>NW_006160181.1:2153609-2175512 GCF_000334495.1 Tupaia belangeri chinensis | reverse complement strand
TTTTCGTGCCCCTGTATGTTTTTTTTTTTTTTTTTTTTTCTTTTTTTTTTGCTGGCCCCTAGAGCCTTCTTTCTTTAAAATTTATTTATTTATTTTTTGGGTATGGCCACACTGCAATCCCTTCTCCTCCATTCTCCTCTCAGAATCTTGGCACGCACACACATGCACCCAGCGTGAGTTTTAAGCCACCAGGTCCGGGATGCGAACCACGGTCTACTACATGGGAGTCCAGCGACGTAGCCATTATGCTAACTGCTGGTCCCAATAATCTAACTACTTTCAATAGCAAGTTCAGCTGGTAATTTTAAGAAAAGCAGTTTTGAATAGGTAAGGAAATTTGCTTAAAACTTAAAGCCTGGAAACAGGTTAGTATTCTGTACAAATAGTAGGTACATGAACCTATTGACAGCTCAAGACAGGACAAAAACTCTTAAAACTGGACAACAAAGCCTAGAAGAAAAGCAGCAATATTTTAGTCAAAAGTCACAGAATGCTATTTCACCATTTCAGTCTCATGTACTTTATCTTGTGTTGTGGTTCGATCTTCCCGATTGAATTCTGGGATATAATATTCAACTCCTAGACTTGTCCCTACGATTAAATTGGCCATTTTCTTAGTTTTTGAACTCTGATTTCTGTGTTACTACATTTAATTTTCCTGACATAGCGCTCCCTTAAGAACTGAGTCGGAATTGTGTAACTCAGCCAGTTGAGATGTCTATAGTGTTGGCTATTGTTTCTGTTGCTAATTGTAGGTCCTCTTCAAATAAGTCATGAACAAGATTAATTTTCCTTGCAAATTGATATGGATAATCTGTCACTCCATGTGTCATCTTCCACATTATCTCATCCCTTCTTAAAAGAAGTTATCCATTTGTAAACTACTGATTTCTTTGGGGCAATCATAAACTTTTTGTAAAACATCCATGACTTCACCATTCTTCCACCTATGCTAGACTATAAATTTGATGTTTGTTCTTTGTTCAATTTTAGCAGAATTCATGTTTCTCTGAATGACTATTTCCAAACTGATATTTTCAGAGCAGGTCCTGTTCAGACATGCCATAACAAGTGAGTATGAGTTTACTTTGGTGAAAAAAAAAATTAAAATACACACATAGTTTTTTTTTTTATGTGCATTTTCCAGGAAAATTTTGGCGACCCCCCTCATATGTCTCTTAATTTGTATAAGTTCTAATAAAATGTGCACTATTAGTTTTATGTTAGTATATTTTTACTGTTTGGAAAGTGCTAGTATGTGGTTGAGCTCATTTTCTTTTTACATTTTTTTCACATAGTGTTCATGTTCTTTTATGTAAATTTGTTAATGGTTTCCAACTGTGCCATTCTTGTGCATCTACTTACTATATCTGTGTACTTTACTATTGATGGGCACTCAGATTTCCTCCATTTACTCAGCACCAAACCAATACTGTGATGAACATCCTCTTACATATGTCTTGTGAATGAAGAATGATGTTTGGGGCCATAAGCACAGAAGCGGAAATGTTGAGTGGTAAGGTATGTGTATTTTACCAAAATACAATGATTTTTACCAAATACTCTCCAGGAGGGCTTGAGGTTTCCTAAACTTACATCTCTGACAACACCTAATATTTCTAGTTTCCCATTTTTTTAGTCTATTTCACAGTTATTTCAATTTGTGTTCTCTAATTCATGTGTTTGAACATCTCTAGTTATATTTCTAAACCATTTTAAGTATCCTATAAATTACTCAAATAATTTGCCCATTTTCTGTTATTTTTTTAAATTTAGAGTAATTCCTCACACTGTGAAGTTGAAAACAACATAAAGTGAGTAATTTCCTAAACAATTATAAATCACCGAAGAATCTATTTCTTATACTATTTTAGCTATGAGAGACTATTTCAAACTCTACAAAGGCAGGAGAGAGTTTTATGTGTTAGATCTGCCAAACTGTTAAGAAGTACTCTGTATGAACTATTCTAATGTACAGGAAAGAACTTGCAAACTTGAGTAGTGTATTCTGGATGGGAAACTGTATCTTGTATGCTATGATGACCTTCAGTGAATGAATGCAAAATAAATAATTAATAATTTTAAAAAAGGCATTTGAGTACTGGTCTTGGAGTGCAGTGATTGAACACTGTGTATTTTGAGCTGACTCCTTCATGGCTGACTGCAGATCATATCTCAGCCTCAGCAGCTTACAAAACAAGTTGGGTGCATGTCTGTATACACCCAAAATCCTGACAGAAAAGAGATATGGGGTGAAAATCATAGTACATGTTTCCTCTGGTGATAGTACTAATTAAAGTGGTGCAGTAGTTAAGGTGCTGGACTCCCACATGGTTGACTGTGGTTTGAATCCTGGACCTGGAGGCTTAAATTATTATTAAATGTCAACTAAAAATTCATTTATAATACAAATGCCAGGTGTGTGTGTGTGTGTGTGCATGCCAAAACTCCTGAGAAGAATGGAGGAGAAGGAATTGTGGCATGGCCATCCCTCCTGGAGGATGATTTCTTACTTTCTGTCTCTCTCTGCCCTGTATAGCAAAAATCTCTCTTTAAAAAAAAAAAGAAAGAAAAAGGCATTTGATAAAACTCAAAAGTCATTTGTGGTAACATGGATGATCCTGGAGGATATAATAAGTGGAATAGGCCAGGCACAGAAAGAGAAATACGTTTTCATTCATATGTGGAGATTGAAAAGGCTGATCTCATAGAAGAAGGGAGTGAAAGAATGACTGCTAGAGGCTGAGAAGAATGACAGAGGGGATATAGAGAGATGTTGGTGAATGGAAACAAAATTACAGATAGGTAAGAGGAGCAATTTCTAGTTTTATAAAGGATATTAGGATAAAATGATAGGATGACTATAGTTAGGAACAATTTACTATATATCCCAGATTAGCTAAAAAAGAGGATTTCAAATGTTCCCAAAGCAAAGTAATGACAAATGGTTGAGATGGCAGGATACACCAATTACCTTGATTTGTTCATTATATTTTGGTGCTAAAAACAAACAAAAAAAATCACATCATACACCATAAATACATACAATCATTAAATTTCAACTAAAAATTCATTTATAGTAAAAATTCTTAGCAAATCAGGAACAGAATGGAATTTCCTCAATCTGATAGTAGTTACTAAAAGAAACCTGTAGTAAACATTTTACTTCAAATGCTAAATTGTTAGAAATATGCTGTTGAATTTAGGAATAAGACAAGGATGTTTGCTATCACTACTACTATTTGCATAATCTATTCAATAAGAAATGGTTGTGAATACCAGATATAGGGTGGGAAGAGGGTGGGTGAAGGAATAGAGTCTAAGGAAGAACATTGAGGAGAAAAGTAGAGAGGCATAGCATTAATGGAACAAAGAAATGGGGTATTATCACTTAAAGATAACTTTATAGTATTATCAACTGGAGAGAAATGTACACATGTTGGAATAGTCACTTTCCAAGCTAAATAATGTAATTGAATGTATAAAAGAACTTGAAATAAAAGATATTCTCTAAAAAATAATAATCATGAAAAATAATAGAAAAAAATAATATATACTTCAAAAAATCATAGTAATGAGTAAAATTAAATAAATAATTCTTTTTGAAATTAAAAAAAGAGAAATAAAGTAACAATCCCCCTCCTTTTTTTTTTGGAGAGGTTTTTGCCTTAGGGTGCATGCACTCACCAGACAGAGAGAGACAGAGAGACAGAAAGTGAGAAATCACCACCACCACCACCACCACCCCCGGGAGGATGGCCACACCACAATCCCTTCTCCATTCTGCTCTTGGGGTCTTGGGCACGCATACACACGCGCCCGGTGTGAGTTTTCAGCCACTGGGTCCGGGACGCGAACCGTGGCCGACTACATGGGAATCCAGCGACATAGCCATTACGCTAACTGCTGGTCCCAACAATCCCATTTTGAGTTGACACTGAAAGAAGCAGACATTCAGAACAGATATTTGTACATCTGTATTTATAGCAGCAGCATTATTCACAATAGCCAAAAGTTACAAACATCCTAAAGTCCTCTCCTTAACAGATATACGAAATGTAACATAGATGTATGATGGCATATTATTCAGTCTTTGAATAAATGATATTTTCACATGCTGCAACATGAATAGTCTTGAAGACATTATGCTAAGTGAAATAAGCCAGACACAAAAAGACAGATTGTTTGATTCCACCTAAATGAAGTACCTAGACAAGTCAAATTCATAGAAACACAACATAGGATGGCTGATAGGGACCAGGAGAAGAGGAAAATGGAGTTATTGTTCAGTGGGTACAGAGTTTCAGTTTGAGAAGAGTGAAGTTTCTGGAGGTGAATGGTGGTCATCGTTAACGCTACAGTGTGACAGTACTAATGCCACTGACCACTCTACAAAAACTTTGGTAAAAGGTAAAGTTGATACTCTGTGTATCTTACTATGATAAGAAAACTAAGAAATGAGGTATAGATATCGAAAAGAAAGACAACTTACTCATCAGTTTCAGACAAAATGAACCCATGAAAATTAAGCAACGAGCATTCAAAGAAAATAAAATAGTGTAAGAAGAAAGCCAAATACATAATCAGCATAAATGAAGTAGTAGATTTTTACATAATGGATGTAATCAATTCAAAAGCATAATAGAAAATTTTCAGTTATTTTAACAACAAAAATATAAAATGCCTCCAACTAGACCTAGTGAAAAAGTAAAATGCCTTAGAGAAAAAAAAAGAAAAAGAAAACAGTTCAGAAGGACATAAGAGAAAATCTGAATAAAATCAGAAATACATGTTCCTTGGTGGGAACTTAAGTTAGTACAGCTGGTTTAGAAAATAGTATGGAGGTTACTCAGAAAACTAAAAGTAGAATTACCATATGATTCAGCAATCTGACTTCTGGGTATATATCCAGAGGAATCAAAATTTGTATGTCAAAGAGTTACTTGTATTTCAATGTTCATTTTAGCATTCATCATAACAGGCAAGATAAGGAAACAACCTGTGTCCACCAACACATGAATGGACAGCGAAGATGGGTGTACAGTCATGTGTCGCTTAATGACGGGATGTGCTTTCAGAAATGCACCGTTAGGTGATTTTTGTCCTTGTGTGACATCTTAAAATGTTCTTACATCAACCTGTATGATACAGCCTACTCTAATTAGTTGGGAGGTATAAGATCCACACTAATTATTTTTGAACCAAAATTAAAAAAAAAAACTGTTATGGGATGAAGAAATGGATTATTATCTGTTGAAGATAATGTGTGCAGTATTCTCAACTGGATTGGTGAGAAATGTATACATATTGGAATATTCACTTTGCAAGCTAAGTGACATGTGATTGAATGTGAGCTATAACTTCCATATCTGTCCTGTTATTGAGTCATCAGGAAAGTAATGCTGTATTTTTTTTTTTTAATAGAAAAACAGAAAAATATGTCATAACTTTCCTGATGACCTAAAACATAGGGTCAGATAGAAAGTATAGGCAACCACCTGCTAAAGAGAAGTTAGTCTAGAGAAGCCAGCAAATGGTGTAGTGGTTAAGACGCTGGCTCCCATGAATTGTACTCCAATCACATTTTGAGTACCGACCCACTGGCTTGAATCATACCCAGCACGTGGGTGTGTGTGCCCCAGATCCCAAGAGACTGGAAGTGAAGGAATCGTGGCATGACCATTCTCCATAGGGGAGTGATTTTTCTCTTTCTCCCTGTATCTCTCTGATGAGTGCACATGCCTTATGGCAAACCCTCCCCCTCCCGAGAGAGAGAGAGAGAGAGAGAGAGAGAGAAGTTAGTCCAAAAAATTAGGCAGGAATAAAATCTGGTTAATTTTAGTAGAAAAATCTGAAACAAAGTTTTATGGGAATTAGAGTTATTTAGGTGTTATGCTCCTTACATTTTTATACTGTTTAAGTAATTGCTGAAAAATTGTTATGAAGGTAAATTTAAAAAAAATAAACAGGCTCTAAATAATAGAAATGCCATTGAGAACCTTAAAGGACACAACAGGGTCTGCCTGTGCTTATTAATTAGGTAAAGTTGGTAAAGCACTCTGAAGATTAGCATACTGTTGCAGAAACAGTAGGCTTGTTATTTGGGCAATTAAATATAAGTTCAGGCATACTTATATAATCGATAAATCCTTCTGCTCCAAAGTCTCTGTGTCTATACTTTGTGTCTGTGTGAGTGTAATACATATGAATTGTTTTATGTTTTATTTTTAATGATTTTTAATAAAAAAACATACTTCTTAAGTACAAAATAGTCAAGTAATACAGAAAATTATAAAAGAAAATAGCAGCAAATCACCACCAGTTTCATCATATAGAAATAATCTATATTAACTTTTGGAACACATAATTCTAGACTTCTTTTTAAATTTTCTTTTCTTTTTTTTTTTTTTTTTGGAGAGGTTTTTGCTATAGGGTGTGTGCGCTCACCAGAAAGACAGAGAGAGACAGAGACAGAAAGTGAGAAATCACCCCCCGGGGGGGGCTGGCCACGCCATAATCCCTTCTTCTCTCAGGATCGTGGGCACACATGCACACGCGCCCGGTGGGAGTTTTAAGCCACCAGGTCTGGGACTCGAACCGTGGTTTACTACATGGGAGTCCAGCAACATAGCCTTTCTAGACTTCTTTTTAAATTTTATGATTTTTATTTACATTCAATCCTTGTATATCTCTATGTAGAACACAAATTTTTTTCAAGGTAGGGCTGCAGTATATAATAATCAAATCAAGGATATTACTACTATAATCATTATTATCATTTTAGCTTTGCAATGAGGTCAGAGAGAAGATGAGAAATCACCCTCCAGAGGATATAGCCATGCCACAATCCCTTCTCCATTCTCTTGGGATTTTGGGTACCCACACACAGGCCTGGCGTGATTTTCAGCTGCTGGATCTGGGACTTGAGCTGCACAGTTGGCCATGTGGGATCCAGTTGTTTTAATCTGCATGTCACCTGCTGGCCCTGCCATAAACATTATTTTCAAAAGAGAACTTTATTGGGACCATCAGATGGAGTAGCGGTTATGTCGCTGGACTCCCACATGGCTGACTGCGAATTGAGTCCTGGACCTGGTGGCTGTGTGCGTGCCCACGCTCGTGCCCAGGGTCTTGGGAGGAGATTGGAGGAGAGGGGATTCCCTCTAGGGAATGGTTTCTCACTTTCCCTTTCACTATCTCTGTCTCTCTCTCAGGTAAGCACATGCGCTTTAAGGCAAAAACGTTTAAAAAAAAATCCAAAAGAGAACTTTACAATCTTGTATCCAAAAAGAATTTGTTCCCTAAGTCCCTCCCACTCACTCTCTGGCTATTCACTCTTCTCTCATACGTTTATGATATCTATACTTGTAAGTTAAATATGAATAAAACTTAAGGTACTATAAAAATTGTAAGTATAAAATATAAGATATACAAAGAAGACTTCTTTGTATGTATAAGACTTCTTTGTATGTATAATTCAAGATGGAGAGTTAGATAAAGTTAATTTAATGGAATTGTACCATTTATGCAATACAAAATTAACAACTTTTATAGTATCTTATGTTTGATTCATATTTAATTTGTTGAAAAGGTTATAAAATGCAAATAAAGATGTTTCTTTTTTATATTAATGTCTATAATATTTTTTCTCTTTTTAATTGCCAGAGAGTGTGTGTACTCACCAGAGAGGGGGACAGAGACAGAGGGAGAAAGCACTCCCCTACCCCTTGGTACATAGTTATACTGAAATCCCTTCTCCTCCATTTCTGCATCCTGTCAGGATTTGGGGCACACATGCACACATGTCAGATGTGTTTTTCAGGTTGCTGGGGCCAAGATTTGAACCATGACTGGCCATGAGGGATCCAGCTCCCTTGACCACTAGGCTACAGGGTCAGCCCTATTTATAAGATTCTCTAAAAGTAAAAGAGTATGAGCAAGGTCAAGGCTATAGTAAGTTTTAAAAATTAGCGTCCCAATTTTAGGCCAATGTTAATGACTCCTTCCTAAAAAATATGAAGAGAACATTTGACGATAGTTCCTTTCCTCCCCAATCTCTTCCCATTTTTGATGGAATTTAAAGATATTTCTTTTATTGTCTGTATTTATAATTTTCTCAGGTTTCCCCCCCCCCTATAGGGTGCATATTCATGCCAGAGAGAGACAGATGGAGACAGAGAGAGAGGAAAAGTGAGAAATAAACCTCTGTGGGAGATGGCCACACCACAATCCCTTCTCCATTCTCCTCTCAGAATTTTGGGCATGCATGCACATGTGCTCTGTGTGTTTTTCAAGCTGCTGGGTTCAAGACTTGGATTATAGAGTCGGCCATGCTACCACCACCATGCCACCTGCTTGCCCTCTTGGTATTTTATTCATATCTTCTCCGTCTCTGAGTTTTTATATTTTGATGCATGTCTGAGTTTCCTATACTTTATTTTTGAGAAGTTGTTTTTATAAATTCTGCTTCTAGGAAAATTTTGGTAGTTCCAAAATACACCCTGGTTAAATTTAAAAGCATCATCAATAATTTATACTGATACTATTCTTCAAAGGTGTCTTTGGCAAATGATGTACGTCCTAAGAATGAGTAATGAGAATCATTGATAAGAAATTGCTTACATTTAAATACTTGAAAAAGACATTTTTTTTGCATTCAGAATATCATACTAATGCTCTTTGTGCTTTGTTCTTTGAGTACTCTTCTTCCAGTTAGTTGTGAGAAAATGAAATTAAAATTATCACCATATTTTCTACCCTATTCTAAATTATTTATAGATTTAGGGTATCTTGACTGGTCCAGGGCATCGGGCCCCAGGTTGCCGCCGCCACCACCTTGGCCACTGCCACCATCACCTTGTTCCACCACCGCCCCATGGTGGAGAAGCTCTCTGCGGGCACGTCGTACACTGACTGTCAAGAAGTGATCAGGATGCCCGTGCAGGGACACCCGCCTGTCAGCATGTTTCTGCAGAAAATGTTTCCTGACTGTAATGAGAGAAAGCGGAATACATTTCCCCTGTGTCATGTAAATGTGACTAGAAGAGAGAAAGTGTGTCCTGAATGGGCCTCAGACAATAAAAATATCATGAGGAAGTTTTCTGGTAGCTGCAGATATGCAAAACAGATAAAATTCTATTGTATGAGACATCATTACAAATCCGATAAAAAGTATCAGGATGAATATGGTGTTTCTTCTACCATTCCAAACTTTCAGATCTCTCAAGATTCAGTAGGGAACAGTAATAGGAGTGACACATGCACATCTGATAACAGAAACTTACCCAGAGAATACAAGCTCTTATAGGCATCCCACCTTTAAGTGTCTCTTGTGTCAAGAATCAAATTTTAGCAGACAGCATTTACTGGATCACTGTAATAGTTAGTAATCACCTATTTCAGAGAGTTCCTATGACATGTCCTGTTTGTGTATCTCTTCCTTGGGGAGATTCTAGCCAGATTACTAGAAATTGTGTTAGTCATCTAAATCAAAGATCTCAGTTTGATTATGGAGAATCTTTAGCTAGAAGAGAAAACTCAGTACCGAAGTGCTGTTGAAGTCTTTTCAAGTATATATCTGAAGGCCATAGACATTTCTGCATCTCTGTACCTGCAAATGCCATCTTTAGGGGAAAAACTACATGAGGTCACTCTTTCAATAACTTGATGTGTATATTAATAAAAGTATTTCAATCTATTGTTTTAGTTTTTAATTGAAAAATAAAGGTGCACAATCTAAAAAACTTCATTTTCTTGATAAGTTAAAAAAATGAAAGTTCAACATGAGCTTGAAAAGCATAAGAAGGATTATATTTCACTAATGTAATGGTGAAAGAGAATATTGTACTTTATCTTTTCTTTTTACTATTACATATTCTTGAATTTTTCATTATTATGTGACTTTGCAATTTGGTGCACTTGCTCCTAATTACTTTATCATATGCAGGTAACACACAATAGTAAATGCAGAAAGAAGTGATTGTTATAAATCTAACCCGTCTGAACCAGTTATCAGAGTTGCAGAATGGAAACTTGAAGTGCTAAATGGAACAATCCAAAGGAAATTTTTGAAAATACGGGTTCTAGCTCAAGAATTCAAGTATCAGAAAACTGTCAGTGTATAACATTTAATATTTTGAAATTTGAAAATATTTGAAAACTAGTGAGATTTCTTTAATAATTTTAACGCTTTCCAAAGCAAAAGCTTATTAGGAGATATTTTCTTTTTACTATTAGAAGGAAATATCAAAAGAAAAAAATATTTATTTGGTGGGTAGTTAGTAATTTCAGTCTTCTTTATGTGACTAATTTGTAGCCTGAAATGTGCTAGACTGGATAACAGTTCTGGTCTCAGAATTTTTAATAGCCAGTATTTCTGATGAGCTGAAACGAAACTTTTATTAGAGACTTTCAGTTGGTGATATTATATTCTACAGAAAATTTAAATGAGAGCTTTGGCCTCCTGTAAGTATAGAAATTCAAAGGTAAAGATGTGCATGTATCATACAATTGTCTGTGTATGCACACACATATGTATGCATGCCATTTGTCAGCTTATATACAAAATTTCTATTAAGGATTTTAAATTGGACAAGCAATAGGGGAATGAAGTGTTTATCTGACTTAATTAAAGTTTTGTATATCACCAGAGTTTTAAAAAGTGATTTCCAGGGGACCAGCAGGTGGCGTGGTGGTTAAGGTGCTGGACACTCCCACATGGACGGCCATAGTTTGAGTCCTGGACCTGGTGACTTGCTTTCTCACTTTCCCTCCTAGCCCGCTCTCTGCCTCTCTCTGGTCAAATTAAAATAAATGAATGAATTAAATAAATACATGAATAAATAATTCTTTAAAAAAAGGCGACATCCAAATGTGAAGTTGTCTAGTTGGCTGCTATTACGTCTTAAAAATGGAGTTTATAAATGTACACAATTACGTGTTTATATGGTACTTATTGTTATTTTCAAAGATAATGAGTGACTATGATGTATGAGACAACTCTACGAGCCACTGTGTTTCACTACTTTTTGGACAAAACTTGTTTTGTTCTTACTGTTCATTACTGAAAATCATAAAGTATTTTTTTTTTTGGAGAGGTTTTTTGCTATAGGGCGCGTGCGCTCGCCAGACAGACAGAGAGAGACATAGAGACAGAAAGCGAGAAATCACCCCCCAGGGGGTACGGTCACACCGCAATCCCTTCTCCTCCATTCTCCTCTCGGGATCTTGGGCATGCATGCACACGCGCCCGGCATGAGTTCTAAGTCACCGAGTCCGGGACGCGAACCGCGGTCGACTACGTGGGAGGCCAGCGACATAGCCATTACCCTAACTGCTGGTTCCCATAAAGTATTTTATAGAAATCACAGAATAAAGAATGAGGAGTGGATTAGTTGACATTCCATACTGATATACATTGCTTTAAATAAATGACCAAAAGCACATAAAGAAAATCTCAGGAGTAGTTTGTCACTAATATATACTTATATTGTATAAAAAACTATATTTTGGTTTTGTTAAAACTCTTGTTGACATTTCTATCATGAACGGTTTTTAACTTGATTTAATCAAAATGTTAATTTTGGAAGTGGGGTTTGGAAAAACCTTTCCATCAAGCAGTTATGCATTATTTATGAATAATAATAGCAATCCCCCCAAAAGCCATACATCTTAATGAGCATTTGCCTTTGTTCTGTCATTCTAAAGAGTAATGTTTAATATGTTCTTTTTTTTTTTTGAGAGGTTTTTGCTATAGGGCGCGTGTCCTCGCCAGACAGAGAGACAGAGAGAGACAGAAAGCGAGAAATCACCCCTCAGGGGGATGGCCACACTGCAACCCCTTCTCCTTCGTTCTTCTCTCGGGATCCTGGGCACGCACGCACACGCACCTGGCATGAATTTTAAGCCACCAGGTCTGGGACGTGAACTGCGGTTGACTACATGGAAGTCCAGCGACATAGCCATTATGCTAACTGCTGGTCCCATGTTTAATATGTTCTTGGACATTTTCTCAACAGTTATATGACTGTAATTTTAAGAATAGCTGTATAATGAACTCTTATTTAAAAGAAACTTTTAACCATAGTTTTTTTTTCCAGTTTAAAGCAATAACTTGAGTAATTTCTTTCAAAGTTTAATATATCTCTATGTCAAATTAAATTGTCCTGGGATTTGAAAACTTTTTAAAAAGAAGATTGTAGTAGAAATCATCTTGATGAAACTGTGTTTTAAAGTTTTTGGGTGAGTTAAATATCATGAGTAGTTTTGTTATGTCTTACATATGTAAACTTTTTCATAAGGAAAATATTGACTTTATTTGCTCTTATTTTGGAACTCCTCAGTATGGAAGTGATTGTTTAAAATTGCCCCTGCCTGGAGCCAGAAGATGACGTAATGGCTATGTTTCTGGACTCTCATGTAGTTGACCGCGGTTCAAGTTCCAGACCTGGTGTCTTAAACTCACACTGGGCGCGTGAGCATGCATGCCCAAGATCCTGAGAGGAGAATGGGGGAGAAGGGATTGCAGCATGGCCATTCCCCCTGGGGGGTGATTTCTCGCTTTCTGTCTCTCTGTCTCTTTCTATCTTTATGGTGAGCACATGTGCCCTATAGCAAAAATCTCTAAAGAAAAAAAAAAATTGCCCCTCCTTTTGTCACTGTAATGGATATAGGATAGATTTTACAAATGGAATTCTTGGAAATTAAATTTGTGGAAAAAAGAATATCTCAACAAAAGCCAAATGCTCCAATTTTAATGTCATTGTAAAAAAAATCTTTAACAGAAACGTGAACAAAACAAGGAAGTACCTTGATCAGTCATTAATGGAGATGGCTATAAAACCAGTATTTCAAATGGTCCTTTTGGAGAAGATTTTCCGGTCTCAGACAATTCACTATGTTAAGACTTGGGAATCTAATAAGCATACTTTTTGTTTTAGTTGAAGAAGGGTTATTGTAAGCCCAGTCTGCATTCTCAGAAAAAATTTAGGAAGGAATTAAAATAGAAGTTGAGGATTCTGGAAAGTGATTATCTTAAGACTATCAATGTCTGTGCATTGAGTTAAGTATAGAGGAAATATTCAAGTGTGATAAGAACTCTGATGGGCTGGTTAGCACATGTCCAATACAGACTGAGGGCACAACTAGTCATATGTGGCTGGGTGTTAAGAGGGGTGTTGGTCCAGGGTTGCTGGATATTTGCTTAAGAGAAAATAAAACTCCAGGTTTTGTTTTGTATTAGTGTCATCTTATAATTTATAAACATCGTTAAATAATTCAGACTTTAAATTGTTTGAAACAGTCTACTGAAATGAAACACATCAATAGACTAGTTATGGCCTCCTAGAAACTCTGGACTTATAGGTTCTATGTATGATCTGAATTTAAAATTCGGATATTAGTTTTATCCAAATTTTATGCTATCTATAAAAATTAAATCAATATACTTTACTCTCCTATCAAAGTCTCTTTTATCCCTTCCTACACACTTGCTCTTTATGAAGGGCGACTCAAGCCAGAAAACTAGCAGGTCATCTTAGACACCTTTCTCTCATTTAGTCATTCTATGCTATGTGACCACGAATCTTTTTAGAAGTATGTTCTGTACTCAGTCCCTTTTCTCTATATCATGTAACCTCTGGCATCTTTTATCTAAATGATTGTAGTAGTTTCTACACTTCCAGTCTTGTTCCTCTGTTACAAAAAATTTTCCCAACATCAAACATGGTCATGTGACCTTAAAAAGGCCCTTTAATTAATTTTCCCCATTGTTTATAAAGATTGCAGTTCTTAAGTTCTTAGCAAGGCTTATGAACTTCATTGTGATTCAACTTCTGACAATTATTCTGACATATTTCTTGCTATGCTGCCACATACTACCTGTGTCTAGCTGTGATGGATTATTTTCAGGTTTTCTGAACTTATCATGGTCTTTTTTACTTTAAAGCTTTGCTTATGGGGTTGGCAGGTGACGTGGTGGTTAAGGATGCTGGACTCCCACATGGCCGACTGCTATTCAAGTCCCAGACCTGGTGGCTTGCTTTCTCACTTTCTCTCTCTCTCTTTCCTTCTCTTTTTCACTCTCGTTCTGTTCCTCTCTGGGCAAATTAAAATAAGCAAATAAATAAAATAAAGTTAAATAAAATAATTCTTTAGAAGAGAAATAAAAAAGCTTTGCTTATATTTTATGGCCCAGCCTCTGTGGTGAGTTCAGTAACTTCAATAACACACTGAGCTGTGGTGCTAGAAGCCACATGGCCAGCCGAGTTTTGGATTCCAGTCCCGTCAACCTGAACCATGCAGGACTCACACATGTGTGCCCCAGATTCTTAAAAGCTGGAGAACTGGGAGAAGGAGCTCATGGCAGGACCAGGTCCTATTGAGGGTACTTCGTCTTTCCTCTCTCTCTCATGGTCATTCTTACTCTTTTTATCATAGATCCATAAGCAAACTTAAAAATGCCTGCCCTAGTCTTCCTAAGTAAAACTGTATAACTCCTGGCCATTTTTGGAGACCCACTGCAAATTTGCCTCTTAATATTTATTTGAATCCTATTTCTTCACTTTCAATCAGGCTTAGTTGATCAATTTACTACAAACACAATTCCTTGCTCTTATCTATTATAGCATTTGCCACACTATTCATCTCTGTTGTTTTCTTATATATTGTCTCCTTGATGAACATATAAACTCTTGAGAGGTTAGGGATGGTGTCATTCTCACATATGTAACCTCAGAACCAAGTATGGTGTCTGTCAATTAAGTTGTTATGAACTTCTTGCCAGTAAATAGATGAATGAACAAGTGACCCTAATGTTGCATCAACAACACCCATGTTATCTGTATCATCTGGATTCTGTCACTGAACTAATCAAAGGGGTTGCTGATCAGCCTAGCCCACATTCTCAGATTAGTTGTTGAAGCAGAGTTGGAGAAATATGAGTATTTTGTCACACATAGGTGGAGCTCAGCTATCTATTCTTTCAGGCTTGGCCAGCTAAACCTGATTAAACTGGCCAGGAAAGGTCTTAGAAAAAGTAAAGCAAGGATTTGGGAGGAAAGAGCAGTAGAAACTAACTAGCCATGTTGTTGGAAAATAAAGGCCATTGAGTAGTCCCCTAGTCCCCAGATATTCAAGTCTAGAGTTTATGTGTGCACTTTGGGAGGCAACATAACCCTCATCCAGCCTCTGATATTGCATCACTTGGAAACAGTTGCTCTAATGCATCTTTGAATGCTACTTGGAATAAATTAGTTTGAATGAGATGTGATTTTGTTTGTTGGTTGACTTGTTTTTAAGATATCCAGCAAGCCTAGTAACTCACTCAACAGCACCAGGGCTGAGAAACTCTTATCTTGAGAATTTGAAGAAGAAAGATTGAACTGCTTTCCTATTAAAGACCTCTTGAGAAAAGGGAAAGAAGGATAATGCCAAATGAGGTATGGAAAAGATTTCAACATTAAAAGACTTCTTAAATCTTAAAAAAAAACCATCTATCTGTCATTTATCTTTTATCTCTACCATCTATCTAATCTATCTCTCATGTTTCCTTAGGAGAGGAAATATGAGCAGACTGTTAAAAGAAAGAATGAGAAATCATTTAATGTATGTTTCTGAGTGTTAGAGTTTATGTAAAGCAAGCCTGATGGAGTAGAACTCACCAATGCTTTTGAGTGAGTCTGTCTTTAAACTGCCACTTTGCTGCTTATCAGCTTTATGGGTTAAGTTTTTAAAATAACTTTAACTCTCAATTTTGTCTGTATATATTAATAAAAGTATGTGTAACTTTTGATTTACAAGATAGCATTAGAAAGTAAAATTCAGTGAGTAGGCAGTCAATAAATTTTAGTTTCTTCCCTCAATCCGCAGTGAGATAAATATTACACATACTGAATGCTTGTATCAAGTCCAGTAGATTAGAACTCAATTTTCTGACTTCCAGGCTTAGAGGAACCTGGAAGTGATGACTTTAATCTGGGGGAAATCTGCCTACCCACTTATCTAAATTCCTGAGCTGTTTAGACTCTGTTATTTTTGTCAAACAGACCATCCTACTGTATATTTCTTTATATTTCTTATTTCCTAATAACCTCACTATGAGAAACTGCCTCTCCTACCTGGCATACCTATGTTTTAGTTAAGAACTGATAACCAGTAGGTCCTCAGGCTTTAATCCTATAGAAAGTAGGTACACCAGAAATACATTTAAGTGATTTGGAACCACATTTAATCTTTTTATGATTACTATATTTTTTAGAGTTTTTATTTTCCTATAGGGTATATGTGCTTACCAGAGACACAGAGAGAGAAAGAGAGACAAAAACTGAGAAATCACACCCTGGGGGGGGGGGGATGGCCACTCTGCAATCCCTTCTCCTCCTTTCTCCTCTCAGGATTTTGAGCATGCATGCAGATGTGCCTGGCGTGTTTTAAGCTGCCTGGTCTGGGACTTGAACAACAATTGACTACGTGGGAGTCTAGTGGCATAACCATTATGCCATCTGCTGGTCCCCTGTATTTTTTTTTTTAATAGAGATTTTTGCTATAGGGTGCATGTGCTCTCTGGAGAGACACAGAGAGACAGACAGTAAGCGAGAAGTCACCTCCCAAGGGGGATGGCCATGTTGCAATCCCTTCTCCTCTCTTAACCTCTCAGGATTTAGGGCATGCACACACATGCACCCAGTGTGAGTTTGAAGCCACTGGGTCCAGGACTTGAACTGTAGTTGATCGTGTGGGATTCCAGTGACATAACCATTACTCCATGTGCTGCTCCCTGATTACTGTATTTTATCTGTAGGCAGTAGGAGGACACCAGTTTTCATTAGAATACATCATGGAGAAATGAAAAAAAAAAGCAATATAGGATGATTTAATCTATTTTATTAATACTTAGAAAATAGAAATATTTTCCCTTACAGATTCCCTACTTCTTTGTGTTAGATTGCTGCATAATACAAAGCAAGTGCTTGTGAACTTCTGTCATTAACATTCGGTACTTGTAAGCACAGCTTCATTCACTTTCACTTACTATCTTTCCTAAGACTAGGTAATATGTTACTGTAAAAAGGTTTCAGAGTCTGGGTTAGTGACCTTCTAATTGTGCCAAATAGTTCATTAGTAGAGAGTAATCTGCCTTCTTTTTGCTGGCTTTGATTAATTTTCAGTCAACTCTACCATTCCTTTGGTCTGTACCACGTTCTGTTTTTCTGTTTTCTCTTGGTCATTTCCCCACAGCTTACATACTCACCTTTGATTGCATCCAAGTGTTCAACACAGGTTTCACTTTTGACTTTGCCTGTAGTATTATTTTGAAAGATCTCTGTTTATCAAAAGCTCTTAGAACACAGGGGACTATCTTACATTCTAACAGAGCACCCAGTGCATGTAGCACATTTTGTATGAATTCACCTTTGATTGCCATCATCCTAAGGTCACCTTTATCTAGAAAGTTTGAAGGATGAGGAAATTTGATCTTGTGTTCCTTCCTCCTCCTTAGTGCTATATGTTGCTCCCTGACAGTCTATGAAGAATACTTTGACATCACTGGGTATTCTTTGGCATAGAATGCTATAGAATACTGTCACATGGGTTGCAACAATAGTAGAGGGAAAAATCTCTCACTGTGCATATTTGTGATTTTTCTCTTTTCAGCAGAATAGCATTTAAGAAATTCAACTCTTCACAGGGGCTCTACATAAGGTCTCCTCAGTTCCTAACCTTTTTGTCTCATTTTTTAACATTTTTTTTGTCTTAAAATGGAAATGTGTAACTCTTTTTGAGTTATTTTAGGGTACTTTTGGTGTAATTTATAAGGAATGGTTACCCCAATTTGATTAAAACTGATTAAAGTTTTCAGTGATCTGAAACATTAAAATTTTTTATTTTATTATTTTTAATTTCAATTTTTTAAAACAATTCAATCACATTTTTTAGCTTGCAAAGTGAATATTCTAACATGTGTACATTTCTCACCAGTCCAGTTGACAATACTATAAAGTTATCTTCAACAGATAATAACTCATTTCTTTGTCTCATAAATGTTTGCCTATTTTTCTCCTTAATGTCCTTCTTCAGACTCTACTCCTTCACCTACCCTCTTCTCACACTGTATCTAGTATTTACAACTGTTTACTATGTTTCTATATCCTTTAGTCATTCAGTTTTGGTCATAGAGTGCAGACACTCAGTATATATTGAGAGGAGACATACAACGTCTCACCTTCATAGCCTGGCTTGCTTTACTCAGCAGTACTTCCATAGTCATACACTTTCTGTCAAAAGCCAGGGTATTTTTTTTTTAAATGGCTAAGGAGTATTCCATAGAGTATTTGTGCCACAGTTTTTCAATCCATTCATCTGTACGTGGGCATTTGGGTTGGTTCCATGTCTTAGCAATTGTGACTAATGCTGCAATAAACATAGATGTGCAAGCAGTTTTCTGTCTGAGTGTTCTCCCATCCTTTGGGTAGATACCCAAGAGTGGAACTGCTATGGCACTGGACTCCCACATGACTGACTGTGGTTCAAGTCCTAGACCTTGAAGCTTGCTTTCTCACTTTCCCCCCATCTCTCTTACTCACTGTGTCCCTCTCTGGTCAAATTAAAATAAAGTTAAATAAAGTAACTATTTTTAAAAAGAAAAATGGGAGGATTAAATAGAACATTAAACATATTTTTCAAGACTTTAGTATAGAAAGTGTTTGCCTAAGATGAAATAGATTTGTTTCTAATGTTTTTTTAAAATAATATTTATTCAATAAAAGAATGATGATGGAGAGGCCTAATGGTAGCAAAGCAGTAACATGTGAGGATCTTTGTGACTGACCCACATTGGAAGGTTTCAGGCTCATGTTTTGGGACCTCCCTGATGTGCTGGTAGGTGTATGCTCATGATCCAGGGATGACGGAGGCAGGAGGTGGAGTATGATATTAAGACCCTTTTGGGGATACTGTCTTTATCTGTTGGACTAAAATAAATAAACTGGAAAAAAAAAGGATAACAATGAGTAGATGTGTATGAATTGGTTGTTATTTAGGTCTAACTACCATATACACAATTTTTCTATGTATCATGAATAGTATAATACTTTTATTTCCTTTCATTAGTGAACTAATATGACTAGAGTTCTTGATCACATAGCATGGTTGAAAGTTTATAAAGTACAGTTCTTTTTTTTTTTATAGAGAGATTTTTGCTTTAGGACACATGTGATCACCAGAGAGACAGAGAGAGACAGAGAGACAGAAAATGAGAAATCACCTTCCATGGGGAATGGCCACACCGCAATCCCTTCTCCTCTTGGGATTTTTTTTTTTTAACATTTTTTTCTTTATTTACATTCATTCACTGTACATCATTATAGCATACAAAATGAGATTTTTCCATTGAGAATACACTGTATATTGGCTCAATCAAGCACATCAACATATGTGTTATTGTCAACAAATCATTTTCCATTTCTTGTTTTCTGTATATTTTGCCTTTTTCCCCATTCTTGATTCCCTATCTCACCCTCTGCCATCTCCCACCCTCCTCCCACACTGTGTCTGGTATCTATTGGTGCTTTCTATGCCTCCCCCATTTTATTGTTTCACTAAATATCTTAATAAATCTAAATACTTTCAACAGCAAGCACAGCTGATATGTACATATCCATGAACACAAGTCTGACTTTAGGCATAAACCTCAGTGAATAGAATGAACATACTATAAAGTAGCACCTAACTAGGGCTATATACATTAACTGCAGTCATCAAATAGGTATTTCTAATGCCTATTTTTTTTCTTCTGAAAATTTTTTTTATTAATTTACATTCATTCCCTGAGCATCATCACAACATTCTAAATGTGATTTCCCATCTAGAATGTACTGTATAGTGGCTTAGTAATGCATGTTCTCATCCATAATATTCCATTTCTACTTTCATATATATGTTTTTTTACCCCATGTCTAGCCCTCTGCCCTATTCCACTCTCTTATTACACTATCTCTGCTGTCTACGGTTGTCTTCAATCCCTTTTCCCCCAACATTTTGTTGGTCACACAATATCATAAGTAATCTAACTACTTTCAATAGCAAGATCAGCCGATGGTTTCAAGAAAAGCAGTTTTGAACTGGTAAGGATATTTCTTTGAAACTTAAAGCCTAGAAACAGGTTAGTATTCTGTTCAAATAGTAGGAACATGAATCTATTGATAGCTGAAGACAGGACAAAAATCCTTAAAACCGGACAACAAAGCTTAGAAGAAAAGCAGCAATATTTTAGTCAAGTCGTAGAATACTGTTTCATCAGTTCAGTCTCATGTACTTAATCTTTCTTCTGTATCTGTTGAGGTTCGATGTTCCAGATTGAAATCTGGGATGTAATACTCAACTCCAGCTTTTGGCCCTACAATTAAGTTGCCCATTTTCTTAGTTTCTGAACTCTTATTTCTGTGTGTCTGCATTTAATTTTACTGACATAGCACTCCCTTAAGAACTTCTTGGAGATCCGGTCTGGTGCTGGTAAATTCTTTCAGGTTTTGTTTATCTGGGAAAGTTCGTGTCTTTTCTTCCCAAATGAACGATAACCTTGCTGGGTACAGAATTCTCGGTTGAAATTGCTTTTCCCTTAATACTTTGAATACATTTTCCCATTCTCTCCTCGCTCTCATTGTTTCCGATGAGAGGTCTGCCGTTAGTCTGATGGGATACCCTTTGTAGGTAACTTGCCTTTTTTCTCTTGCCAGTCTTAGTATCTTGTCTTTGTCTGTGGTTTTGGTCAATCTGGCTATAATGTGTCTTGGAGAAGATCTTCTTGGGTTGATTCTATTTGGGGTCCTCTGTATTTCTTGGGACTGAATCTTTGAGTGCCTCTCCAGGTTTGGAAAATTTTCTTGTAAGATTTCATGGAATAGATTATCAATGCCCTTATGAGTCTCTTCACCTTCTGGGATGCCTATTATCCGGATGTTTGGACGTTTGATGGTATCTAGTACTTCTCGCATATTATTCTCAAATTTTTGGGCCATTTTCTCAGTCTTCGCGGTGGATTTTTCTAGGCCAACCATTTTCTCTTCTACATTAGAGATTCTATTTTCTGTATGATCTAGTCTGCTTTTAATACTTTCAAGGGAGATTTTGACTTCTTGTATTATAGCCTTCATCTCTAACAGTTCCATCTGATTCTTTTGTAAAGTGTGAAATTCCTCTTTTAGATCTAGCATGAATTTCCTCACCTCCTGGAACTCTTCAACTCCTTTCTCCTTCCTCTTCAGCAGTTCCTTGTCTCTCTTCTCTTCCATCTCTGTTAGCTTTGCCATTATGAATGTTCTGAATTCTTTATCAGACATTTCCATGATTTCCATTGAACTGTGTGTGGATAAAGAGGAGCTATCCTTTTCCCTTGTGGGAGAGGTATTTTCCTGCTTCCCCATATTTCTTGTGGTCCTGCAGCGATTTCTAGTCATCTGGTGGATGGTCGGTTTCTTCCCAAACTTGGAAGTTCAATCAGAGGGTCGAGGAGTGTGCAGAAAAAGAAGCAGAGAGAGGGAAACAATACCAACAGCAAAAAAACAGACAAGAAACAGTGAAAAAGAAGAGAAAAACTTTTAAATAAATCTCAAAAGAAAAATTAATATTCAAAAAATTTCAATAAAAACCCCAAAATTAGAAAACTGCATGGTGCACTTGTATGAAATGGCTAGATTGCAGGAGCCATGGAGCTGTCTCTTGAAGAAGGCCTATTCTGTTCCCTTCCACCTCTCCACACGAGTTTTGTATGCTGGAGGCCAAATTATCAGTGGGACCTCTTCATTTCTCTGTTTCCCCCAAAATGGCTAGATCGGAGGAGCCATGGAGCTGTCTCTTAAAGAAGGCCTATTCTATTACCTTCTGCCTCTCCTGGATTTGGTAGGGGAT
>NW_006160181.1:2147804-2153566 GCF_000334495.1 Tupaia belangeri chinensis | reverse complement strand
CACGCGAGTTTTGGATGCTGGAGGCCCAGTTATCAGTGGGACATCTTCCTTTCTCCCCAAATGGCTAGATCACAGGAGCCATGGAGCTGTCTGCCTCTTGAAGAAGGGCTGTTCTCCTCTTGGGATTTTGAGCATGCATGCACATGTGACTGGTGTGAGTTTTAAGCCTCCTAGTCTGGGACTTAAACCGAGGTCAGCCATATTGGAGTCTAGCGCCATCTGGTGGTCCCTAGTTGCTTTTTATTTTTAGAGATTCTTGTTACAGGGCACGTGTGTTTGCTGGAGAAACACACACACACATACAGAGAGAGAGAAAAAGAGATAGGGAGAGAGAGAGAGAGAGAGAGAGAGAGAGAGAGGAGAGAAAGTGAGAAATCACTGCCCAGGGAGTACGGCCACGCCACAATCCCTTCTCCTCCATTCTCCTCTCGGGATTTTGGGCATGCATGCACATGTGCCTGGCATGAGTTTTAAGTCATTGTGTCTGAGATTTGAACCATGATTAACTATGTCTAAGTCCAGTGACGTAACTATTATACCATCTGCTGGTATGATAAAGTACAGTTCTTTTGGGGTAGCATAGTGGTTAAGAGAGAGGAGTCAGATCCTACACATCTGACTGCAGTTTAAATCTCAGACTTGGTAGCTTGAAAAACATCCTGATGCCTGTGTGTGTGTACCCCAAATCTTGACAGGAGGAAGAAATGAATGAGAAGAGATTGCAATGTGACCACACCCTACCGAACAGTGCTTTTTCCCTTTCCCTCTCTCTATGCCTCTCTGTTTTTTTCTCTCTCTCTGGTTAGCACACATGTCCTTTGGCAATAAAAACAATATAGTTCTTTTAAAAATAAAAAGTTTATTTTTTTAAATAAGAAATTAGAAAACAGATATGTACGTTCTGGGTCTAATCAGAAAATGAGCCTGATATTTGGCATTTCATATTACATCTGCTTTCAATAGGGCTTGTGAGCTTGAACACCCACTGGTAGATTTCACATTAGTTTGAATTCTGAAAGTGAAGATTAAGAAAACTAACTTCATTTTTATGTGATGAGAGGATGGCGTGCCAAATTGTGATTTAAGCAATTATTCCTTTGTTATGTTAAATATGCTTTTCATGACTTCAGTATTTTAATCTGAAAATTAAGGGGGTGATTTAAAGTACCTGCTAGAGCTAACATTCTGGATTTTTTTTTTTAAATTCATGGTGTAAACTTTCTACTGAACTTAATGTCTTTTATATACATTTTTCCTACTCCTTGTTACTTCTTCCACTATTCACAATGAATTTATGTATTTCTCTTCCTAGGTCAAAGTGTATTTTGATTTTTCTTCTACTGTAAACTTCAGAACACCATTAGCCTCCATTTCCATTTACCTCCATTGGTAGAGATATTTTTATTAATATTTTTGAAAGAGAAAATCCATGATACGTAACTTTTATTTTTGAATTGTCCTAGAGAACTCTTTACTCGAGATTATGTTTCATAATGATTGCTGAAATGATCATAATTAACCAAAGCATCCAAGGCCAACGCATCAGTATAAAGTCTTTCTTCTTGCAAATGGTTTAGACAGTGATTAGGTTGAGGAAAAGATCAGGTGTGGTTGAGTTTTTCTTTTTTGGATTTCTCATTGGTACTGATTAGTTCACTACTCTTTAGGTGTCCAGAGGTAAAAGAAAATGTGCCTCTGACCTTATAGTAGGGAGCTATATTTGTATTTGTGTGATGAAAAGGAAAAGAAAATACAGTGACGAGTTTATTGTTTATTTTTATGTAATACATTTTTCTGAATTCTGTATCCAGGAGGGCATTACAATAAATTCACAAGTAGCAATAGGCCATTCCAGTGATAATATAAAAAGATGCAAATATTCTGAATGTTCACTTAGGGGAACTACCACATCTTTTTGTTCAGGATATGAAATGTGTTATAATGTTACTAGAGACATTTGGCTTCTAATCATATCTCTTAGCTCCTTGGATAGGTTGGCTAATAATCAATTAAAACACAATCTGGAAAATTCAAATTTTGAGTCTTGGAAATAAAAATAATCCCTATTTTCTCCCAAAGCATCCAAAACACTTTATTATATAGTTTTGTATGTAGCCCCAAGTGTTATTTATTTTATTCATTCTATAGTTTCTATTTAATTAATTAGTTAATGAATATTGAATGACTGTACATCTTTACAGCATGCAACATGGTTTTTCCTTAGCATGGATGCAGTGCTTGTCAATCAAGTCAAAGGTATTGCCATCTATTTTCTAACCAAGGAGCTCAATGATTAAGGAGCCTTACAAAATAATCTTATACCAAAGAAAATCAATAGAGTACAGTAAAGTTAAGATAAAAGAACATATACCCCTACTACTAAAAGAAGGGATCATGTTAAATAGCTAAATTTCATATTGTGTGTCTCATTTGTTCTTTGGATTTGTTCTCGTCTTGAGTTAGGTTGTTTTCTATTGCATTCTTATTCAAAATAATAATAGTTTTTTTGTTCTCGGACATATTCATAGAGTGGGGTGTTACTATCTAAGTATAAGGAACCTGAATCTTCTCTCTCCCTTCCATGGTAACTTCTGGCTTTGGAACTTCTTATTGGTTTATCATCCACATCCTGGCTATATCTTCCAATAACCCCTGATAAATTTGATCCTGACTCTTGCATTTGCTTTCCCCCACTCCATGTGCTTGTATTGCTTGATGAGTACCCATATCTATACTTTTCAATTTCTATAGGGTCTCGCCTATCAAGAAAGTGACCAAAAGTGGATTTTGGACTTCTACTGTCATTTGACTTCCCATAGCTATCAGTTGCTTGGCCATAGCTATATACTTGTCTTTCATTGGTGTTGAATGAAGATTGGCCGTGGGTATTTCTTGATTGTTCATGGCTTAATCCCTGTCTTGCTAAACTTGTGGTGAATTTTACCTGCCCATGAAGCGTTGTATCTTCTGAATGCTGCTGGATTGATCTATGCATACCTTTTTCATGAAACATTGCTTTTCCACTCCCAGTTTCTGATTGTTCATGAGTCTGTTTTCCGCAGTCTTCTGAACGATCTTCACGGGAACTGTAGGATACTGGACGTCTAGCTAAACTAGATTCTGAATGGTCATGAGCTGATTCAGAGTTAAGACTTGACTGGCTTTGAGTAGATACTGGCCTTACATCTGTGCTATGTCCAGGATCAACATGGGTATCACTTGACAGTTCAGAAGTTACCACTGAATGACCATGACTAAATCCAGTCTGATTGTGTAAGTCTATTGGCTGCCAATGACCTACCTCTGGCTGTCCATGATTTGAATCCTGTCTTTTTGTTGTTTCAGCTGGTTTGAGTCCTACATGGTCAGAACAAGAAAATGATTGCCCATATATAGAGTCAAGCTTACTTATAGTGCTATATGTAGACCTCAGAGGGCTAGAATTATAGTTACTTGATCTGCTGTCTCCAGAAGGTCCATATCCAGAGTGGCCATAGTCATATTCTGAACGTCCATAGCTGCCATGTTTCCAACCTTGGTTTGATCCATGTCTTGATCTTCTATTATTATGTGACTGAAAATGATGTGATTCAGACTGGCTATGACTTCTACTTGAGTCTTTCCTTATAGAATTTTTTCTAGAAGAATCTATTGACTGCCTATGAGTAGTTCCTTGTCTCCTCTGTGCAGTAGATCTTGTCTCTGCATATTGAGATCCAGCATGGCCTTGAGTGTGTCCTGACTGTCCGTGTGAGACTCCTGAGTGCTCTTCACTGTCACTGGTCTGGCTGTGACTAGATCCCCTTGTTCCTGTTGTAGTCGACCCTGTCCATGTGGGTTGTTCATGACCAGAGTGGCCATGTCTAGTGGTATCTCTTGACTGCCAATGAGTAGTACCTTGTCTCCCCTGTTCACTGGATCCTGTCTGTGCATGATGAGATCCAGCCTGACCATGAGTGTGTCCGGACTGACCATGTGAGACTCCTGAGTGCTCTTCACTGTCACTGGTCTGGCTGTGACTAGATCCCCTTGTTCCTGTTGTAGTCGACCCTGTCCATGTGGGTTGTTCATGACCAGAGTGGCCATGTCTAGTGGTATCTCTTGACTGCCAATGAGTAGTACCTTGTCTCCCCTGTTCACTGGATCCTGTCCGTGCATGATGAGATCCAGCCTGACCATGAGTGTGTCTGGACTGACCATGGGAGACTCCTGAGTGCTCTTCACTGTCACTGGTCTGGCTGTGACTAGATCCCCTTGTTCCTGTTGTAGTCGACCCTGTCCATGTGGGTTGTTCATGACCAGAGTGGCCATGTCTAGTGGTATCTCTTGACTGCCAATGAGTAGTACCTTGTCTCCCCTGTTCACTGGATCCTATCTGTGCGTGATGAGATCCAGCCTGACCATGAGTGTGTCCTGACTGTCCATGTGAGATTCCTGAGTGCTCTTCACTGTCACTGGTCTGGCTGTGACTAGATCCCCTTGTTCCTGTTGTAGTCGACCCTGTCCATGTGGGTTGTTCATGCCCAGAGTGGCCATGTCTAGTGGTATCTCTTGACTGCCAATGAGTAGTACCTTGTCTCCCCTGTTCACTGGATCCTATCTGTGCGTGATGAGATCCAGCCTGACCATGAGTGTGTCCTGACTGTCCATGTGAGATTCCTGAGTGCTCTTCACTGTCACTGGTCTGGCTGTGACTAGATCCCCTTGTTCCTGTTGTAGTCGACCCTGTCCATGTGGGTTGTTCATGCCCAGAGTGGCCATGTCTAGTGGTATCTCTTGACTGCCAATGAGTAGTACCTTGTCTCCCCTGTTCACTGGATCCTATCTGTGCGTGATGAGATCCAGCCTGACCATGAGTGTGTCCTGACTGTCCATGTGAGATTCCTGAGTGCTCTTCACTGTCACTGGTCTGGCTGTGACTAGATCCCCTTGTTCCTGTTGTAGTCGACCCTGTCCATGTGGGTTGTTCATGCCCAGAGTGGCCATGTCTAGTGGTATCTCTTGACTGCCAATGAGTAGTACCTTGTCTCCCCTGTTCACTGGATCCTATCTGTGCGTGATGAGATCCAGCCTGACCATGAGTGTGTCCTGACTGTCCATGTGAGATTCCTGAGTGCTCTTCACTGTCACTGGTCTGGCTGTGACTAGATCCCCTTGTTCCTGTTGTAGTCGACCCTGTCCATGTGGGTTGTTCATGCCCAGAGTGGCCATGTCTAGTGGTATCTCTTGACTGCCAATGAGTAGTACCTTGTCTCCCCTGTTCACTGGATCCTATCTGTGCGTGATGAGATCCAGCCTGACCATGAGTGTGTCCTGACTGTCCATGTGAGATTCCTGAGTGCTCTTCACTGTCACTGGTCTGGCTGTGACTAGATCCCCTTGTTCCTGTTGTAGTCGACCCTGTCCATGTGGGTTGTTCATGCCCAGAGTGGCCATGTCTAGTGGTATCTCTTGACTGCCAATGAGTAGTACCTTGTCTCCCCTGTTCACTGGATCCTATCTGTGCGTGATGAGATCCAGCCTGACCATGAGTGTGTCCTGACTGTCCATGTGAGATTCCTGAGTGCTCTTCACTGTCACTGGTCTGGCTGTGACTAGATCCCCTTGTTCCTGTTGTAGTCGACCCTGTCCATGTGGGTTGTTCATGCCCAGAGTGGCCATGTCTAGTGGTATCTCTTGACTGCCAATGAGTAGTACCTTGTCCCCCGTGTTCACTGGATCCTGTCTGTGCGTGATGAGATCCAGCCTGACCATGAATGTGT
>NW_006160181.1:2135378-2144010 GCF_000334495.1 Tupaia belangeri chinensis | reverse complement strand
TCCTGAGTGCTCTTCACTGTCACTGGTCTGGCTGTGACCAGATCCCCTTGTTCCTGTTGTTCTCGAGCCTGTCCATGTGGGTTGTTCATGACCAGAGTGGCCATGTCTAGTGGTATCTCTTGACTGCCAATGAGTAGTACCTTGTCTCCCCTGTTCAATGGATCCTGTCTCTGCATGGTGAGATCCAGCCTGACTATGAATGTGTCCTGACTGTTCGTGTGAGACTCCTGAGTGCCCTTCGCTGTCACTGGTCTGGCTGTCACTAGATCCCCTTCTTCCAGTTGTACTCGAGCCTGTCCATGTTGGTTGGTCATGGCCGGACTGGCCATGTCTAGTGTTATCCCTTGACTGCCTATGTGTAGTTCCTTGTCTACCTTGTTCCGTGTATCCTGTCTCTGCATGTTGAGATCCAGCCTGACTATGAGTGTTTCCTGAGTGTCTGTGTGATGCTCCTGAATGCTCTTCATTATCACTCGTTTGGCTGTGAGTAGAACCCCTTGTTACAGTTTCACCAGACCGTGCCCTGTTTGACCTATGCTGGTTACAGCCTGATAACCTACTTGAGCCTGAGTCATGTGGAAAACCATGTGATTGACCTGTGCCAGATTCACTGTGGCCATTGGTAGAGGCCTGACTTGAGCCTGAACCGTAATGTCTAAAGCCAGTGGATTGCCTTGAGCCTGACTTCTGATGTCCAAAGCCGAAAGACTGACCTGAGTTTGCCTCATGCTGACCAAATTCAGATGACGTACCTGATTCTGATCCATGTTGGTCGTAGCCATGGGGTTGGCTTGAACCAGTTCCATACTGTCCAAAGCCAGAGGATTGACCCGAGCTTGATTCATGTTGTCCAGATCCAGAGAAATGGCCTGTGCCATTCTCATGTTGTCTATTGCCAGATCGTTCTTCTGAGCTAGATGCATGTTGGCCATAACCAGAGGAGTGACTTGAGCCAGAACCACATTGTTCAAAGCCAGAAGACTGACCTGAACTGGACTCATGCTGTCCAAATCCAGAAGACTGACACGATCCTGACCTATGTTGACCATAACCAGTAGATTGACTTGAACTAGCCCCATGCTGTCCAAACTCAGAGGAATGACATGAACCTGATTTATGTTGTCCAGATCCAGAGGGATGGCCTGTGCCAGTCTCATGTTGGCCATAGCCAGATGGTCCTCTTGAGCTAGATCCATGTTGGCCATAGCCAGAGGAATGACTTGAGCCAGAACCATGTTGTCCAAAGCCAGAGGACCGACCTGAACTAGATCCATGTTGTCCAAATCCAGAAGACTGACCCGATCCTGACTCATGTTGACCGTAACCAGCAGAATGATTTGAGCTAGCTCCATGCTGTCCAAAGCCTGAGGACTGACCTGAGCCTGATTCATGTTGTCCAAATCCAGAGGAATGGCCTGTGCCAGACTCATGTTGGCCATAGCCAGATGGTCCTCTTGAGCTAGATCCATGTTGTCCAAAGCCAGAGGACTGACCTGAGCTAGACCCATGTTGTCCAAACCCAGAAGACTGACCCGATCCTGACCCATGTTGACCATAACCAGAAGACTGACTTGAACTAGCCCCATGCTGTCCAAAGCCAGAGGACTGACCTGAGCCTGACTCATGTTGTCCAGATCCAGAGAAATGGCCTGTGCCAGTCTCATGTTGACCATAGCCAGATGGTCTTCCTGACCTAGATCCATGTTGGCCATAGCCAGAGGAATGACTTGAGCCAGAACCGTGTTGTCCAAAGCCAGAGGACTGACCTGAGCCTGACTCATGTTGTCCAGATCCAGAGAAATGGCCTGTGCCAGTCTCATGTTGACCATAGCCAGATGGTCTTCCTGACCTAGATCCATGTTGGCCATAGCCAGAGGAATGACTTGAGCCAGAACCGTGTTGTCCAAAGCCAGAGGACTGACCTGAGCCTGACTCATGTTGTCCAGATCCAGAGAAATGGCCTGTGCCAGTCTCATGTTGACCATAGCCAGATGGTCTTCCTGACCTAGATCCATGTTGGCCATAGCCAGAGGAATGACTTGAGCCAGAACCGTGTTGTCCAAAGCCAGAGGACTGACCTGAGCCTGACTCATGTTGTCCAGATCCAGAGAAATGGCCTGTGCCAGTCTCATGTTGACCATAGCCAGATGGTCTTCCTGACCTAGATCCATGTTGGCCATAGCCAGAGGAATGACTTGAGCCAGAACCGTGTTGTCCAAAGCCAGAGGACTGACCTGAGCCTGACTCATGTTGTCCAGATCCAGAGAAATGGCCTGTGCCAGTCTCATGTTGACCATAGCCAGATGGTCTTCCTGACCTAGATCCATGTTGGCCATAGCCAGAGGAATGACTTGAGCCAGAACCGTGTTGTCCAAAGCCAGAGGACTGACCTGAGCCTGACTCATGTTGTCCAGATCCAGAGAAATGGCCTGTGCCAGTCTCATGTTGACCATAGCCAGATGGTCTTCCTGACCTAGATCCATGTTGGCCATAGCCAGAGGAATGACTTGAGCCAGAACCGTGTTGTCCAAAGCCAGAGGACTGACCTGAGCCTGACTCATGTTGTCCAGATCCAGAGAAATGGCCTGTGCCAGTCTCATGTTGACCATAGCCAGATGGTCTTCCTGACCTAGATCCATGTTGGCCATAGCCAGAGGAATGACTTGAGCCAGAACCGTGTTGTCCAAAGCCAGAGGACTGACCTGAGCCTGACTCATGTTGTCCAGATCCAGAGAAATGGCCTGTGCCAGTCTCATGTTGACCATAGCCAGATGGTCTTCCTGACCTAGATCCATGTTGGCCATAGCCAGAGGAATGACTTGAGCCAGAACCGTGTTGTCCAAAGCCAGAGGACTGACCTGAGCCTGACTCATGTTGTCCAGATCCAGAGAAATGGCCTGTGCCAGTCTCATGTTGACCATAGCCAGATGGTCTTCCTGACCTAGATCCATGTTGGCCATAGCCAGAGGAATGACTTGAGCCAGAACCGTGTTGTCCAAAGCCAGAGGACTGACCTGAGCCTGACTCATGTTGTCCAGATCCAGAGAAATGGCCTGTGCCAGTCTCATGTTGACCATAGCCAGATGGTCTTCCTGACCTAGATCCATGTTGGCCATAGCCAGAGGAATGACTTGAGCCAGAACCGTGTTGTCCAAAGCCAGAGGACTGACCTGAGCCTGACTCATGTTGTCCAGATCCAGAGAAATGGCCTGTGCCAGTCTCATGTTGACCATAGCCAGATGGTCTTCCTGACCTAGATCCATGTTGGCCATAGCCAGAGGAATGACTTGAGCCAGAACCGTGTTGTCCAAAGCCAGAGGACTGACCTGAGCCTGACTCATGTTGTCCAGATCCAGAGAAATGGCCTGTGCCAGTCTCATGTTGACCATAGCCAGATGGTCTTCCTGACCTAGATCCATGTTGGCCATAGCCAGAGGAATGACTTGAGCCAGAACCGTGTTGTCCAAAGCCAGAGGACTGACCTGAGCCTGACTCATGTTGTCCAGATCCAGAGAAATGGCCTGTGCCAGTCTCATGTTGACCATAGCCAGATGGTCTTCCTGACCTAGATCCATGTTGGCCATAGCCAGAGGAATGACTTGAGCCAGAACCGTGTTGTCCAAAGCCAGAGGACTGACCTGAGCCTGACTCATGTTGTCCAGATCCAGAGAAATGGCCTGTGCCAGTCTCATGTTGGCCGTAGCCAGATGGTTCTCCTGAACCGGATCCTGACCTAGATCCATGTTGGCCATAGCCAGAGTAATGACTTGAACCTGAACTATGTTGTCCACAGCCAGAGGGCTGGCCTGAGCCTGACTCATGTTGACCATAGCCAGAGGAATGACTTGAGCCAGAACCGTGTTGTCCAAAGCCAGAGGACCGACCTGAACTAGATCCATGTTGTCCAAATCCAGAAGACTGACCCGATCCTGACTCATGTTGACCATAGCCAGAGGAATGACTTGATCCAGAACCATGTTGTCCAAAGCCAGAGGACTGACCTGAGCTAGACCCATGTTGTCCAAACCCAGAAGACTGACCCGATCCTGACTCATGTTGACCATAGCCAGAGGAATGACTTGATCCAGAACCATGTTGTCCAAAGCCAGAGGACTGACCTGAGCTAGACCCATGTTGTCCAAATCCAGAAGACTGACCCGATCCTGACCCATGTTGACCATAACCAGAAGACTGACTTGAACTAGCCCCATGCTGTCCAAAGCCAGAGGACTGACCTGAGCCTGACTCATGTTGTCCAGATCCAGAGAAATGGCCTGTGCCAGTCTCATGTTGGCCGTAGCCAGATGGTTCTCCTGAACCGGATCCATGTTGACCATAGCCAGAGGAATGACTTGAGCCAGAACCGTGTTGTCCAAAGCCAGAGGACTGACCTAAGCCTGATCCATGTTGGCCATAGCCAGAGGACTGACCTGAGCATGACCCATGTTCACCATAGCCAGTAGAATTACTTGAGCCTGATCCATGTTGTTCATAGCTAGAGGATTGACCTGAACCTGAACTATGTTGTCCAAAACCAGAGGACTGGCCTGAGCCTGATCCATGTTGTCCACATCTAGAGGATTGACCTGAACCTGACCTATGATGTTCAAAGCCAGAACATTGACCTGAGCTAGACCCATACTGGCCATTACCATTGTGCTGACTTGATCCATATCTATGTTGGCCACAGCAAGACTGACTTGAACTGGTCCCATGTTGCTGAAAACCACAAGGCTGACTTGAACCTCTTTTATGTTGTTCATAGCTACAACACTGACTTGACCTAGACCCATGTTGGCCACATTTAGAAAATTCACTTGATCCAGACCCTTTTGTCTGAGAATTTGAAGAGTGTCCACAGGAACCATATCCATGTTGATCATAACTAGAAGACTGACTTGCCCCAGATCCATATTGCCTACAACAAGAAGATTGACTTGATCTTGTTGCTTGTTGTCTTCCACAGGTCTGTGATTGACCACATTCTCTAGATTCATATTCTCTCTGACTAGAAGACTGACCACAGTAATTAGGCTCATGATGACAATATCCAGAGGACTGACTTCCTGAGACACATCCATAGCCTTGTCTTCCACTACTTCCTGATTGATAACCTGACTGTGTACAGGTGGACTGATTTTTTTGCTCTCCAGATCTATTTGCATGATAAGAACTAGAAGCATTTTGTGGCCTTCCACATCCACCTGAACTGGTGTAACCACATGAATGACTTTGCCTCTTACTATTTCTTGAACCCACAGAGCTAGATCTATGCTTCTGATCATCCCCACTTCTTGACTGGGTAGAATTTGAATTATGCCCAGTAGTCTCCAATCCATGTGACAGACCACCATGATCTTCTTTTCCCTGACTCTTAGATCTAGACTCAGATTCATATCTTTCCCAAGATTTTCTAGAGGGGCTAACATATGATTTGTTTCTTCTTTCCTCTGGTTCTCCAGTGCTGGAACCATGTCTCTCTTTGCCAGTACTCCATGAGTAATCAGATTGATTATGTCTTTTCTCGGATCCCACTTGATTCCCTGAGCTAGATAAATCACTTTGCCTTCCAAACCTCCTGGAGCTAGACCCATGTCTATGTTTCACAGTTCCCCTTGAGCCCCTAGAATTAAATCCATGCTCTTCTCCCTCATTCCAACTTGAACGCCTGTAACCTGATTTCTGTCCGGGTATATGCTCTTCTTCTTCTGTTTCACTTTCTTCTTGGAGTCGGTGACCGTGCTTATGCTTCTTTGACCCTGAAGCTTTGCAGTATTGTTTGCTGAGAACCTTGTTGCAGGCCATAGCCAGCTTGAATACCATCAGAAGAAACTCGGTAAAGTCCAATCTTCGGTCATGATCTCGATCCAGCATGTGCATGATGACATCCACTGTATCTGGATCATCTGGGTTCTGTACATGAGTGACACACCAAGGGAGACCTGGTCAGCCTAGCCCACTACTCAGGTAAAACATTCAAGTAAGGACATTTGTGGATGTTTGACATTTTGTACTTTAAGTTCAATGTTACTTTAGGGTAATTAAAACTCAGTAAATGTGAAATGGTAATAGAAGATAAAAGACCATTGAGATCTTTGGACGAAGATATTTCAAGGATCTAAACTAGAGGATTTAGTGCTTAGGTATGGGATATGGGAAGGGGTGGACCAAACCAAATTCATAGACTGGTGTATATTTATTTTACATAAATTTTAAGCACTACATGTTAGTATATTCTATGTTAGAATTTATTATTATTATTATTTTAAAGATTCTTTGCTATAGGGCACGTGTGCTCACTGGAGAGACAGGGGGAAACAAGGAGATAGAAAGTGAGAAACATCCCCCTCCCCCACCAGGAGGGGTGGCCATGCCACAGACCCTTCTCCATTCTCCTCCTGTGCCTAGCATGAGTTTTAAGCCACTGGGCCCTAGACATAAACCACCACTGACCATATGGAAGTCCTGTGCTTTAACTACTGCACCATCTGCTGGCCCCACGACCCATTATTTTTAGGTTAATGTTTACATCTGAATTCTTCCTAAGTAGATAGAAAAAAATTGCTTATATTTTATTTTCAATTTTCAGTCATTCTGGCTCCTTTAACTCCCTTTGTAGATTTTCCTCTCTATATTTATCATTCCATCTGGTAGGGTAATTTATTAATTTATGTCATAGAAAAAATTTATTTTCTATTTTTTTTTAGAAGGATAGGCCTGGGTGCATGAGAAAGTCTGAAGGTCTATAAGGCAGGAATGGGTTGATGTGCTCACCAGAGAGAGAAGGAAAGTGAGAAAGAAATATAATCTTTTTTGTAGAGGTTTTTGCTATATGGTGTGTGCGCATGCATGCATACGCGCCCAGTGTGAGTTTAAGCCTCTGGGTCCAAGACTCAAAGCATGGTCAACTACATGGGAGTCCAGCGACATAGCCATTATGCTAACTGCTGGTCCCTCATCTTTAAAATACATGCTGACTTAGCAACTTGCTGATATCCTGGAAAGTAGTGCTTATGGGTTTTGCTCAAAGACCACTGAAACTGGGCACTTTTTAGCTAACCTTAGTCATATAACAGCATGGACAAGACCCTAGCAGGCTTCAGTGTTGGCATACAGTTCTTACCTTCAGAATTGGACGGAACTCTTTCTCCAGAAGTTCCTTTAGTTCTTCCTTACTCAGTGTACCACACTCGCCATCTTGCTTTGTGTATTTGTAGAAAATATCAATGACAGTAACAACACTTCTCAAGAGGTCTGTCATCTTTTTGCAAGTTCAAGTGAACCTGGACAGAAAACAAAACAAAACAAAGACCCTATGATTCATGTTCTTTCCTTTTACTTTATCAGCAGTTCTCATTTTAATGATAATCATTGTAAGTTTTTAAACTTCTTGTCTCTGTTAAGCCTCAACAACTATAAACGAGTGAGGGATGATAGCACACCTTTCAACACAGTGAAAACTAATTTTGTTAACTTTGAATTTACTTTGCTAAAATCGAGTCATGGCATGTTACTGGTCCAATGGCATTAGATCTCAGGTCTCCATATTTCATGTCCTGGATAGATATATAATCTATATAATGCTTATACACTTGGGTACCTTGGTGTCTTGAGTGCTTCCAAAGTTTCCAGAAGCATCCAGATACCATTGCCCTAATCTCTTTCTAGTGTCACTACTTTTCTTGAGTCAAAAGTGACAGGTCTTCTATCATGCACATCTACTTCCTCTCTGGGTATTAGAAGCTAAACTGGACTTTTAAGGTTTTTAGCAAATTGAAAATGGGCAAAGTGAGCCAATGATATCTTGGTACTTCAGAGGCATGAGATACTCCTCACTCATTAGAGTTTAGGAACTATCTTAATCTCAGCATTTGACCAAATAATTTCTCTTTCATTAGTCAGGGAGAAAAGCTCAGCAATGCCAGCAGCAGTTGGACTAGTGGATATTTAGATATAGAATAGCTCTTCTTCATCCACAGACAGTTCAATGGAAATCATGAAAATGTCTGATAAAGAATTTGAATATTCATAGTGGCAAAGCTAACAGAGATGGAAGAGAAGAGAGACAATGAACTGCAAAAGAGAAAGAAGAAAGGAGATGACGAGTTCCAGGAGGTGAGGAAATTCTTGCAAGATCAAAAAGAGAAACTACACACTTTAAAAAAGAATCAAATAGACCTGTAGAGATGAAGGCTATAATACAAGAAGTCAAAATCTCCCTTGAAAGTATTAAAAGCAGACTAGATCATACAGAAAATTGAATCTCAGACATAGAAGAGAAAATTGCTAGCCTAGAAAAATCTACCACAAAGACTAAGAAAATTGCCCCCCCAAAATGAGAATAATACATGAGAAATATTAGATACCATTAAATGTCCAAACATCTGGATAATTGGTACCCCAGAAGGCAAAGAGATTCATAAGGGTATTGATAATCTATTCCATGAAATCCTGCAAGAAAACTTTCCAAACCTAGAGAGGCACTCAAAGATCTAGTCCCAAGAAACACAAGGACCCCCAATAGAATCAACCTAAGAAGATCTTCCCCAAGACACATTATAGCCAGATTGACCAAAACCACAGAAAAAGACGAGATACTAAAATTGGCAAGAGAAAAACGGCAAGTTACCTA
>NW_006160181.1:2098526-2134731 GCF_000334495.1 Tupaia belangeri chinensis | reverse complement strand
TATATATATATATATATACACACACACACACACACACACATATTTAATGTATATATATATAACTAGCTATATATATACATATATGTGTATGTGTGTGTGTATATATATATGTATATAACTAGAATTAGAAAATTATCGATGATAGCATGCATGATTAAGCCACTATGCAGTGTATTCTGGATGGGAAATCACATTTTGTATGCTGTGATACTGCTTAGGGAATGAATGTAAGTTAATCAATTGAAAAAAAATTTCAGGAAAAAAATCTAAAACTGTTTTTCTTGAAATTAAAAAAATGCATTAAAAATACCTATTTGATGACTGCAGTAAGCTATATAGCCCCAGATAGGTGCTACTTTAATAGTATGTTCATTCTTCTCACTGAGGTTTATGCCTAAAGTCAGACATGTGTTCATGGATATGTATATATCAGCTGCACTTGCTATTGAAAATATTTAGATTAATTAAGATCTTTAGTGAATCAATAAAGTGTGGGAGAAAAGGTATAGAAAGCAACCATGGGATACCAGAGACAGTGTGGGAGGAGAGTGGGAGATGGCAGAGGGTAAGAGATAGGGAATCAAGGATGGGAAAAAAAGCAAAATATACAGGAAACAAGAAATGGAAACTTATTTATTGACGATAGCACGTGGGTTGATGTGCTTGACTGAGCCAATGTACAATGTATTCTGGATGGAAAAATCTCATTTTGTGTGTTGTAATGATGTACAGTGAATGAATGTAAATAAATAAATTTAAATTTAAAAAAAAGAAAGAGAAAAAAGAAAATACAAAAAAAGAAACTATGGAAACCAACACTAATAAAAAAGACTCTTTACAGCAGTGCCACCCTTTTCCCTATTTGAGTTAGATAGCTCAGAAAAGATGGCATAAAAAAATAAGACTGGGAAGAGAATATGGTATGACCTGGAAGAAGGCAAACTTCTACTTGCATAGTTACTCTGCATAAGTCAAAGGCAAATATTATTCCAAGAAGACTCCACAATAAACTAAATAAAAAAGCAAACAAAAAGAAAGGAAAAGGATAGAAAGAAACAAGAAAGAAAAGAAAGACAAAATATATGTGTACTGTCTTAGTTCATACTCCTGGATTTCTACCACAGAAAAAAAACATCAAGTATTCATAAATGTAGCTGGATGATTTTTTTTTTTCTCACCTGGTTCACCAAAGGAACAAGCAGGATAGAGCCTGATGCAGCTTGCAGGGTGATGATGGATTGGTATAGTGGCCTTTATATAGCTATGAAAACTGGGTGCTACTTTCTGTGGGAGGACCTGATTAATGTCTGGTGAAGCCTAACTCCACCTCTACATATTTATCTTCCTCCCTCCACACATTCTCATCTGTACGATGATTACAGAAATGTTGATGGTGCTGGCCCCACCTTTCAGAATGAGGACATTTTTCAGGTCCCCCCTTTTTCTCAGGGTTATGTATATGTGAAAAAGAGCCTTTGTTTTAGAGGACTTAAGAAGTTTATTTTATTTGTTTAGTACCCACAGAAAGGTAGCACAGTGTAAGATACTTAACAGGGACACGATAAATTCTGATTTAATTGAAAGTAAACCTGAGCCACTAGGCTCACTTAATTTATTGTTTTTGCAATTACAGCAGCCATTTACTGAGAATTTACAATATGCTCGACAGTGTGTTTAATATCTTGCTCATATTTTATTTAATCTTCACACATTTCTATTAGATAGGTATTTTTTTCTATTTTAATCAATTAAAAAAATTTAGAGAAAAATCTAAAACTGTTTTTCTTGAAATTAAAAAAATGCATTAAAAATACCTATTTGAGGGAACCAGCAGTTAGCGTAATGGCTATGTCACTGGATTCCCACGTAGTCAACCGCAGTTCACATCCCGGACCCGGTGGCTTCGAACTCACGCCGGGCATGTGTGTGTGCGTGCCCAAGATCCCGAGAGGAGAATGGAGGAAAAGGGATTGTGGCATGACCATCCCCCCTGGGGGGTGATTTCTCACTTTCTGTCTCTATGTCTCTCTCTGTCTGTCTGGCGAGCGCACACGCCCTATAGCGAAAACCTCTCAAAAAAAGAAAAACAAAAAAAATACCTATTTGATGACCGCAGTAAGCTATATAGCCCCAGCTAGGTGCTACTTTATAGTATGTTCACTCTACTCACTGAGGTTTATGCCTAAAGTCTGTTCACTCTACTCACTGAGGTTTATGCCTAAAGTCAGACATGTGATCATGGATATGTGTATAACAACTGTGCTTGCTATTGAAAATATTTAGATTACTTAAGATCTTTAGTGAGAAGGAGAGTGAGATATTGAGAGTGAGATATTATGCCCCCCAGGGAAGATAGCCACAATCCCTTCTTCTCCATTCTCTTTTTGGGATTTTGGGCATGCATGCACATGTGCCCAATGTGTTTTTCAAGCTGTTGTTAGATCTGGGACTCTACCCACAGAATCAACCATGTGGGAGCCAATGCCTTAACCTCCACACCATCTGGTGACCTGAGATATACAGTTTTTAAATTCTGTTTTACAGTTGAAGAGACAGGCTTAGAAAGCAAGTCTTCTCCAAGGTCATAGTAGTTGTAGGAACTAGGATTCAAACCTATATGCACTTTATTACAATGTCATTGCTCTTAACCATTATACTAGCTTACCTCTGTGTATTTATAACATATAATTATTATTTTAAAATGTATCCTTTTAGGATCATCAGGCCCATCCAAATACAAATAATATGAAAGAGCAATATAAAGAGTCCTGTCTCGGCCAACAGATGGCATAGTGGTTATTTCACTGGATTTCCACAGGGCCAACCAGAGTTTGAGTCCCAGACCTGGTGGCTTGAAAATTATGCTGGGCACATGTGTGTGCATGCCCAAGATCCCAGGAGGAGAATGGAGGAGAAGGGATTGTGGCATGGCCATCTCCCCAGGGGGTTATGGTGCTTTTTTCACTTTCTCTCTTACTGTCTCTGTCTCTTTCTCTCTCCAGCAAGTGCACATGGCCTAAGGCAGAAACCTCTTTTTTTAAAAAAGGGGGTGCTGTCAGCCAGGAAGAGAAGAAATATTCTCTGACCCTATGAAGACTCCCTTTTAGGCTATAAAAATATACTAAGCTGTATATGTAAGTAATGTTTTTTGGGAACCAGCAGTTAGCATAATGGCTATGTCGCTGGACTCCCACGTAGTCAACCGCGGTTTGTGTCCCAGACCCGGTGGCTTAAAACTCACGCTGGGCGCATGTGCGTGCATGCCCAAGATCCCGAGAGGAGAATGGAGGAGAAGGGATTGCAGCATGACCATCCCCCCTGGGGGATGATTTCTCGCTTTCTGTCTCTATGTCTCTCTGTCTGTCTGGTGAGCGCACACGCCCTATAGCGAAAAAAAAACAAAACACCTCTCCATATGTAAGTAATGTTTTCAGAAGTGCTCATGGTAAATTTAAAATAGGCTTTTTTATTTGGTACCTTCTTTTCCATTGGTAGTCTGGCATCTTTGAACCTGGATCCTTGGGAAAATGTCATTCATGTACATAGAGTACATCAAATATACTTTAGGAAAGCAAAAAATCATTAGAAGGCTGTGTTAGGTGGGGAAATCCAACACATCTGTACTTTGCCACAGGTGATGTTGATATGGTGATGAAAATGATAGCAGCTATCATTAAGTGCTTATTACCTTCTAGGCATAGTAATTTCACATATGTATCTAGTTTTTCTTCACAGCAACTTTGTAAGATCAATATTATTGTCATCCCCATTTTACAGATAAGGAAATGAAAGCTCTGAGAAATTTTTAAAAATTTGTCCAAAATCACAGTCAGTCAGTGGTAGCACTAGGATAGAAACTCATACTATCCCATGCTAAATAAAGCCTGGCACTTAACCACATATATACCACATACATGGGCTCAATCAACTCCTATCGGGGTGCTTCTTTGGGACAGTCCTATATCTTATTCACTCTACCATTAAGATAGTGCCTAGAGCTTGGTTAAACACTTAGAATGAGTTTCTTGTTGTTGTTTAATGTGCTATAGAGCGTGTGTACTTGCTAGAGAGAGACAGAGGAATGCAGAAAGCACCCCCTAGGGGGTTGGCCAAGATGCAATCCTTTTCCTCCATTCTCCTCTTGAGATTGTGAGCGTGCATGCACATGTGCCTGGCATGTTTTTCAAGCCACCAGGTCTGGGACTCAAACCATGAAGTTGGCCATGTGGGATCTGGCCATTTTAACCACCCCAGAGTGAGTACCTGTTTATAAAATGTTAATAGGTTATGCCTGAGATATACCTATTGCCTTTATAGCCAGGAAGTCTGAGACCAAAACAACTACACCGAAAGGTATGCTTTCCCTTGGATATTATGATCATTTTCAATTTTATGCACAATTTGAAATTGCATTTGTTTTGTGGTGATAACTGCTCTGTCAGGAAGACTTTCTGGCCCCAGACTCCACACTGAGATGGAATTTAAAAACCATCCTTGTGTTTTGACTTCAGCATTCTAGTTTAGAACTCTGAAGTTCACTCTATAGTTTGCCCACTCTCAGACCCCCCCCATCCACTCTTGTATAGTCTGTATATTCTTTAATTCAGATCTCTCTTCCTCTTACTTGTTTAGTGTAATGGATAAAATTTGTAGTCAGAAAGACTTGTGTTTCTGTATTTATAGTCAGAAAGACTTGTGTTCAAGTCTCAACTCTTTGTTTTACTGTGTTCCTTGAAAAATTACGTAATACTCACAGCCTTAGTTTCCCAATTTATAAAATAGAAATTATAACACCTATTTCATTGGTGGAGAAATTGCTTGGTACCTACATGGCATGTAATACTTATTAAACTATGTAATTACTGCAAGCTGATTTTTTCTATATATTTCATAGCACCTAGCACAATCTGTTTCACATAGATGGTGATTGATTATGTTTGATAAAATCAAGTTAGGAGGAGCAAGACGGTGACACAGGGGTAAACTATGACATTCTATAAGGCAACCCCACAAGAGAAGGCTTCCAGATCAAGTTTGAAGACCTCCCTGAATTCACTGGCCACATGCTTGCCTGTGATCTGAGACTGGCTGAAGGCTGGGGCTAGATCGTGGTGTTAAGACTCTGTTGGAGGTGCTGTCTTTCTATATATGTATACCTCATGAAAGAAATAAAGAAATAGACTTTAGAAAAAAAGTGAGTTAGGGACCAACAGATGGCATAATGGTTATGTTTCCAGACTCCCATGTAGTTGACTGCGGTTCAAGTCCTCTACCTCGCAGCTCAAAACTCGCACCGTGTGTGTGTGTGTGTGTGTGTGTGTGTGTGTGTGTGTGTGTGTGAGTGCCCAAAATCCCAAGAGGAAAATGGAGGAGAAGGGATTGTGGCATGGCCATCCCCCTGGTGATGGTGGTGGTGGTGGTGGTGGGGGTGCTTTCTCACTTTCTATATCTCTGGAAAGCGCATGCACTGATAGCAAAACTCTCTCTTTGAAAAAATAAAATAGTGAGTTAGGAGCCCATAGTAGGTCTTTAAAGACATAAATACTACATTCAAAAGCATTACCCAGAAGGTAAGTCATGACTTTTTAAAAAACAGAATCTTACAGAAATGTAACTCCTAGCTCATAAACATCAATCTTTTAAGATGTACAGTTCAGTGTTTTTTAGTCTATATACAGGGTTGTGTAAGTCAGTCACAAATTTTATGGTGTCTGTGTCCTTACAGAAGTTTTCTTACTTAAGCATGTGTCAATTTTCCCTCTTTAATAACTGCAAGTTGTAATTAGTGTCAGGGTACAGATGGACACATCTCAGATCATTTCAAGTAGAATTCTGGAAAGCACTTGCAGAATTTTCTACAGGATGTCAGAGAAATTTTATTTCCATTTTGGAAATCATTTCACAGAGGCCCAGGTATCATTTGGAAAGAAACCAAAGTGCTGGTTTCTAATGATCGATTTGATGATATCAGGGGGTTTACAAAAAGTTCATGGAAAATACATACTACAAAAAAGCTGTCATGGATTTTGCTTTTTTTTTTTTTTTTTTTGCACCAAATACACTCTACTATAATTTCATTTTTCCACAGACTTTTAGAAATCCCATCATACCTGCAGAGACTTGCCTACCTGAGTTCTGAAAGGTTATTTAATTCAATGAATAAAAGATCTGGAAGGCCAAAGTAAGGTGATAGTCTCAGCTACACCAATCCTTCATATGTGGGTCTCCTTCCAGCCTTATTTTACTCATCTCATCGCCTTCTGTTCATTCCACATCCACATTGCTCTAGGCTCTCAGGGATTACCAGACCCCTTGCTTTTGGCTCATTTGGTAGAGCTTATGTACTATTGACCAATGAATTGTTTTGAAGAGAAAGCCATGCCTCTAAATAGTAAAAGGAACTTATATTACACATGTAAAAGTTCCTGCTTTGGTTTTTCTAGTGTATCAGATGAACTTTGTTTCCATTTCTTACCCTATCAAAGGTGGCCTATTCCATGTTAAAGTAGGCTGCTTTGCATCCTGTTATGTTCAAATTAAGAACTTGCACTAGGGCCTACGTTGATCTATCATAAGAACCAAAAATTTTCTCTGGGGAGTGACTCTTAGGAACTCTTGTTTTGGGATTCTCAAATAACTCAACTGAGGTCTGATGCCTGAATCTTGATTCAGAGATACGGATGGGTATTAAGTATCTCCTCTCTGAGAGCAGTTTAGGGAGCTATCTTGCCTCATAGTATGATGCAGTAGAAAACCATGCATTTTACATTAAGACAGATTTTTTTCATATCTTAGCTCCAACATACACCATCTGTAATATATAGGGCAACTTTCTAAATATGATCTTCCTGTGAAATCAGATATTACAGACATCTGAGAGTTAGATGAGCTAATATTAGGATAATACTTAGTGTGTGATAAGAATTCAATAGTTTTCCTTTCTGTCCTTCTTACTGTCAAATTTAATATAATTTAAAAAGTTACCGATAGGTTTCAGGGATCATGCTTTCTGGATATGATTCTTAACTGTTCTCTCTTCCTTGTGAAATCAGAGGCCAGTTTTTGGAACTTGGTCTTCAAAGACGCTTACAATGTTCATTATGAAAAGCCCATGAGGAAGATGGACCTACTAGCTTCTCCAGTCAAGAATTCCTTCACTCTCCAGATTCCTTTCTTGGTTTTACACATTATTGTTGATATTTAAGATCCATGAATGAGACAGCAGAGTATTTTAGCAAGGATCCAGGCTTTTAGAATGCAATATGGGCTTCAGTGACTTGCTCTGTGGAGATTTAACTGAGATGCACTAACTGGGATCTCCAGATACTTGCTGAACTCCACTCAGGCCTGTCTCTTAAGGTTGGGTCTTAGAAGCTCAGGCAATCCTGGCAACTGTGATACCAATAACAATATGGAGAAGAGCTTCCTCCAAGATGGATTTCAAGACTTACCAGCTAGTTAAACCTGACTAAAGGAGAAAAGACTTGAATTAGCACTGAAACTCTAGGATTCACCAGAAGAGCTCGAATTTGTATTCTGACAAACTGCAAGGTACTACTGTTAAGTAATGCAGCTAATATTTTTTTAAAAAAACTTTAGTATAGAATGCATGAAAGTGGGGACCAGCAGTTAACGTAATGGCTATGTCACTGGACTCCCACGTAGTCGACCGCGGTTCGCGTCCTGGACCTGGTGGCTTAAATCTCAGGTCGGGCGCGTGTGCATGCGTGCCCAAGATCCCAAGAGGAGAATGGAGGAGAAAAGATTGTGGCATGGCCATCCCCCCTGGAGGGTGATTTCTTGCTTTCTGTCTCCCTGTCTCTCTCTGTCTGTCTGGCGCGCGCATGCCCTATGGCAAAAACCTCTCAAAAAAAAAAAAAAAGAATGCATGAAAGTGATTTCCCTGAAAGGTTACAACTTTATGCTCAAAATGTTGAATGCCACAATTTTATTTATTTATTTATTTTTACTCTAGGGCATGTGCACTCACTAGAGAGAGAGACAGAGACAGAGGGGGAGGGAAAGTGAGAAATCATCCCCCAAGAGAGATAGCCTTGCCATAATCCCTTTTCCTCCAGTCTCCTTTCAGAATTTTGGGCCCATTTGCACATGCTTCCAGTGTGATTTTCAAGCTATTGGTCAAGGACTTGAATCACACAGTTGGCCGTATGAAATCTAGTCCCTTAAACTCTACATCATCTACTGGTCTAAGAATACTACATTCTTTTCTGTGTCATTTGGTAGATGAAAATATTAGCCTTTTAATCATGAATTTGAGTTTTTGGAATCATTCCTAAGAATTTAGAACCAAGTTTGTAAGTGAATTACTATAAAATAGAAAATAAAAAAGAGAGAGTTCATTAAAATATGAGTTTAAAGTAGCCAGACTAAATTCTTTGGTCTAGTGGCTTGAAGTAATTCACTTTACTTCAGCAACTGTTTATATATTTTTAAAGTTTTCTATGATCCCATGACCCTGTTCTTCACAGGAAGGTGCTCCCAATGGTGAGGCAGTCTGATAATATATGAAACAGTATATTAAAGCTAGATAAGACTAAAGAGGAGCCTGAAGTTTTGGCATCAGGAAAACTATGGAAGATTTACGTATCTCTCCCCCCCACACACACACACAGTTCATACACAGTTAATGTTCACTATTGAAAATATGTAACGTGGATGGTCCCAGGGATAAGCAGTGTCCTTAATAAAATTACATTGGTTTGAAATTACTTATGAGCTTGGAATTATACATTGCTCCCCTTTAATGATCTTGATACTCATCTGTATGAAAAAAAATTGAAGATTCACTATTTAGAATTGCCCAGTCTACACTGGGCACAAATGTGCAGGTACATCTCTCTGTCCTTAAAACACTATAAATTTTAACTAGAGTCAGATTTGTTCCACAGTATCCAATAAAGCTGATATTTCATGCTTTCTAGATTAGGAAAGAATTTGCAAAAATTATATCTTGGGCTATCAGATGGCATTTTAAAACAGGATTAGGAAAAAAAATAAATCCAGGATCTCTGTGTTATCAGGCTTGAATGTTAACCCATGAATTAATTCAATTAATATTATTGATTGTTAGTATTTATGATAATTTCATTTGTTCTTCCTTAAAAATTAATTATACATATCTTACCTATTATAAAATCACTCCATCCACAAGCTTATTCTTTACCTTGGGCACTAATCATGTTTCAGTGCTTAGGTCTTCCGGGACTACTCATTTTAAATGATCTCTAAGCATATGAACTCTAAGAGAAAGGATGACAAAGTGAGATCAGTGGAAAACCACATATGCAGCATCCCACTTATTCTACAGTGGGAGGTTTTCTTCCATAGAGACTATTGTGTTAAAAATGGATACTAGATCACCAACTTAGCAAGATAATTGCAAAATGCCGATAGAGTAATTATTTTATATAATTATTATAGAGTGACTAAGGTCTCAGGGATTAAGTATGGCCAGTTGCTCCACTCTACCTCTAGTTTTATGCAATTCAATTATGCAATAGAATCTGCTACCTGAGATTCCACGACCACTGGCCAATATTTAACTTTTCAAGATGTTCAAAAATGACATTCACTTATTTATGGGAATGGATATGGCTTAAAAAGCAAGTTTATTTCATGGATAGTGGGGTTTGGGGCTTATGCTCTAAGAGAAGAAGCTATTAGCCTAGACTTCTGCCAGGGCCCTTCTCATACTGTTTTCTAAGTCTGGTTCACATAGAAGAATTTAAGTCATAGGATTGGACTCTTAAGAAAATATGTTTCTTGACTTCTCTCTAAAAACTAAAACAAAATCCACAGGCCAATGATTAAGAGCATATACTTTGGAATCTGGCAGATCTGAGTTGGAATCCTGCCTTAGCCATTTAGTAGTTATGTTGCTTTTTTCCTTTTATTTTAATTTCTTTTATATGTTCAATCATATGTCACTAAGATTGTAAAGTGAATGTTCCAACATGAATACATTTCTCATCAGTCCAGTTGAGGATACTATGCATGTTATCATCAACAGATAATAACACATTTCTTTGTCCCATAAATGTCTTGCTTCTCTATTTTTCTCTTTAATGTTTTTCCTCAGACTCTCCTCCTTCTCCCACCCTCTTCCCACACTGTATCTGGTATCTATAACTATTTTCTATGTTTCTATACCCTCTAGTCATGCAGTTGCATTCACAGAGTGCAGACTGTCAGTATACATTAAGTGGAGACATACAATGTCTCTCTTTCATAGCCTGTCTTGCTTCACTCAGCAGAAAATCTTCCATATTTGTCTACTTTCTGTCAAAAGCCAGGGTCTTGTTGTTTTATATGGCTGAGTAGTATTCCATAGGGTATATGTGCCACACTTTTCAATCAATTCCTCTGTTTGTGGGCATTTGGATTGGTTCTGTGTCTTGTTTCTTAACACATCTGTGAATGTGAGAAATTTTCTTCATAGGGTTATTATAAAACTTGAAAGAGTTAAATGTGTGGAACCAAACAGCCATTCAATAAATGGTAGAAATTGCAATATTTTACTCAAATTTTAAAAGGTATTATTTTTTGTCTTTTTTTTTTTTTTTTTTGCATTTGATGGAAATACTGTTTTGTGGATGACATCATCATCATGAAAGTCACTGTTACCAGTTTGGTTTTAGGAACTAAAATCATATGTCAGATACTGTGTTCAGGATTAATGAGCATCTATAGGTTTCTACTGTACAAAAGTGGCCCATCATTGGTTTGCTTGGAGGTGGATCATGGTTCTGGCTCAGTTGGCTGTTGGGCCACATTGATTAAAGATGATTATGATGTCAATAATTTTGATGTTGTTTATGATGATGACAATAATGATGCAACTCTTTCCATAATGGAGATAGGAGCCTCAGATCAGACCCATTTATTCTGGGAACAGGAAGTTAAAGGATAGACCCAGAATCTACCAGCAATATACAGAGATTGTCTCTTTCTCGTTTATTTAGTCTATGACTGATCCAATGGAGACAGGAGTTCTATGATTTATTTATTTGGCTTATATAATCTAATCTTACTTCCTCTGGTTACATTCTAGCTTCTGGAAGCCTTTTCTTGGTTATCTGCATTTCTTAATTACTTCACTATTACTAGGAAAGCTTACTTGTGCCAGATCTTGAAACCACGGATAGAAAATTCATAGATAGAAAATTTTGTCTTTTATTTTTTTAATGAGATTCCTGATTCCCAGTAGTCTCTAATGAATTGTTCAGGGTTTTTTGGGCTCTTTTACTTCCTGCCAGCTGTCCTCCTACCCAATAGAATTCTAACATGCAGGAAGTACTGCGTGGTTCAGATTGGTATACGTGGAAAGAAGACATTTGCTGAGTGACAGTCTTGTGTGAAAGTATGTTCTGCAGTTTTAAAACCTTCCTCTACCTAAAGGTAAAGCTTATCTATCAAGTTCAGTTGCTTCTTTCTCCTATAAGCTGCTTAAGGCTGCCAATGGCTGGAATTCAGCTAAGGCAAAGACTAACCAAATGTAGGTCTTTGTATAAAGCCAGAGGCAAGCTGAGTCAGGTACATACCAGTCAAGTTCAGAATCTGCTTGCTGTGGAACAGGTTCCCTCACCTGGTGGTTCCACAACCAAACAATCTGGAGCCTGGCCTGAGCTATTTGTCAATTAGGGTTGTGAGTGATAAGGCATCCTGGATCTCTATTTTGAGAGTGGTAGTGAAAGAAGTGCTCTTTGGATATTAAGAACCACCATTCTGTGGTTCTTACCTTAAGAAATACAGGTTGCCTGCTCTGATTCACATCTGCACCAAAGCCACTTTAGTGCTAGCCACCTTGAAAAGAGTCCCATATGATTTCTTCCCTCCACCACCCCCCCCACACACACACACAGAGGATTTTTTTCCTTGTGCATTTATTTATTTATTTTATAAAGTTGTATATAACAAAAATACAGGTAATAGCTATAATAATAACTTACAGGTATAAACTAATGATAAACTACAATTTCACAAAATATTGTGGACATTCTGTACACCTGTTAGTCCTTTCTTTTAGGCAGGGTGCTCTTTTGATGACAAATAAATTAACAGATACACACTAGAGTGACCTATTTCCAGACAATACAAAAGTATTTTGATTTGTTTTTCTCCTTTATCATTTTTAGTCTTCAAACATTATTGCACTTAAGCTTTCATAATTTGATAAAGCATTCATGGAACAATCTGCAGACCACTTTAACAAACAACCTTTCTAAGCAGGTATGACTGTCCTAAATTTTTTTTTCTTGCACCCACCATTCACCATCCACTTTTTTTTTTTTTTTTTTTTCTATAGGGCACGGGTGCTCCCCAGAAAAAGGGGTGTGCTCGCCAGAAAGAGAGAGAGACATAGAAAGCGAGAAATCACCCCCTGGGGGGATGGCCACCCTGCAATCCCCTCTCCTCTATTCTCCTCTCAGGATCTTGGGCACGCATGCACATGTGCCCGGCGTGAGTTTTAAGCCACCAGGTCTGGAATGTGAACTGCGGTCGACTACATGGGAGTCCAGTGACACAGCCATTATGCTATCTGCTGGTCCCACCATCCACTTTCTATCAACCACTTTCCCCTTAATAGTCTCTAGCATCCACACCTATTCTCCTTACCATCACATCTTCAGATCTCTCAACCTCTGCCATGAAGTGAAGACACTCAGTACAAATTGAACAGGGATATACAATGTATATCTTTCAAAGTCTGGCTCACTTTGCTCAACATTAAGTCTTCTCTACTCATCCATTTTGAGTCAGAGGTTAGGCTCTCTTTATTTGTTATAGTTGTGTAATATTTTATAGTATATGTGCCACAGTTTTTCAATTCAATCATTAGTTTGGGGGCACTTAGGTATTGCTTTAATTCTTATAACCAGTAAATACTCCTAAAAGCTGATATGTGTTGGACTATTGGGAAAAAAATAGAAGAAAAGGTATCAAGTTCACACTTGATGTAGACTTATTAATAGGAGACCTAATCTCCAAAACTTTTTATTCACATATACAAGATAAATATGATACACTATTAGACAAAGAGAATACTACATCACTCTTGACATCTTTCACACATCAAAGGAAAACTGTCAACAAATTTTGTTCATTCTATCTTCAGATTGTAGTCAGAATCTGCATACTTCTCATCACCTTTACTGCTGCTGTCTCATTCCAAGTACCATCACTTGTTGCTGGTACTATTAACCTCCTAAATGATGTGCTGCTTCTATTCTTAACCTCTATAGTTTATTGTTAACACAATAGACGAAATGAACATTTAAAATATAAGTCTCCACATATCACTCCCCTGCTTAACACCTGGTAGTGGCTTCTATATTGCTCTGAGTAAGCCAGAGGCCTGAGAGAGATTAACAGGTCTCTGACCTCAACTCTTATTATGCCCTTTAATTTCTTTGCTGTAGCTACAATGACCTTCTTGATGTTTCATGAATTTGCCAGGTATATTCCCATCTGAGTTTTCTGTCTCTGGAATGCTCTTTCCCAGATAGTGCTCCTTCATTTCCTTTAAGTCTATACCTAATTATTATCTTTAGCATTTTCTGGCTAAGGTGGAGTAATATGGATTCAATTTACCCTCACAATTTTGTCAGCTAAAATTCAGAAAAAACAAAACAAAACAAAACAAAACAAAAAACAAAACACTGTAATCCATTGGTTAACAGGGGAAATAAATGAAGTGGGCACTATGATTGCTCCATATTAAAGCCTGGAGAGAGTTTTCAGGCCCTAGTAGAGGGAAACCCAGCAGACTGAATTTACCAAAAGGACATTATAATTTTAAGCATTGTATGAACTTAAAACTGAAAGAACTGTAAGAATAAATAGTAAATTATAGTCAGAGACATCAAAACCCCTTTTCCAATAATTGACAAAATGAATAGATAAAAAGTCAGTAAGGGTGGGACCAGCAATTAGCGTAATGGCTATGTTGCTGGACTCCCATGTAGTCGACCGTGGTTTGGGTCCCGGACCTGGTGGCTTAAAACTCACGCCAGGCACGTGTGCGTGCGTGCCCAAGATCCTGAGAGGAGAATGGAGGAGAAGGGATTGCAGTGTGGCCATTCTCCCTGGGGGGTGATTTCTCGCTTTCTATCTCTCTGTCTCTCTGTCTGTCTGGGGAGCACATGCACCCTTATCGCAAAAACCTCTCAAAAAAAAAAAAAAAGTAAGGATAGAGAAGTTTTGAAAAACAATGCCAACTTGACCTAGTTGACATGTATAAAACACTTCACTCAACCACAACAGAATTCAGATTCTTTTCAAGTGTACTGCATCAAAGTAGACTGAATTTTGATCCATAAAACAAATATCAATAAATTGAGATGATTCCAGTCTTATAAAGTATGTTCTCTAGGCACAGTGAAATGAAATTAGAAACTAGTTGAAAAATATTTGGAATCTCAAACATTTTGAAATTAAAATGCACTTTAAAATAACTTAGGGGTCAAATAACAAATCAAAGAGGAAATTAGAAAGTATTTCAAACTGAATGGAGATGGAAGAAATCAATTTATAAGAACTTGGGAGTTGTATCTAAACATTACTTAAAGGACAAGTTATAGCACTAAATGTCTATATTAGAAAAGACAACAGATCTTAAATCAATGACCTAAGCTTTCATTCTAAGAAATTAGAAATAAGGAAGAAAGAATTAACACCCAAAGAAGAAAGGAGGTGATAAAAAAAAGAAATTGATGAAATAGAAAAATAACAGAGAAAATGAATGAAACCAGACTGTAGTTCTTGGAGAAGATAAATAAAATTAAAAACCTTTCATCAGACTTATTAGGAAATAAAAGAGAGACAAATTACAGAAATCTCCAGTCTGAATGAAAAAGGAGACATTACAGAGTCCACAGAACTTAAGTGGATGAAGAAATAGTGTGACTAACTCTATGTCAATTATTTTAATGATTTGGATGAAATTGGAAAATTCCTTGAAAAGCACAACTCCTAAAGATTACAGAAAAGGAAAATTTATATATAACTATTATTTTTCAATATAAAATAAAAGAATAATAAATGTCTAATCTAAATAGTTTTATATCTATTAAATACATTGAGTATGTAATTAAGAACCTTACCATAAAAACAAAAACAAAAATGAAAAAACAAACCAAAAAAAACTCCAAGCCAGATGACTTCACTGGTGAATTTTACCAAACATTTAAGGAAGAAATAATACCAATTATACAGAAACCCTTCTGAATTTTGGAGAACATACTTCCTACTCTTTATACTATCTCAGCACTGATACCAAAACTAGACAAAAACAGAAGAAAAGAAAACTGTAGATCAACATTCTTCTAGAACATATATGTCAGAATTCTTAAAAATTAAAAAATCTAATTATGTTTAACAATTTATGAAAAATGTAATATGTAATGACCAAGTAGCATTTATCTTGGGTATGCCAGTCTGAATCAACATTCAAAAATCAATCATATGGAGGACTGAAGAAAAAAATTGTATTTTCATCTCAATAGATGGAAGAAGGCATTTGATAAATGCAACATACATTTGTGATAAAAAATTTTTTCTTAGATAAATATGGGTGCTGGATAGTGGGGCAGTGGTATAACACTACCCTCTGTGAGGTTAACTCATATGGGAAGATTCTGGGTTCATGTGTGGAGACCTCCGTGAGTATGCCAGGCAAGCACATGCCCATGATCCAGGGCTGGCTGAAGCTGGGAAGAGATCATAGCAGCAAGAACTGATAGGGAATACCATCTCTGTCTCTCACTCATGGAGTAAATGAACAAAGTTTTTAAAAAATTCTTATCTAAATAGGAATAGAAAAATACTTTATCAACCTAGTAGCAGACATCTACTAAATTCTTATAGCTAACCTCTTACCTAATGGTGAAAGACTGAATACTGGAAAAGTTGAGAGTATGGATCTCACTGCTTATATTCAATGTCCTAGTAAAGGTCCTAGCCAATTCAATAAGATTTCAGTTCAGAAAGGAAGAAGTAAATATTTATTTGCACATGATATGATTATTATTGATAAAAAAATTAAAAAAAAACTACAAGAGAAAATGCTAGAACTAAATAAGTGAATTTATCCAAGTCTCATGATATAAGGGCAATACACAAAAATCAGTATGTTTCCATATCTCATGAACAAACAATTGTAAATTGAAACTAAAAGTACCATTTATAATATACAAATCTTAAAATATTTAGGTATAATTTTAAAAATATGTGCAAGAGATGTGTGTGCTGAAACTATGACACAATGATAGAAATTTTAAAATTTTGAGAAAATGAGTTATTAATGTTCATGGACTGGAAGAGTCAATATTAAAATTCAAATTACTTTTAAAATGCAACAGCATCCTAATTAAAATTCTAATGGTCTTTTCTTTTTGTATAAATGGGCAATCTGATTCTAAAATATATAGGAAAACAAAGGAACTAGCCAAAAATCACTGAAATGTATTGGAAGACTAGCACTGGTGACTTCAAGACTTACTATGAAGCTAAAGTAATCAAGAAAATATCTTTTTAGTGAAAAATTAGTCATTTAGAGCAACAGAATAGAGTAAAATGCCCAGAATTAGACCTGGACTAGTATGATCAGTTAAGAGATGCAAAGACATCAATTGAGGAAAAATTGTCTTTTCAACATATGGTGCTGGAATAATTGGGTAAGGAGAGAGAGAGAGAGAGAGAGAGAGGAGAGAGAATATAAAAAGAGAACTTTGAGCCCAGCCATGGTGGTACAGTGGTAGTGCAATGCTCTGCAATGATGGAGGCCATGTGGAAGACCAGAGTTAGGTTCCTGAGTCAACCTGTACATGCCAGGAGTGTGTCCATTTGCTTGTGATCTTAGCTAGTTGAAAAGACTGGGGGAAGGATTATGAGGGTGAGACCCTCTTGCGGGTGTTTGTCATTTTTTCCCCTCTTTCTTTTAAGAAATAAACTTAAAAAAAAGGCTTTGATCTATACTTTGCACCACACACAAAAATCATCTTCAAATGGGTTCTAGATCTAAATGTCAAACATCAATGACTAAAATTTCTAAAAAAAAACTTTCATGACCTTGGATTAAGCAAGGTTTCTTAGGTTGATTTTTTTTTTTTTTAGATTTAAAACTGAAACCATAATCCATAAGAGAAAAACAATGATAAATTTGACCTTACTAGAATTTAAACTTCTCTTCAAAAGATACCATTAAGAGAGTGGTAAAAGAAACTACAGATTGGGAGAATGTATTTGAAAAATCATATGTCTAGTACAGATTCAGAAAGGACTCTCAAAACTCAATAATGAGAAAACAACTCAATGAAAAACTAGGCAAAAAATATGAAAGCATACTTGACAAAGAAGATATATTAATGGTAACTGAGCGTGTGAAATAATTTTCAACATCATTAGTCCTTAGGGAAATGCAAGTTAAAACCACAATGAGATACCACTATATAACTTTCAAAATAATTAAAAAGTTATTGCATTAGGAATATCAAGTGCTGGTTAAGATGCAGAGCTACTGGAACTTGGTGAATTAAAAGATGATACTGTTACTTTGGAAAACCCCAACTCCTAGATATTCACTAAAGTGAAATGAAAACTTAACACAAAAACCTACCTACAGATGCATATAGTAGCCTTACTTGTGATAGCCAATGGTTGCCAGAGCCTGGGGCTGAGGAGAAAGGTTGACTGGCAAGGGGCACTGTGGTAGTTTTATGAGTGATGAAACTATTCTATAGCTGGCTTAGAGTGGTGGTTATACAACTATTTGCAGAACAGTACACCAAAAAATAAACCACTATGTAAATGCTATCTTAGGAAAAATTTAAAATAATTTAAAAAATACTACTTGCATAGGAAGACTTCTCTGACCATCCCTTCTCCCTTCCAGAACTCCCATTGCCTTTATCCTTTGCTTTATTTTATCCATATCATGTACTGTCTTCCAATATATTACAGAATTTACTATATATTATGATATTGTCTCTATACTATATCAGCATGTAAGTTCTATGAGGCTTTTTCTGTTTCATTTATTGCTGTATTCCAAATTCCTAGACATTGTTAATATTCAAAATACTGTTGAATAGGTGAAAAAAATAAGTGAATTAATTTTTTTTGAGAGTTTTTTTGCTATAGGGCGTGTATGCTTGCCAAACAGACAGAGAGAGACAGAAAGACAGAAAGTGAGAAATCACCCCCCAAGGGGGATGGCCACGTCACAATCCCTTCTCCTCCATTCTCCTCTCGGGATCTTGGGCACACATGCACACGCACCCGGCATGAGTTTTAAGCCACCGGGTCCAGGACGTGAACCGTGGTTGACCACGTGGAAGTCCAACGACATAGCCATTACGCTAACTGCTGGTCCCAAATGAATTATTTTTTTATCTGGTATCTGAGTTTTATTTCTTTCCCTTTCTGGTTGTAGTTCCTAAATTAATCACATAACTTTTTATTCAGCTACCTCATAAAGTGGATTGATAATATGTTTTTTACTTACCTCTGTGAGGATGAATGAAAGCAAAATTATAAAACTTTGTTATAAACTCCGTAGTACTATATGGATTATGGACCACTATTATCATCATTATTTCTTCTTTTTAAGATCCACATGATCTTTATTTTTTTTAATTTTCATTACCTGATTCTGCTTTCTTCATTTATGTAAGATTTGTACCTCATCTTAACATTGATCTAATTATTTCAAGTGTGAAATGTTTTGTTTGCCTAAGTAGATTTTAATTTCAGAGAATAGAAACTATAGTCCTATCCTGTATGCTTTAAACTTTTTATAACAAATGATTTTATCCTTTCATTCATCCAGTCACAAGTCAACCAGTGCAAAGGCCCTGGGGTGAAATGTGTCTGACAATTTAAAGGAGCAGTGAGGAGGCCATGGGGCTGGAGCAGAGTGAGTGACAGGGCAAGTACTTTCAATGTGTGATCCAGATCCTCCATACACCTCAGATTTTGGCTTTTTTTTTTTTTTTTAAGTGAGATGGGAATTGCTTTCAGGTTTAGAAAAGATCAACGATTTGATTTCCTTTTTCAAAGTTTCACTCTACTCTTATGTTGAGAATAGACTGAGAGGGCAAGAGAAGAATTAGAGAGAGACCAGTTATGAAGTTACCACAATAATGCAGCTAAGATGATCTTTTAAATATGCAATGAAGTATGATCACTTTTATCCTTATTTGTGTAAACAAGAAAACATAATAGATGAAGCTTTTTGTCTGATAAAATTACAAGAGACATTCTTCACAGATCTAGAAAAGACAATCATAGAATTTGTCTGGAACCATAAAAGACCCCATTTTGCAAAAGCCATCCTGTGCAAGAAGACTGGAGTAGGCGGCATCTCATTCCCTGACCCCAAAATATATTACAAAGCTGTGATAATCAAAACAGCATAGTATTGGCACAAAAATAGACATGAGGATCAATGGAACAGAATAGAAACCCCAGAAATAAACCCCAAAACACACAGCCAACTTACCTTTGACAAAGGGTACCAGTCAATCCACTGGGAAAAGGGAAACCTCTTTAGCAAATGGTGTTGGAAAAACTGGGTATCCACTTGCAAAAAGATGAATCTGAACCCCTATCTGTCACCATTAACAAAAATCAACTCAAAGTGGATCAAAGATCTAAATCTGACTGCAAACTATAAAACTACTGGTGGAAAACACTGGGGAAACTCTGGGAGACATTGGGGTAGGCAAAGACTTCTTAAGCACGACCCACAAAGCACAGGCAATAATCCCCCAAATAGACAGGTGGGATTACATCAGACTAAGGAGCTTCTGCACAGCAAAGGACACTGTAATTGGGTAAATCGACAACCCTCAGAATGGGAGAGAATTTTTGTTAACATTAACAGATCAAATTTTCTAAAGTTTTGAAAATATACTCATTTTACCATATTGCCTAAGGACCTAAGTACTGAAGAGATGCTTGTTAGTTGGTGGATTTAAATTTTTATATAAATGGACTGAAAACTGTGCAGCCTTCTTGAAGAGTCTGAGATAATCTAGTTTTGCTCATCAGATCTGTGGCTATATAGACCATGGACCATTTCCAGGTAGAAATTTTTGTTGTGAGATGATCAGGTCAAGTGACACAACTGCCTTAGGCTGCCGTATGGTAACACCCTTTCTTCTGGTGTTCCCGTGTTACTGTGCTGTGCTGCTAACACTGGCCATGAGCACTGAGGTCAGTACATTGCAGAACTGGCCTCCAGCTACTCCTGGATGTGCCAGTGTTCATCCTGGGTTTCAGTATAGACCAGGCTCCTGACCAGCTCTGTCACCTATTGGTTAGAGTACACCTGGATTCTATCAATTTATTTATAATGTCTGGAAAATATTGTTTATTAAGGAAGTTCAGGCTTCTAGGGTAATAGTGAAGGCCTCACCAAAAATGAATTTTCCTCAGTTAAGAACACCAGGTTTGGGGACCAGCAGATGGCATAATGGTTACATGGGACTCCCACATGGCCTAAGTGGCTCAAGTCCCAGACCCAGCAGCTTAAAACTCATTTTGGGTGCATGTATATGCATGCCCGAAATCCTGAGAGGAGAATGGAGGAGAAGGGATTGTGGCATGGTCATGCCTCCTGGGGAGTGATGTCTCTCTTCCTGCCTTTTTTTCTCTGTCTGTCTCTCTGGTGAGTGCACACGTCCTATAGCAGAAACCTTTCTCTAAAAAAAGAAAGAAAGAAAGAACATCATGTCAGGGGACTGTGTTTATATTTGCCTCTCTTTTCTGCTGTACCTGGCTATGTCACCTTGGGAAATTGATTTTTTTTTTGGGGGGGGGGAGTTTTGTTTTTGTTTTTGTTTTTTGCTATAGGGTGCGTGCACTTGCCAGACAGACAAAGAGAGACAGAGAGACAGAAAGTGAGAATTCACCCTCCAGGGGGGATGGCCACACCGCAATCTCTTCTCCTCCATTCTCCTTTTGGGATCTTGGGCACGCATGCACACACACCCGGCATGAATTTAAGCCACCAGGTCTGGGACTCAAACCGCAGTTTTGGGAGTCCAGCGACATAGCCATTATGCTAACTGCTGGTCCTGACCTTGGGAAAGTGACTGAATCTCCCTGAGTTTGAGTTTCTTCAAATGTAAAATTGAGATTAATTCAACCAATCACACACACGAAATGTATTTATTAAGCACAAGCTGTGCATTGTTCTAAGTATTGGAAAGGCAGTGGTAAACAACTCACATGGTCTTCACCTTCAAAGCATTTACAGTCTAAGGGATGGAAATAATAAATATCTCTTGGGGTCGGCAGATGATGTGGTGATCAGTTTGAGTCCCGGATCTGATGACTTGCTTTCTTGCTTTCCCTTTCTCTTTCTCTGTCACTGTCTGGTCAAATTAAAAAATAATGATAACAAATGGAATTAAATACGTAAATAAATACCTCTTAATGTTGTTTTAAGGACAAATAAGAATATATGTGTGAAGGTAGTTACTTGGGTCATCTGTTGTCTTTTCTGTGGCTCTCTCCACAATTATTTAGTCCAAATTATCCACCTGTTTCAAGCTTAGACAATGAATGCCTTCCCTTAGAGCTTAGTATTGATGCAGTGTGATTCCCTTCTTTGTTTCTGCCTGATGTCTTGAAAGGAGTAGATATTAACTATAGAAGTAGAAATAAGTAAGCAAGCAGCCATGAGACTTGGAAAGCAGGAAAACAATCTTCAGCAAGAGAGAATATGACAGGGATCAGAGGAACAAAAAATACTGAAGACAGAGATAACAAGAATCCTAATGGCATGGTCATTCCTGGCTTGAGTCTCTTGCTGAGACCCAGATGCATCCTCGCCATCAGATGTTTTTGACACCCCCCCCCATTGTCCTTATCCGTGTAGTAATTATGCTTAAATTACCTCAAACTAGTCTCTGTTACCCCCAACCAAAATATCCAACACACTGAGGACACTCAGTAAATGAACAGCTGTTGCAGCTGTATAATTATAATGACTATAAACATATGACCTCCCTATTTCTTCCATCTCAACACATTTTTATGTAGAATGTGACTCTCTTTCCAGTTCTGATCTGCCTCCAGAGTCTGGACCACACTCTGAGGATCTTCATCTGGATGTCTCACAGAAACAACAAACCTAGATATAACATGCCTCAAGCTGAAATTCCCTATCCCAGTCAGCTGACTTAGCTTCCTATACTTATGTTGACCAGCATTCAAATCTCTACCCAGTTGCTTCAAATCCTAGATTTCTTCTGCTCTCTCATTTCCTACATCCAGTTATTCAACAAGTTGTTCAGGTTTTGCTTCCTATACACCTTGTGAGCTCTTTCTTGCAACTTCATCCCTGCAGTCACTACTTTAGGTCCTAATCTTCTCTCCTCGGGACCATAGCCCTGGTTTCTTATCTGTCTGTTTTCTTCCATCCTGCTGTTTTGTATCTCATCCTCCTCATTTGAGCCACAGCCAGTTACATGGAAAGTAAGTTGATCACATCATCTCTCTGACAGGGTGACTAAGCATCCTACTTTGCCCTGGACTGAGGGGTTTCCTGGGTTGCAGAACTGTGTGTGTTACAACCAGGCTAGTGCCAGACAAACTGGAGTAGTTGGTCACCTCTTGGCTTGAGATGTTACATGATTTCCCATTACATGCAGAGCAAAGCATTTTAGCTCAGTATGGGAAACATTTTCTCACCTCATTTTAGTTTTTCGCTATGATGTTCTCTTATATCACCATGCCTGAGTTCCCATCCTGTATAGAAAATACATGAGTATCTACTGCTTTGTAGTTCTGTGCTTTTGCATGGCTGTTTCACAGTTCTGTGCTTTTGCTTAAGATAACTTCCTTCTTCCATCTATCTGAAAACTGATGTATCCTTCTAAACTTTGTTCAAATTGCCACTTGCTGTGTGAAGATTTTCTTTATACCTTTTCTCAAATAAATAGCACTTTCCTCGAGTCATCTGCTGTCCTTGTGCTTGCTTATATTGCTCTAATGACATGAAGGTCTATTTTCGGCTACACCTCTTCTAAACCACTCCTTGAGAGTAGGGACCTATCTTATTTTTCATGGTATCTCAACATCTACATGTGCCAGACACATAGTATAAGGTCAGGAAATGTTTGTGGAACAGAGCCAAACTTAACTCTAACAACTTATGGCTGGCAAGGTATTTCTATACAGTTACTTCATTTGATCCTCCTAGTAGCCATTAGAAATACTATCATCTTCATTTTGCCTTTGAGGAAATGGGTACAGAGAGGTCATTTGAGTTGCCTGAAATCACACAGATGGGAGAAAGGGTTCAAATTTGAACCTAGTCTTTCTGATCTCAAATTCTTTTTTGCTTTTTTCTCTCTTGCTCCCTCTCATGATATACATAAATTAAAAAAAAATAGATTATTAAAAGAGATAGAGGAAGGAGCCACAGTTAAGGAATGAGAAGTGTCTCTTGATGCTGGACAAGACAAGGGAATGGATTTTTCCCCCGAAACCTTCTAGAAGGAGCACATCTCTGCTGACATCTTGATTTTAGTTTATGAGGCCTATTTTGGGCTTCTGATCTTCATAACCACTGTCATGTTGCTTTAAGTCACTAAATTTGTAGTAACTTGTTACAGTGGTGATGACTGTAATAGTGTATTGCTAGTCTATGTCAGTGTTGCACAACTTTATGTGCTTCCAGATGGCATGGTTCCTGTCACTAAGTTTCCATGTCCCATCTTTAGAATAACTCATAATCTCTGTCTTTTATTTTAAGGTAATAAGGTAAAGTTTCATAAATGCCTATTGAATTGTTTGCATAACATTGATGCAGACTATAAATGTTTATTCGTTGATTGATATATGTTCTGTATTCTAAAGATGCAAGTTTTTAAACTCAAATACAGAAAATGACCTCATGATCTTTGCCTGAGCCTCTCTGAGTTCAGGGATATTTGTTTTCATCACATAGATGAACTTTGCTATGGGATGAGTTCTCTCTCTCTTAGAGAAATTAACTCAGTAGGAATGGGAAAAAGAAAAGAAGCTATCACTAAGACAGAATTTCCAAGGAATTAACATGAAGACTTTCTGCAACCTAGGCCAGTGTATTACAACATTCAATATGGGCAAGTGTGAACTTGTGGGACATTCCAACTCTCTATGTCTGACTATTGATATTCTTTATTGTTATTATTTTAAACACATATACAAATAGGTTTTTGATGTTTTCCATAGTATTAATATTTATCACTTCCTTTTGCAACTCGCTAGCCCTTTGTTTAACTATTGCCAAAAGACATGAGAGAGACTGTACTAGACAATGTATTCATAAGACAATGGGAAAAGTGAATTATCCCACCACTTTAAAAAAAAAATTGATATTTGAGGTCAGCGGGTGTCATGGTGGTTAAGGCACTGGATTCCCACATGGCTGACTACAACTCGAGTCCTGAACTCAGAGGCTTGAAAATCATACTGGGTGTGAGTGTGTGCATGCCCAAAATCCTGAGAGGAGAATGGAGGAGAGGGGATTGTGGTGTGGCCATTCCCCTGGGGAGTGATTTCTCACTTTTCTTCCCACTGTCTTTCTCTGTTGTTCTCCACAAGTGTACGCACTCTATGGCAAAAATCTTAAAACAAATAAAATGGGGGGGGGTGCTATTTGATTTTTGAAAGGAGGAATCAGAAGTGTCTGGAGAGCTATGACAGAGTCTGCCTCATTATGCTATTAGTGAATGCAAGGAAATATCCTACTCCCCACTGATTTGTTTAGGCAGGGAAACTCCACCAAGGAGAGGGTGGGGAGAAATAGACAATGGCTAAGTCAATAAATATATGAAATGACAAATGATACATACTGGGGAGTAAAATAAAAGGAACAAGAAATATTAGGAGTTAGAGGGGAGTCTATTTTATATGGGTGGGGGAAGCTATCAGAGAAGGCCTGAGAAGGTGACATTTGGGCCAAGACCAGATGGAAGTGAGGGCTCAAACCATGCTTCTGGAGGAGGAGTTTTCTAGAGGAATAAAAAAAAGGTCAATATCTCGTGCCAGAAGCTATTTGGCACATTTTAGGAATAATGTGTGGCTGGAGTAGAGTGAGCAAGGGGAGGGTAGAAAGCAAGGTCAGAAAGGTGTATGGGGTTGGAGTAGCATAATGGTTCCACTGTAATGGTTACATTGCTGGACTCCCACATAGTCAACCTTGGTTTGAGTCCTGGATATGGCAGCTTAAAACTCATGTCTGGCGCATGTGTGTGTGTGTGTGTGTGTGTGTGTATGTGCCCAAAATCCCAAAAGAAGATTGAAAGAGTAGGGATTGTGATGTGGCCATCGTCCTCCAGGGAAGGGGTAATTTCTAGCCTCTGTCTCTGTGATCTGGTGAGTGCATGCGACCTGTAGCAAAAAAAAAAAAAAAAAAAAAATTCTCTTTAAAAAAAAAAGGGGGTGTAGAGTTCAAGGTCATGTAACATTGAGCAGTTGGGGTGGAACGTTCTGAGATATGAGTTAGGCCACATGGCAAGCTGAACCAGGCACAAATGAAAAAGCTCTTTCATAGTAAATAATGTACATCAGGAAAAGATGAAGGTAGAGAGAATACCTTACAAACCTAGACTAGAACAGCTTTATTTACCCTTTTTTTGAGAAAACATGGAATGACAATCAGAAAGCTGTCAGGAAGAGAAATCAGATTTTATCACAGAGCCAATAAAGTTGTGATGATGATGCTATGAATGAACCAAGCATTTTAAATGCATTACTCCTTTAATCCTCACGTCATTATCCACATGTTACAGGTGAGGAAAGATATAAGAAGTTATAGAAAAAACCAGGGTGTAACCTCAGACAGGTATGCTTTGGCTGCAGAGTCTACATTCTTGATTACAGTTGGCTGCCAAGGGGATTCAGAAACCTGGATTCTGTGAAATCCAAATAAATTAGGCCCCCACTGCTCAGAACTAAGAAGGACTATATGTTTTATAAACTAGACGAAGTTGACTCTTTAAATTCTGTTACCTTCTGCTAATGTGCTAAACTGTGTACACAGCTGGCTTTGAAGTCTGTACTACTAGAAGCATGAGATTCCTTGTGGTGTATAAAGAGCCTTCCTGTTCTCTAAACAGCTAGATGAGCATGATCCTGGTGTATCACTACTTAGGAAGGTGTTAAAGAGGATCCAGAATCAGTCCCATGATGTGTTCAGATTTTGTATCCATTGCCTGGTTCTGCAATGACGAGTCCTGCCAGGAATGCAGGGGTTTTGTCTGATATGAGAGTACCCAATTATGCAGGAGAACTGTGGGAATGATGACACCCATAAAGAAGCCTACTTCCAAGAATGTAGGAATCCAAGGCAATAGTGTCTGAGGTATCCCCAGATGTTTTTCCAAATGACATTGCCAAGAAAAATAGCGCTTAATGGAGGTCAGAATAATTAGAGTTTGTTTCTCCTTCTCTTCCAAAGAAGGTGGGGATAGCCACATCACCACCACGCTGGTGTGTCCATCTTGTTTTAGTCAGCAGAGTGTGTGAGTATTATGGGAAAAAGAGATTTAATGTAGGAATTAGAGATTATGTGAATGTAGGAGGAGCTGAGGGAGTGAAGGTCTGGAAGATGTCAAGAATCTATAGAAAAATTCACTGTGGAGGAGTTCTAGAAGTTACCATATCTGGCCTCACTGGGATCCTAGGAATGATGGCTTTCTCTTTGTTTCCACCTTCCAAGTCTCACCCAGATTTATTTCCTTGGCAAACTCTAATCTGGAACTATTTAGAATAGGATTCTGGGAAATGTAGATCCTAGACTTAGAAAGGTGGGATGAGCCATCAGGTGATGTGGTGGTTAAAACACTGGATCCCACTTGGCTGTGGGTGAGTACATGAGCATATGTGCCCAAAATCCCCACAGGAGACTAGAGAAGAAGGTATTGTGGCCGGGCCATCTCCCCCAGCAAAACAATTTCTCACTAACCCTCTCTCTGTTCCCTCTTTCTCTCTGGAGAGTGCACATGCCCTTATAGTAGAGCTTTAAAAAGAAAGAAAGAAAGAGGGGAGGAAAGAAAAAAAGAAGAAAGAAAGAAGAAAGGAAGGTGGGATGATGGTAATGGTGCTAAGTTTATAGCAGATAATGTGGCTTACATGCTGTAAAATCTCCACTAGTGAAAGGATCAAAATGGTAAAGACAGAACCTCCATATCCTCTCACCAATAACCACTGCTTTGTGACCTGCATCAGGAAGTACATTATACTACACTTGCACAGAATCACCATTTGGGGTTGGTGTTACCATGTACACCTTCTACTGTCTATACATGGAGAAAGTCATTACCTTGGTTTCATCCCAATGTATTTTTCCACTCCTAATAATTGATTTTTCTAAGCTATTACCGCATCCTATGATAACCATAAGTCAAATACCAACCTTATTCTCTACTTTTAGGCAAACTGATCATTTTAAAATTTCTCATAAGATCTTTAGAAACTTACCTCCTTCTGTATTCCTCCACATCTTCTCACTTCTCACATTCACTTACAGTAAGAATTTTCCATCTCTGGTTCAGGGCTAATTATTGTTGTTCTGGGTTCCATCATCTCCCATATTTTAATGGAACTCCTCCTTGACAGCTTCTTTTCACAGCTCCATCTTTGACACTATCTCCTCTTTTGACTCCTGTATTACCACTATCCTCAAATTCTTCTTCTTATTAAGAATTCTTCTTCTTCATTATTCTTTTATTATTATTCTTGATTTTTATTCATATTATTCTTTATTTTTATTCTTTTCACACTTCAGTATAATTTTCTCTTCTTCCCTCTATATACACTTTAAATATTGTATTTCCCTATGTTCTACCTGGAGTTCTTTTCTTTTTTTATATACTTTCTATGAGAGACTCTTTTATGTTCATGATTTTGATATCAACACAATTTGATTATGACTGATGAATATAACTCTTTCTTGAACTTCACACTAGTATATTTAATGACCATATCTCCACTTAGATGTTGTATGAAGCAGGCTAAGCTGCTATAACAAAATGTTTTTTTAAATGAATGCCTTAAAGAACAGTGAGCATATTTCTTTATCATGTAATTGGCCTAAGATGAATGTTTTAGGTTAGCAGACTGCTCTGATGCATGCAGGGACTCGGGGTAATGGAGGCTCTGCCATCCTCAATTTGTGGCTTCCTATGTCATTCTGGTCATCACTGTTCTACACAATAGAAGGGGGAAGGAGCAGAAATTGGGGGCAGGTATTTCTTCTTAAGCAAGTAAGAAGGAAGTTGTGCACTTAGCTCTTGGTCATATTCTACCATTGAGATCTTAATCATGTGCCCACCTCCTCATTGCAGGGAGTGACTGGGAAATACAGTTACAAAGAAAGCTTGGACAGCTAGACCCTTGTTATTATTAAGAAAAAGGAGAAAATGGATTTTGGTGGACAAGTAGCAATCTTTTCCAAAGGTATAAACATATACAAAATGGACTTTCCAATTTTTCCCTTTTCTATTTTTTATATTCTTCCTATAATCCTTTTCTGTGTTCATCACAATCTGCGCATTGCACACAACAGAAACCCAAGGATCATCCTAGACTCTACTCTTTCTCATATCTCAAAACCAATATGCCATCACATCCTGTTGATATTTGTGTCTAAACACTTCCTTCAGGAAGAGAGAGTGTACATCCCCTCCAGGATCTTGATGCTATCCTCTCTGCTTCCATTCCCACTGCTTTTCTTTTTTTAATTTTAATTTTTATTATTTTTATTATTTTTTTTTTAAAAATTCAATCACTATACATCATTTGGTTTGTAAAGAGAATTTACTCAACACGAAATACATCTCAGACCAGTCTAGCTGAGAATACTAAACATGTTATCATCAACAGGTAATAAACCATTTCTGTGTCCCACAAATGTCTTGCTTCTCTATTTTTTCCCTCTGATTTCCATTCCTCCCACTGCTTTTCTTACCTGGATTTCTGAGCTTCCTTAGTGATATCTACTTGCCCCAGTCTTGCCATTCTCTAGATAATCCACTGTTCAACCTCCAGAATGAACTTTCTAAAATACTAAATGAATTGTAAGGCTTTCAAATCCTCCAGTAGTGACTCAATACTGTTTGGATAAAACCCAAACTTCTTAGCATGGATTAGGAAGCCCTTCGTGAGTAGGTGTTCATTCATTGAATAAATGATCTAGCCTTTGCCTACCTCTCTAGTCTTGTCAGATACCACTCCCAGCATCTACCTATGTACAAACATATGGAAGTTCTCTACATTGTTTATACTCACCTTCCTGTTTCACATCCCTGTGTTTTTGCTGGAGCTGTTTCATCTGCTTCAATGTCTGTCTTCTCTTTTCATTCTTCTATAAGGCTCAACTAGTATGAATTTTATTAGTTCACATCTTCCTTGTCTCCCAAGGAATGTGTACATATAGCAATACATTCTTGATGTAACTTTGTCTTTATATGCATCATTCAATATATATTTATTGTTTATCATATGTTTGCCAGGCACAGTCTGGCTGCCCTAGTAGAGCACAGAGTCTAGCAGACAAATTGGTATAAATAGTGCACAGATGAATTTAAAAACTAAAAAAATACAACCTGTGAACTCTCTAGAGAAAATTTGTAGAGCACTGGGGGCCAACACTAACAGAGACACTTCTTGGTCAGGAGCCAGGAAAAGCTTCTCTGAGAAAATGACTTTTCAGCAGAAACCTGGAGTCTAACTTTGGCACTTGCTTTCTTCACTCTCTCACTTTCTATTTACTACTTAATCCACAGCTTTAACTGCCCAGGGGCTTGTGTGTGTGTGTTGTTCCCTTTACTGCAAATGACTTCCCTCATGAGGGTTGAAATCCAATACATTCTTCTTCTTTTTTTAATCAAAATAAAATTTTTAATTTTCTTTTCTTATTTTTTACACTTAATTATTGTATATTTTATAGCATATAAAATTAATCTTCCCAGCATGAAGACACTGCATATTAGTTCAAAGGATACTGCCATACACATCATTATCAACAGATAATTTTTCACTTTTGTCTCTGTTAAATGTTTTTTTATTTTTCTTCTATTTTGTAGTTTTTAGGCTCAAACATGTCTTTATTAATCAAAATAGGAACCATTACAATCAACACATTTTTGCCATTAAGAAATGTGTTTATTTCTGTAGCATAAAAGTGCTACTTTGAAATTCAACAAACTCTTAGAAAGCATCTTCTGCATCCTGCTGATTTTGAAAGAGTTTTCATGCAAAAAGTTGCTGAGGCACTTGAAGAAGTAGTAGTTAGTTGGTGAGAGGTCAGGTGGCTACGGCAGATGAGGCAAAACTTTGTAGCCCAAATTCATTCAACTTTCGAAGCATTAGTTGTGCCATGGGCAGTTTTGCTTTGCCTCTCTGCCCATTATTTAACATTTAGTTCCAGCCTCATTCTCCCTATGAAAACTTCCCACATCACCTAGGAAAAATGAAATATTTCTCCCCATTTTGAATCTGTTTTTGTATAGTGCTAATTAATCTCCTCTATGTGAGCTCCTTGAGACAAGGACCTATCCTTCACTTCCTACATCTGCTACTGTCCTTGTTTCCTTTGAATCTTTTGTGAAACTTCCTTCAAACATTTCTCTTATGACATAGTTTATAACCCTGACAATTTCTTTAAAATGCATTTCAGCTTATTAATATCTTTCCTAAAATGTGTCATCCTCAGATGAATCCAATTCCATAGGTGAGACCGATCTAGCTGTGGAAGGTGGAAGAAGACCACGACCTTATTCTGAAGTTGACCTTGTAATGCCAATATAGGCTTGATGTTCTTGGCAAAATTGCCAATCTTACTGAATTGACTATGGATAGAAAGATTACTGCTGGACTAATTCAGTGTTTTCCTAAACATGTGCTGCTGTCTTTTTTGGACTCAGGCAAAGAGCTTTAAATTTGTCTCTTTTTAACTTCTTCTTTTATTTAGCCCATCAGTTCAGCCTGTATGATGTTTTTTAAAGCCTATTCAACCTGAAAATATTTGTTATCCTTCCCAGCTTTCTGTCATCTGTGGAGCTGATGAATCTACTTTAGAAATCAGCATTCAAGTTATTTTTAAAAAGTTTATTTCTCCCAAGAGAGAGGAAGAGAGAGTGCACATCCCCACCAGGATCTTGACACTGTGATCTACCCTTAGCCTTCGCCAGTCCTGGTCATGAGCATGTTCATGTCTGGAGGCCTTAGATGCAAACCTTCCTGCATGGGCCAGCCTTACAGAGCTTCATGTTACCACTGCGCCACCGTCCGGCCCTATTAAGATCCAAGTCATTAATAAAAATGTGCATGAGAATAGGATGTGGAAAGAACCCTAGCATGACACTATGAGGTTTATTAAGGAAGATACTAATTCATTAATCACCACCTTTATTTAAGGCAATTATATAATCGCCTATGTAGCCAAGATTTCTCCAACTTTTCTAAGCACATTGTAAGAGAGCTGGCCAATTGCCCTGCTGAAGTTCAATTTACATACCTTTTCAGCATAATATTATGATGTAAATTTGAATGAGAATGCTTTTGTTGAGCTAAGATGGAATGAACCATGAATGTGTTTTTTTTTTTTTTTTTTTCTGGAGAGATTTTTGCTATAGCACTCATGCACTCGCCAGAAAGACAGAGAGAGACAGAGAAACAGAAAGCAAGAAATCACCCCCCGGGGGGATAGCCATGCCACAATCCCTTCTCCTCCATTCTCCTTTTGGGATCTTGGGCATACATGCACACGTGCCTGGTGTGAGTTTAAGCCACCAGGTCTGGGACTTGAACTGCAGTCAACATGGGAGTCCAGTGACTTAGCCATTATGCCATCTGCTGGTCGCATGAACGTGGTTTTTATGCAAAGCAGGACCAAGAAGATAGCCTCAGAAACCTAGAATTATGACTACTGAGAGATAGGATTTTTAGATGAAAAATGTGTAAGTAGAGAAATTGGGACATTACACAGTAACATGAATGGCCATGATGTGACCATCAAAAGAGATTTCAAAATGGGAATATAGGCCCAGCCAGGATGGTGCAAACAGTAGAGTGTATCTGGGCCAGACCGGGGCTGCATGGAAGACCTGGATTTATAATCCAGACCAACTTAAATACACTGAGTGTGGTGGTGTGCAACTGTGACACTAGCTAACTGGGAAGCTAGCATGGGAGAATCATGGCATGGTGAGAGCCTGTTAAAAATCTCTCCTTCCGGGGCCGGCAAGTGGAGTGGTGGTTAAAGGTGCTGGATTCCCACATGGCCGACTGTGGTTCGAGTCCCAGACCAGGAGGCTTGCTCTCTTGCTTTCCATTTCTCTCTCTCTCTCTGACCAAGTTAAAATAATAATAATAAATAATAAATGAATTAAACAAAATAAATAATAATTTTTAAAAATCTCTCCTTCCCTCATTAAAAAGCAAAATGCAATGCCTGCTTAATATATATCAAATGTCTGCACTCTATGGCAGAAATGGAAAGAAGGTATAATAGCGAGGAGGGCAATTGAAGATACTAGAAACATAGAAAGAAGAGGGTAATAACATGAGAGGAGATGACCAAGGAAAAGAATCTTAAAAGAAACAAAAATGTAAAGTTATCTGTTGATGCTAATTTACATGGTAATAACTATGACTTGACTAATATGCGTTGTATTCACACTGGGGAAACCACTTTGTATGAGGTAAGGATGTACAGTGATTAAATTAAAAAAGAACAAAAAGCAAAAAAAAATATATAAAATGAAAGTCTGAAAAGAGAATACAGAAAGTAATAGGAATGAATTAAGGGAAAGAATTCAATGTTTTTAAGAAAGTTTTTTAAAGTTTATTTATCCATCTCATCTATGAATGAGTGAATAAAAGAGAGACAGACAGCACCGCCAACAGGATCACAAGGCCGCTATCTACCCCTAACCTTAGCCATGTTTAGATTTGGGGTATGTGACTGCCTAGAGCATCCAAGGAGGTCTCCAGAGAACTTTTGCATATAGCCCAGCTCTGCAAAGCACTGCACTCTCCTACTATGCCTCTGTCCAACCCCCGAAACAGAATTTTGTTACATAGTTTTCTTATTTAAATATTGAAATAACCTCATGATGGAGATATCGAGGTTTGAAGAGGTTGTCAGAATTCTCACACCTAGTAATGAAGCTGTGACTTTGATCTGCACCTTTCCAACCAAAAAAACCCCAAGAGTTTTAACATATTAGGCAGCTTCGTTTAGGAAGAGTGTTTTTAGGGGAGGAACTAGAAGGCTAATATCCTGAATTTGGGCATGCAAACAAAACAGAGAACAACTCAGAATAGTCTCAGAGGAGTGGATGTTTTTCACAGAATAAGAGAGCTAAGCCTGAAATGGTGTTGCCCTACCCATAAAGTGTGGGTAAGTTAGAAATAGCAAGGAAAGGCTGAGACACACTCTAGGTCTATGTCTAAGACTATAGCAGGATGTGGGGGGCATCAATAAATTAGTGACTGAAGTTGAAGCTTGGGTTTAAGCCAAGTGGCTCCTAGCAGCAAGATGAGGTTGGTGAGAAGGCAGATAGTGCTGGGACCAGACCTGGAGCATGCGCCGTAGAAAAACTCTAGGGAACAAGCTGACTGCAGAGGTGATGTCTAAGCAGATACTCTTAGGTGAACAAATTGAGTGGCATTGAAGAACTTGTCCAAAATTCCATAGACAATGGGTGGCAGAGGCGGGATTTGAACCCAAGAAGTCTGACTGTCACTTCTGGCCTCTGACACTGTGCTGCTTCTTTGGATGTTACCTCCTTTGAGAAGCCTTCTCAGACTCGCCATGGCAATTATATGCTTCACTTGCTGGGTTCTCAGATCTAAGCCATGCCATCACAAGTATCCTCACTGTACCTTTAATAACCATGCATTGTCATCTTTTTTTCACACAGATGCCAGCCCCATAAGAAAAACTGAAGCCTTGTATTCCACTGCCTCCTGACAGCAGCACAGTGCCTGGAATCCAGTGACAGTAAGGGTTTTGTTAGAGAGTTGTTCTTTTCTTACATTTAAAAAATGTTTAAGATTTGGGACCAGCAGTTAGTGTAATGGCTATGTCGCTGGGCTCCCATGTAGTTGACTGCGGTTCGTGTCCCAGACCTGGTGGCTTAAAACTCACGCCGGGCGCATGTGCGTGCGTGCCCAAGATACTGAGAGGAGAATGGAGGGGAAGGGATTGCAGTGTGGCCACGCCCCCCTGGGGGGTGATTTCTCACTTTCTGTCTCTCTGTCTCTCTCTGTCTGTCTGGCGAGCACACACGCCCTATAGCAAAAACCTCTTAAAAAAGTTTAAGATTTAAAAAATTTACATTTAATAACTGCACATCTTTATAGCGTACAGCATGGTTTTTCTGAGCAAGAATACTGTGCATGTAAGTTAAGATTATTGACTGTAAGCAGCAGTCATCAAGTCTGGTTAACTCAGGCAGAATAGGATTTTTTTTAGGAAGGATACCTGGAAATTTATAGAACTAATGGGAAGGCTCAAGAGCTATGTAAAAAATTTAAAAAAATTTAAAAAGAGGCAGGAAATTAGGGAAATAAGGCAGAAGAAACGGATTCAAGATTTGGTTTATGTCAAAAGAAAAAAGACAGGATTGGTAACCACAAGTAAGACACTTAGACTAGTGTATTCATAGGTCACTATAAGGGACTGATAATGCTTGCTATTGTTGTGTGAGCTGAATCTTGAAGGATATCAAGCTCACCAACTGGAAGAAGGAACAGCTTATGCATTTGCAAAGGCCCCCACCTAATAGGGCATGGCGTGTTGAAAAAATGTCTGGAAGCATGAAAGGTATAAGGTATACTGAGAGTGACATAACAGGGTTAAAGACTAGCAAAAGTTGAGTATGGCAGAGGGGGACAGAAACTAGACTGGCGCATCCTTGTATGTCATTAATAGGATAAAGCTTGGTTTGTAATGTATTCTAAAGGCAATGGTGGCTTTTAAATAGGGCAAGTAATGTGCTGACTACACATAAGATCTGTTAGATTGTGAGTTGCCTGAGACCTGTTTTTATCACAAATAATTAAGATTTTCTGCTGGGATGGCAAAACTGAAAGTTATTGTGCTGACACCCTGAGTACTGTAGAGGACGTACATGCAAATTGCTAAGCAACATACATGCAAATATTTTAAAAGTTTATTTTATTTTTATTCATGATACAGAGCATGTGTGCATACATGAGAGAGAACGAGAGAGACAGAAGCACCCTTGACAGGTCATACCATGATCTTCTTCCTGCAACCTTCCAGCTTGTCAGGATCTTGGACACATAGACATATGTTTGGCATATTTTTCAGGTCAACCAGGGATCTGAATCTATGGTCAGCATGTGGCTTCCAGCATTAGTCAATTTCTGACCATGCGCCCAGGCTAGGCATTCATGCAAATGGAATACTTATGTTTCATAAATATTTGTGTTTTAAGATCATGATAGAGCAAGAGAGGGAGGAAGATGGAGAGAGAGATATACCCTTGACAGGGCTCGGTCATACTGAAATCGTTTTCCTCCAGTCTTTTAGCTTGCCAAGATCCTGGGCATGTGCACATCTGGTATGTTTTCAAGGTGACCAGATGGTCTCCGGTCAGCTTGTGGCTTTCAGTTCCAGTCCAGTGTGCTACAGACTGGGCCCACACCGCATCTTGACTGCAACCTCATAGAGATGCATTTAAAGCCATGAGTGCTAAAGTGATTTTCTAGTCTGGAATTTATCAGGGAAGGCCTCCTGGAGGAAGTGAATCATGAACTTGGTTGAAAGGAAGGGGCCATGGTTTGCCTGAGCCCCTCATGTTATCAATGAAGGAATGCAAGGCCAGAGAAGGGCAGTGTCTAGCTGATGGTCACATTGCAGGATTCTGGTGGCTGACTTCTGCTATAAGATAGTTTCCCCAGCGTATTGTGCTACTGTCACATGAAGCCTCACCTTGACTCTCCTGGCTCTAAGTCAGGGGTAATAGTCCTAACATAGCTTCTGGCGACATGGAGAAGAATCCCTCATAAAAAGCAGTCATAAATTCATCTATGAGATTCGGAAACCTTGTCAGTGCTCTCCAACAATGCCCATGTGTGGGGGAGAGACTCTTTATGAGCTCTGCAAGGCTAACACTGCCTTGTAAAGATTGAGGGCAGGACCTGGAAAGGA
>NW_006160181.1:2041205-2098303 GCF_000334495.1 Tupaia belangeri chinensis | reverse complement strand
AGGAGAATGCCCTGCTGTAAAATGCCGGTTCACCTGCCTGTAGGGCCAGCAGAAGCACCATGGCCAGCCTCCTCCATGATCACAGCAGACAATTGAATGAAACACAAATGGGCCTTAAAAAGCAAACCTTTTATTTGGGGAAGAGGGCTATAAAAGTGATACATATTCATAAGAGAAAAGTTGTAAAATATAAAAAAATGTAAAGAGAAAAGTGAAAATCTCTTACAATTTCATCATCAGATTTCACAATTCACTGCTAATGTTTGGACTACCGCTTTTCTTTTTTTTTTTAATTTCTTTTTTCATTGCTGTATATCTCCATAGCACTTAATGTAGTTTTCAAAAACATGTATTATGTGGGACCAGCAGTTAGCGTAATGGCTATGTCGCTGGACTCCCACGTAGTCGACCGCGGTTCGTGTCCCGGACCCAGTGGCTTAAAACTCACGCTGGGCACATGTGCGTGTGCGCCCAAGATCCCGAGAGGAGAATGGAGGAGAAGGGATTGCAGTGTGGCCATCCTCCCCGGTGGGTGATTTCTCTCTTTCTGTCTCTCTGTCTCTCTCTTGTCTGTCTGGTGAGTGCACGTGCCCTATAGCAAAAATCTCTCAAATAAATAAATAAATAAAATTAAAAAAAACATGTATTATGTTACCATCAAATCAAGGATATTGGCTTATAGCTTTTCAGTGTTTCATTTATATATGTGTGTTTATGTATGTAAGTATATGTATAGTATAAATGTGTATGTATATGTGTATATGCAATATACACATTTTATTGGGGCAAGCAGGTGGCATGGTGAAGAAGGTGCTGGACTCTCATGTGGCCCACCATAGTTCAAGTCCTGGACTTTGTGATTTGAAAATCATGCTGAGGTTGTCTGTGTGCATGCCTAAAATAGCAGGAAGAGAATGGAAAAGAAGGGATTGCAGCGTAGACATTCTTCCTGGGGATGATTTCTCTTTTTCTCTCTGTCTCTTTCCTGCAAGCACATGTGCCCTAGAGCAAAATACCTAAAATGTATGTATAAGTTTTATTGTGGTAAAATATATATGACATGAAATTTATCATTTTTAAGCCTACAGTCCTGTGGCGTTAGGTAAATTCACACTGTTGTACAATCTTCACCACTATCCATTGTCAGAAAGTTTTCTCTTCCCAAACTGAGCTGTCTACAATTGGACACCAACTCCTCATTCTTTCTTCCTTCCAGCCTCTGGCAACTCTACTTTTTGAATAAATTTGACTACTCTATACTTTACGTAAGTGGAATCATACACATAGTTTTTGTTTTGTGACTGGATTATTTCATTTAACTTAATGTCCTCAAGGTTCATGCATGTGAACACATTTCAGAATGTCGCTTCTTCTTAAGGCTGAATGGTATCCCACTGTATGTGTATATACCAGTTTTTATCCATTCTTCCATCCATTGGACTATTTCCACCTTTCGGCTACTATCTAATGTTGCTATCTACATGGGCTTATTTAGTCCCTGCTCTCACTTCTTTTGAGTGTGTAGTCAGATGTGAAATTATTGAACCTATGGTCATTCTATATTTTATATAATTTGGTTTTTAAATTGTTTATATACTCACAATTTGTGTCAAATTGTAAGAATTTTCCAATTTCATTATAGACTCTCTTAATAAACAGTGTTTAATGACTCTCTTATTACTCCATTAATTCCAGAATCCTACTCTGGGATACTTAGCTTATTTCCAAATTCTATTACAATACTGTAATGAATATCCTCTATAAAAATCTTTGGAGATTTATCTGATAATTTCCTTAATATGATAAATTCCTAGACGTAAAACTATTGAGTTAAGAGGTATGATTGTTTTTAAAAACTCTTGATATATATTCATAAATTCTTTTTCATAAAGTGTGCTCCATTTTACTGTCCGTCTAGGAATATCTAGCCCATCTGACTGCACATTTATTAAAAAAAAAGAAAAAAGAAAAAAGGAAATTGTTCTTTTTACAACCTGAAATCCCAGAAAACTGAGTCGACAAGTCCAAGTCCTGGCTTCCCAAGAACCTTATCAAACTGAGATGGTAGGTATAAAATCCAGGCTAACAGGAAGATTCAGGAAGTGTTATTAGAGGAAAAGAATAGAAACTGGACATTTCTTGTCTGAGGAAGAGGTGATGGGGTAGGTGCAGATGGGAAAAGGAAGCGCACAGGACACCAACACTTACTGAGCCTCTCTGGATGAGAGTAGCTTTACATAGACTATCAATCTTGCAGTCCTAAGGGAAATATTATGATCCTTGTTTTCCTGTGTAGAAACTGAGGCTCAGAAAGAGGCTCAGTTTCAAAGTCACACGGCTAGTAGATGGCAGACCCGGAATCAGACCCAGGTCTGATACGCTGGCACCAGGGACCAACACTAGCATCCAAAGATAGTCTCAGGAGACATGGGAGGGACAGGGAAGATTCAAGGTCCAAACCAAAAAAGCTTGGTACAGACAGATTTTATTATTAGGTTCTGGATCTAGGGAGAGGTTAGAGTTGGCACTCCACATAGGGGGAACAAAAGGTGCCTCCCTCCAGTGCATAGTCGAATTTCCCTAGGAGCAGTGTGGGTTTAGCACTTGTAATATGCCACTGAGTTGGCTGATTTCAACAGACGCCACATTACAGCAGAGCCATCTGCAGGCCCCACATCCACTTAGGAGAAGTGCTTATGTAAGGGTGTAGAGCAGAGAAATCAACAGATTAATCTGATGGCAAAACCCTGGAGAGGAGGCAGAATACCAGAACCAGTTAAGTGAGAAAGACTAGGTCATGAGTGGAAAATGCATAAATCTGTGGTTTACCTCAGATTACTGCATTGGTGCTTAATTTTGGGATAAATTATACCTTATATTACAGGAAGGTATGACTTAATTTTTCATTGATTGTGGGTAAGGCTGTATAATTAAGTTTTACAACGCCCATTCATAAGACAAACAAATACTTCTACAGTGGGTATGACTTGATCTTATCACAAAATAGATGTTAATTAGAGCAGTGAGTTCCTGACTGGTGTATCATGGAAAATAGAAGTAGATTTTAGTCATCCATTTTATAAGGGCACCTATGTGTTTGTTGTTGCAGGCAGTGGCAGGCGGTGGAAAAATATTCTTGATGAACTGACAGAGGTATTTGGGAAGGGGAAGTCATGGCTATGTGAGCAGAAGTCTTAACAAACACACCTCTCTGCACCAGAGAATATGGCCTAGACAGCCACTTACAGCATTAATGATGGCTGTAGGGGAGTGATCTGGAGTCATAGCAAGTTTAAGATTAGTTAAGGGGGTCCACTGGCAGAAGAAATGGATTTTCATGCTCTGAGTTAAGCTTATTTGGTTATTTCATAGAACTTCTCATTGTGCCTGTTAATTTCATGTTAGCTCCTTGATGGAGAGACTAGGTCTGGTTCATTTTAAAATATTTCCAGTGCAAATTGGTGCTCATAAGTTCATAGTAATATACAAATCAGCATATAGCCTAGTATTTTTAAAAGTTTATTTATTTCTTCTGAGAAAGAGAAAGAGAGAGAGAGATGGGCCTCTCCAGTAGGGTCTTCATATTACCATCAATTCCCAGTCTCAGCTGGCTCAGATCAAAGGCAAACATACACATGCCCATCTTGCTCAGGGAGGTCTCAGGACTGAACTCAGGGCCTTTCCCATGTGGATCCAGTAGCATTACTTCTGTGCCACCACCTGGGCCCAGCATAGCATTTTTATTATTTATTAGGTCATCGGGGGATGCATGACATATTTTTCTGTGCAACCCGTGTATGACAAGTTTCCTCTGCTGATGGTGACTTTTCGTTGTAATAAAAAAATAGAACTCAGAGGATATGTAGGTCATGATACACAATTAAATGTATCCTAAAAACAAACAAAAAAAAGAGTTTTTTCTTTAATCAATGTGGCCCAGATTGCTCTAGTTTATTAAACATTCCTAACTCAGATGCAGTAGTTGCACATGATTGACTGTCCCTGTCCAATCACACACTTTCCTCTTCCTGAGTCCTGTGGAAAAATAAGTCAATTAGGGATCCATTCCCTACATTCTTATCGTATAGCCCAATAATCTTGAGAAAGATAATGGAACACTGAGAAGCTGATTTTACTTAGGTGAACAAGATGAGCTTGAAGGAGAAGAGGGGGAGCTTTTGTTATACACTGGTACATTTAGAATAATAATTCTTGGATTCTGCCCAAAATTCTTGGTTTTCTTAAAGATAGAAATCCCTATCGTTAAGCCATGGTCCAAAGCAGCTACTGAAAGCCAAAATTATCCTCATAGGAATAAAGTTCAGGTCCCAAAGGAATCTTCTTTACTGGGTCAAGGTCTATCTGATTAGGTCCATGGTATCTCCCCCTTTTTCAAACATCCTTTCTTCATAAATGACCAGTCTTAAAGAGTGCTTCATTTGATTCTTAACATTTATTGAGGGCTTACCATGCCTTGTGTCAAGTACTTTTAAATGTATGAATTTATCTATCCTCACAACTACTCTGAGGAGATAGCATTATTTTCTCCACTTTAGAGATTAGATAATTAAGAGAGGTACCTTGATCAAGGGTACACCTCTTATAAGGTGCACAGCTGAGGTCTGAGCTCTGGTAATCCTGCTCCCCAGCATGTAGTCCTAACTGATATTGTCTGCTCTAAAACATTGAAAATAGTCCATGGAAAATATTCTGCAATCATATGTGTTTCTGTACTGTGTATGTGCATATACATAAAAATATAATTTTCATATAGGTATTATTTATACAGGGTATGATTATATAGAGGTATATTTTATAGATATAATTGCATATACATTTGCACATACATTTAATATAGACATCTGAAATGTCTAGAAGAGATTTAATAGCAATAGTCCATTCTTTTTCTTTCTTTTTCTTTTCCTTTCTTGCTTCTTTCTTCCTTCTTCCCTTCCTTTTTCTTTCTCTCTTTCTTTCTCTCTCCCTTCCTTCCATCCTACCTTCCTTCCTTCCTTCCTCCCTCCCTCCCTCCCTCCCTCCCTCCCTCCCTCCCTCCCTCCCTCCCTCCCTCCCTCCCTCCCTCCCTCCCTCCCTCCCTCCCTCCCTCCCTCCCTCCCTCCCTCCCTCCCTCCCTCCCTCCCTCCCTCCCTCCCTCCCTCCCTCCCTCCCTCCCTCCCTCCCTCCCTCCCTCCCTCCCTCCCTCCCTCCCTCCCTCCCTCCCTCCCTCCCTCCCTCCCTCCCTCCCTCCCTCCCTCCTTTCCTTCTTTCTTCTCTTTTCTTTCTTCTCTGTTCTTTCTTCTTTCTCCTTCTGTCTTTCTTTTCTAATTTGCTATAGAGTACACACACTCACTGAAGACAGACGGAGAGGAAAGAAAAGTAAGAAAGCACTCTCCCAGGGGATAGGCCCATACTGCAATCCCTTCTACTCCATTCTTCTCTCAGGATTCTGATCATGCACACACTATGTGCCTTGCATGTTTTTCAAGCCAGCAAATGTGAGGCTCAAACTGTGCAGTCAACCATGTAGGATCCAACCACCTTAATCACCATACCACTGACTGGCCCAGCAATGGTTATTTTTGGGCAATAACATTGTGGGTGTTTTTTGAGTTCATCTGGGTCTTTTATGATTTCTTAGTGATATACATTTACTTTGGAACTAAATTTTCTTAATTCACAAAAGTACTGTGGATTTTTTTAAGCTTATTTATTTATTTAGTCCCTGAGAGAGAAACCTAAACAAGGTCTTTATGCTATGATACACCCTCATTCTCAGCTAGCCTAGATCATGGCCACACATGCACACCTAGCATGCTCAGGGAGGTCCCAGACATGAACCCAGGATCTTTCCCATGTGGATCCAGTTGCATTACCAGTGCTGCCAACTGGATTGTGGTATTTTACTTGTTTGTTTTTAGGACATATAAAACATGCATTGATTGAGTTCTACCCTGCTTGGTGTAGGATTATCCACAGTCCAAGCAGAACTCCGGGTCCTGAGCAGCACCTGGCTGTCTGGTTACCTGGCTGTTACTTTCTTTTCCAGACAGAAGAACAGAGACTTCCAATGGCATATGTTACCGTGTTGACCCCCAGGACATCTCCTCCAAAAGCATTCATTCATTTTAGAGTTGGCCCCGTTTTATCACTTCATGATGTCAGTTCATTACCAGAGAATCCCTAGACAAACCAGAACCAGCATCCCCTCTGCACTTCATCCAGAGTCATTGGCTTCAAAACTACCTGACAGCACCATGGAATGAGTATCTTCCTCTGGGGAATGTTTAGTGCTATGAAAAGAAGGTTCGGGGGCCTTAACGGGTAGGAAGTGAATGCTGCCTTGAAACTTTAGCCTTGTCTGTTCCAACAGGCCTAACTCCCTAGATCTCAGTCCCTGTATAAGAACTAGGCCTTGCAGATCTGTAAGCTTCTCACCACTTGTGTAGACTAGAGACAAAGTCATTGGGTTGCTTTAGTTTTTAGTTTTTTCCCCTCTGTAGGATGGAACTACGTAAAAACAAGATATGCCCTTAAGAGTCCAAACTCTGCTTACTTTCTGGACATGGGGCAAAGGGAACCATCAGTTATTACTGATAGTGCATTTATAAACAGGACACATAGAGGGCGTGCCACACAGAGCTGCGTGCCTGCATCAGTCCTGGGTGCTGATCCACCATGTTCCTACGAGCAATCAGGACAAAAGTAGGCCAGAACTTTGGTCTCTGACCACCCCCCTCCCAAGGGGAAGTGCATAGACTGCCAAGTTCTGCCTCAAGGAGGGAGATGTTTACTTCCCTGCCGTCCATAGGGACTTATCCAGAAATGTACTTTCTCAGGTGAAATAATGAGGCAACCCTTGGTCATGTCATGCAGTGATGCCAAAGCCTGGCAATATAGATGCCAGGGCCATTTGCCAGTGAGACTGATTCCATGAAGGGTATCCCTTAAATATACACACATACATATACATACAGAACAGCCTCATGGTTCAGAGAAGCCTAACGTGTGTGTGTGTGTGTGTGTGTGTGTGTGTGTGTGTGTATGTGTTTGTATGTGTAAGTGTGTGTGGGGGGGTTACTGGTGAGCCTCAGGGCCACTTCCTCTGGGTGCTGCTGTGGCAAAGTCCACACAGCTGTGCCTGTCGCCATGTCTGATGCCATCTTCCTATTCCAGCAAAAGCAGATTGCCTGCAGGAGCTCCATTACAGGTGTTAGTCTTAATAGCCACCAGGGGACAGCAGTGTGGTTTACCTGTTTTCTATTGCAATGGGAAGAAGTTATTTGATAGAGGAGGTTTTCTCTGCCTTTGGGGTGAGGCTTTAGCTCTCAGTATTCCTGAGAACAAGGCTCCTTTACATACGATGGCTGAGATTAATGTGGCATGTGAGCTTTGCAAAGCCCAACAAAAATTTTCAAATAAAAAAAATATATAGAGAAGACACCTTCATGGCTACTGAGAACTAGTGATTTCAGAGAAATAGGAGAAATGAAGATTTTCCACTGATAATTAAGTCTTTAGCCCACAGACTTGCATGGAGAGGCAAGGGAGGCCCCAGAAGACACCTTCATGGCTACTGAGAACTAGTGATTTCAGGGGAATAGGAGAAGTGAAGATTTTCCACTGATAAGTCAGCCTCCATCCCACAAAACTCACATGGTAGGCAGACTTTCAAGCCTCCTGTCTCTGTCTCTGTCTTTGTTTCTCTCTACCTCTGTCTCAGTCTCTGTCTTCTCATGTTTTTGTAATTTTTCCTTTTCAAAAATTTTTAAGGTAAAGCAGTTTCTTAGCTTTTGGCCCCTCCTTTCCCTTTATCTTGCTAATAATCCCCTCTCCCCCTCCCAACCCAGGAGAGGCAAGGGAGTAGGCCTCAGAAGACCCCTTCATGGCTACTGAGAACTAGTGATTTTGTGCAGTGCACTTCCGCACTGCGTGGTTTTCTAATTTTTGCTTTTAAAAAAAATAATTTCTTTTTATAGTTTTTTTCCCCTTTTTTTTCTCTGTTTCTTGGTTGTTTTTGTTGCTGTTGTTTCTCTCACTCTGTTTCCTTTTCTGGACGCTCAGATTGAACTTCAAGTTTGGGAAGAAACACACTTTCCATCAGATAACTAGAAATCACTGCAGGACCATAAGAAATATGGGAAAGCAAGAAAATACTTCTCCTCCAAGGGAAAAGAATAACTCCTCTTCATCCACAGACAGTTCAATGGAAATCATGGAAATGTCTGATAAGGAATTTAGAACATTCATAATGGCGAAGCTAACAGAGATGGAAGAGAAGAGAGACAATGAACTGTAGAAGGGAAAGGAAAAAGGAGCTGACAGTTCTGGGAGGTGAGGAAATTCTTACAAGATCTAAAAGAGGAATTACACACTTTACAAAAGAATCAAATGGAACTGTTAGAGATGAAGACTATAATACAGGAAGTCAAAATCTCTCTTGAAAGTATTAAAAGCAGACTAGATCATACAGAAATAGAGAGGCACTCAAAGATCCAGTCCCAAGAAATACAAAGGACCCCAAATAGAATCAACCCATGAAGATCTTCTCCAAGACACATTATAGCCAGACTGACCAAAACCACAGACAAAGACAAGATACTTAGACTGGCAAGAGAGAAACAGTATGTTACCTACAAAGGATATCCCATCAGACTAACAGCAGACCTCTCATTGGAAACAATGTGAACAAGGAAAGAATGGGAAAATATATTCAAAGTGTTAAGGGAAAAGCTATTGCAACTGAGAATACTGTACCTGGCAAGATTATCCTTCATATGGGAAGAAAAGACAAGAACCTTCTCAAATAAACAAAACCTGAAATAATTTACCAGCACCAGACTAGATCTCCAAGAAGTTTTCAAGGGAGTGCTATGTCAGGAAAATTAAATGTAGTCACACAGAAATAAGAGTTCAAAAACTAAGAAAATGACCAACTTAATCATAGGGACAAGTCTGGAGTTGAATATTATATCCCAAAATTCAATTGGGAAGATCTAACCACAACACAAGATAGATTAAGTACATGAGACTGAACTGGTGAAATAGCATTCTGTGACTTTTGACTAAAATATTGCTGCTTTTCTTCTAGGCTTTGTTGTCTGGTTTTAAGAGTTTTTGTCCTGTCTTGAGCTGTCAGTAGGTTCATGTACCTACTATTTGAACAGAATACTAACCTGTTTCCAGGCTTTAAGTTTTAAGCAAATTTCCTTACCAATTAAAAACTGCTCTTCTTGAAATTACCAGCTGAACTTGCTATTGAAAGTAGATTATTTAAGAAATTGTGTGATCAATAAAAAGTGGGGGGAGGGAGGAATGGAATACAATTGTAGACACCAGAGATGGTGTGAGAAGAGGGTGGGAAAGGGCAGAGGGTCGGACATAAGGGTAAATATATATATAAACTAGAAATGAAAAATTATTGATGATAACATACATGATTAAGCCACTATGCAGTATATTCTGGATGGGAAATCACTTTTTGTATGCTTGCTGTGATGATGATTAGGGGATGAGTGTACATTAATTAATTAAGAAATAAAAAAGTTTTGGGAAAAAATGCATATTCAATGACTGCAGTAAGCTATATAGTCCCAGCTAGGTGCTACTTTATAGTATGTTTATTATACTCACTGAGGTTTATGCCTAAAGTCAGATTTGTGTTCATGGATATATATATATATCAGCTGCGCTTCCTATTGGAAATATTTAGATTAATTAAGTTCATTAGCAAATTAATAAAATTGGGGAAAAGGCATAGAAAGCAACCATGAATTCCAGAGACAGTGTGAGAAGAGGGTAAGACACAGCAGAAGGTGAGCAATAGGGAATTAAGGATGGCAAAAAAAGCAAAATATACAGGAAACAAGAAATGGAAACTTATATGTTGATAACACGCATGTTGATGTGCTTGATTGAGCCAATATGCAGTGTATTCTGGATGGGAAATCTCATTTTGCCTGCTGTAATGATGTATAGTGACTGAATGTAAATAAATAAATTTAAATAAAGAAACCATAGATATCTTCCTATAGGTATATAGGTTTGTAGGTCCCAAAATAAAAAAAAAAAATGTGCACAATAGGAACCTATAAACATTTAAAGTTTTAAATATGAAAATATGTAAAGTTCACTAATTGAATATTAAATTTAATATTAATAAAATGTAATAAATCTTGTTAAGTTATTAATATAGATTTTTCTCAAGAATGTATACTACATATGTATTTTGTATATAGGTAACCAATAGGCATAATTGACATAGAACATATAAACATTTTCATACAGATATTTATGTGATAATTTGCATGTAAAAGAAGGTCTGAAAGGGATTAAATAATGCAAAGAAATCATAGCTAAAATCAAGTAAATGTACTACTTATATTCAAATAATTTAAATGTGAAATTATGAAAACTTTTTCAAAAAAATTTCCAGCAAAATTTATCTGTAAGTGATCTATAAGTGCATTTTAATACATTTTGTATGCTGTAAAGATGTATAGCAATTAAATGTAAAACACAAAAAGATACATTTCCCTGAATGTACCCTGAGTGTAAATTATGAAAGAGAGATTAAAGGGATTATGGCAGCAGATGGATGGTAGAAATGCTGCCCGACATCATGGATGCATTTAATACCACTGAATTGTACACATAAACACGGTAAAGTTGGTTAATTTTGTTATGTGTACTTTAACACACACAAAAAAAACTTACAAATAAAATATGCTTGATATGATGTAGGAGGATGACTCTTCTATCTTTCAAGAAGAATCCATCCCAGGGGCTATGAACTAGCACCCTCCATTCCCATCAGATCTCTCTTTATTTTCCACAGTTTGCCCTGTTGGCTATAAAATAACATGTACATTATTTGAAAGAAGCATCTATGTGGAAACTTCAAAAGTTCAAGGAAGGCCTGTTAGTCCTGAGAAGAGACAGGGGACTGTGGTCTGGGAGGGAAGGCTGGTTACTTGGAGGTGTTGCCACTGAGGTTAGGGCCCTACCCTTAGGCCTCTGGCTCTGAACCACTGTAAGGACAGATCCTTCTCGAGTGGCAGATTTATATCTGTCAAGCTCGGAGACTGGGACTGGCATTCATGATCTGAATTCATCAGTTTATAGCAAGCAACATAACTGTGGAGTTCACTCACCAACCCCTCCTTATTTCTGAAGATTTCCTGGGAACGTGGATGCTCAGAATTGTTTTTTCAAAGACGTACGTGAGCTCCATATTTTCAGGGCTGAAATCTCCTCTTGGAGCTGAGGGTGGGAGTTGGAAGGGTCATTCTCTATGGCCTCCTCCCAAACCCTCTGGGCAGATCCTCATATACTCTGTACCTTCCATTTCTGTCTGGTATGAACTGACACTGAGCTTATATTCAGAGGACCTGGTTTTAGTCCTAGCTCTGTTCCTTTCTAATCGCAAGCTTTTGGCAGTGCTAAAAAAAACTCCATTTCTAAAGAAACTCCATTTTCTTATTTGCCATGAGTTTGATTTTAATCTTTCTACAGTCCCAGGTGTGAGTAGGGAGTATATGAACTTATGATATATGTGAAAGGAGAGAGCCAGTCATTCAATTCTCTCAACAAATAATTTTTGAATATCACTGTTTTCCAGGCACTACTTCAGGCACTGGATAACAAGACCAGAGCAGGCACTTGTGACTTGGATGATTTTGTCAAATTCCCCTCCGTTGAAATTACTATTTTGCATCCCCTCAGAAATTTCTGAATGCCTGCTCCTTCACAGCTTCAACACATCTATTCTCAAACTTAGATTTTTGACAAGCTGATGGTGATAAACGGTATCTCAGAATAGTTTCAATCTGTGTTGCTAAGCATTACAAGAAGGCTTTTTAGTATCTTTCCATTTGAGGGCTGTATTTCTTCTTTTGCCTATTATTTCTTGTTTTGTGTGTTTGTGCTTTCTCACCCCCATCTTTTTCACCTTTTTAAAAATTAGACTTATTAGTACTTTTCTACTTTGTTGATTCAAAAAAAGATATTTTGTTTACTTCCCTACTTATTTACTATTTTGTATATATTTTTAGTTGTTAATGTTTCTTTATAATGTTTCTTTATACCTTTATTAATTCTTCCTTAGACTTTGATATCTTCATAGGTATTTTCTTAACTTTTAAATTGGCACATTTAATTAATTTATTGAATGTTTATTTTCTTTTTTTATTGCTAGAGGACACATGCCCTCAGAGAGACAGAGAAGGAAGAGCGAAAGTGCCCCAATGGAGTGTGGTCATGCTGCAATCCTTTTTCTCCATTTCTCCATCCTGTCAGGATTTTGGGTACCCACGCACACACACCTGGCATGAATTTCAAGCCACCAGGCCCAGCATTTTAACTGTGGTCACTTGTGTGTGATCTGGCTCTTTATGCATGATGCTTAAAAGCTCTGCTATGGAGCTGGTCCATTTATTTTTATTTTTATTAACATGTAGTTAATGCTGTGAATTTTCTTTGGGGGCATTCATGTAGCTGTGTTTAATAAATCTTTATGACTTAGTTTAAGTATAATTTTCTGAAAGTTCTGTCATTTCATATTAATCTATTTTTATCCAAGAGTTTAACTGTGTGTGTGTGTGTGTGTGTGTGTGTGTGTGCGCGCGCACGTGAGCATGCACATTGTTAATTTCTAACAACACCACTACAAATTTGGCAAAATTCTTCAGTATTATATGTTCCTATAAGAATGCTATTTGTTATTTTTAAAAATATTTAAGTTTAATTATTATTATTATTATTATTTTAATTTGATCAGAAGAAACAGAGAGAGAGAGAGGGAAAGTGAGAAAGCAAGCCGTCAGGTCCAGGACCTGAACTACCAGTAGGAGTTCTGACTGACCATGTAGGAGTCCAGCACCTTTAACCCCCACACCACTTGCCAGCCCTTATTTGTTATATTTCTATTTTCGCATACTGCATTGAGGATTTTTTATTTTGTAGCCTAATATTGAATATTCTACATAGAGGGTTTATTCACATATTTATTTACATTTAATCTTTTTTTTTTTGAGAGAGAGAGACTTTTGCTTTTCGGGTGCATGTGCACCAGAGAGAGACAGAGTCAGAGAGAAAGAAAGCGAGAAATCACCCCTTGTGGGGATGGCCACATCACAATCCTTTCTTCTCCATTCTCCTCTTGGGATCTTGGGCACACATGTACCATAAATTTAGTGGCTTAAAACTAAAGTCAAAGTGTTGAAAAGACTGTGTTCCTTCTGAAGGCTCTGGGAAAAAATTCTTTGCCTTTTCCAGCTTCTAGAACCTGCCCACCTTCCTTGGCTCACAGCACAGGACTCCAACCACTGGCTCATCAGCATATCTTCTTTTACTGACTTTGACCCTTCTGCCTCATGCACAAGGACTCTTGTGATTATATTGGTCTCACTCACCTGATCCAGGATAATTTGTCCATTTCTAGATCCTTTATGTAATTACATCTACAAAGTTCCCTTTGTTATACAAGATAACATATGTATAGATTCCTGGGATTCGTACAAGGATGTCTTTGGGGCTTGTAATTCAGCTTACCATATTTTATTTTTCCTGGGAGATTTCTCTTATTTCACACGAGTCAACAATACAGTGAAAAATATGCTTTATATGGTTTCTAGTTATTTCACTGTGCAGGAGCCTTTGAGAATTCCTCGTCTTCTGTACCGTCAAAAGCACATGTTCCCCAAGAAGTTTTTAAACTTCTAAATATTCATAGGCTTCACTCTAAACCTTTGGAATCAGCATCGCTAGGGGTTAGGTTTATAAGTCTTTATTTTAACAACTACTTCTCTGGTTATTCTTACGATAAACTACAGTGAAGTGTCTGTACACCATAACCCTTTCATGAGCAGTGGATGGGACCTCATGAGAGGTCAGAGATAACAATGAAGATAAAAGAGACTTTATCGGGACTGTGGCTCCTGGATCAGCACTTGGTGACACATGTCTTCTCCCTCTTCCTCTACCCATCCTTGGGGGACCTTCTTCCATTTATTAGTAACCTTACATTGGCTTTCCTATGTGACCTTATAGGAGAATAGAGGCTTAACTCTAGAATTCAGGGTAGTGGAAGACCAATTAATTTCACCTGTCTAAATCCTAGTTGTCCTTTAAAGACTATATCTTCTGAATGAAGCCATTCTTAACCCATCTCTACCAAATATTAAGTATGACTTATCTCTTTGGTTCTTTTTCTTTTTTTAGAGAGAGAGATTTTTTGCAGTAGGGCACATGCTTTCATAAGAGAGACAGAAAGAAAATGAGGAATCACATCCCCAGGGGGAAAGGCCATGCTGAAATGGCTTCTCCTCCATTTTCCTCTAGAGAGAGAAGAGGACACATACTCACGTGTACCTACACCCAGTGTGAATTTCAAACTGCTTTACCTGGGACTGGAACTCTAGTCAGCCATGTGGGAGTACAGTGCCTTTACCAGCATGTCACTTGCTGGCCCCTTTTTTGTTATTTCTAACCATGAAAGTTTCGTTCAATATCTTCTCAACTAGATGCTCCTCAAAGTAGGGACTATTTCCAGGTCATGACTGTCATCACCCTATAGCCTTTCTTAGCCCATCATGTTGATGGGAGAGGATTGAATGGAGCACAGAGGTTAGTTGCTTAAGGTTTTATTAATGCATTAGGATGGATGGGGGAATAGACAAATGGAGCTCTGAGAATCCTCACAAGCTAGGGGGTATTCAGCACAAAAGAATGACTTGTTCCATATCTTCCTGCTTTGGGAAAGTCTTTATAGCTAAACAGTGAGAGAGAGGGGTTTAGGACAGATAGCCCCTTGCAGAAATGATCTCATTGAGAAAAATCTAAGAAGGAAGAGCCATGATTAAGGGCTCATATCCATTCTCGAGCCAAATGGACAGTCCAGGGAGGGACAAGCCAACCCTTCTGCAGCTGTCTTCTTCTGGTACTGGGCATTGGAGTCAGGGATTCAGGGCTTGTTGCTTTTGAAGTAGGAATACAGCCCCCTAACTGTGATGCCTCGCTTCTCTTCCGTCTGGGTTGCCTCCTGGCCTTGAGCTGTGGGAATGCTGGTGTGCAGGCTGCCCTGGCTCTGCCTTTGGATCACTGTCTCCCTTGTGTTGTCATCAACCCACTCCTGGCTGACCACAATTGGCTCCCTTTTCCCCTGCCCTCCTGTCACACTGCATCTAGGCTGAGTGCTGCTCCAGTCCTGCCTTCCTGTTCCAGCGCTCGCCTCGGTCTGTCCCTGTCCTCCCAGCACCGTCCCTCCTGCCTCATAGTTGCTCACTTGAGACCATCTCTGACCATTCCCTGACTGCTGGGTCTGTCCCTGTTCTCTAGCTCCCATGTTGCTTGTAATCTGGCTTTTGCCCTGCTCCACAGTCTGGGTGTGTGACCCTGCCTGGGTCTGCATGTGTCCTCCTCTCAGGTCTTGGCTGGCCTGGCTCCTGTCTTGACTGTGGGTCTGGCCATATGTGGACTCCTGTGTCTGAGTGTCTGTACTTCCTGTCTGATGGTGCCTGTCCTGCTCTGTGGTCTGGGTGTGTGGCCCTACCTGGGTCTGAATGTGTCCTCCTGTCACAGCCTGGCTGGCCTGGCTCCTGTCTTGACTGTGGGTCTGGCCATATGTGGACTCCTGTGTCTGGATGCTCGTGCTTCCTGTCTGATGGTGCCCATCCTGTTCTGCAGTCTGGGTGTGTGACCCTTCCTGGGTCTGAACATGACTTTCTGTCAGGTCCTGGCTGGTCTGATTCCTGTCTTGACTGGGGGTCTGACCATGGGTTGACTCCTGGGTGCCAGTGCTTCCTGTCTGACAGCTCCTGCCCTGCTCTGTGGTCTGGGTAGCTTCTGTCTGGGTTTGAGTTACAGTGGCAGCTGTGGCCTTGCTTGTCTCGTGGGCTCTATTCCATTCTGTGCTCTGTGAGGGTTTCTCTGACTTCCTTTCTCTGGTTTGATGACTCTTGGCTTCTACTCTCTGGGGCTGCTCCGCCTGACCCCTTGCCTGTGTCTGCTGGCTTGTTCTCTCCTGTCTCTGGGACTCAGTCTGCCTGTCATGGCTACTGGTGTGTGTAGGGCTGACATCCCTAGCCTGTGTCTGAGTCCCAGTCCTGCTCAGGCCCCTGGAAGTCTGCTCACTCTGTTCATAATGGCTTCCTGCATGATGCTGCCCTTTCCCTGCCCTTCCCACTCCAGTGCTACTCCTCTGACCTTTTCCTAGCTCTTGTGAGGCCCCAGGATGGCTGCTTCCAGACTCTTGAGATCCACAAGCTCCCTCTGGGCTCTCACTCAGTGTGTTGAAACAGGCCTGGGCAACTTTAAACACTAAGACAAGGAATTCCTTGAATTCCACAGTCCCTGTGTGGTCTTCATCAAGCAGGCGCAGGACTTCATCCACAGTGGCTGGATCATGGGGTTTCTGGGGGAAAAGATAAGGTTATGTCAGCACCCCTCCCTGAGGAAGGCATGGACGGGCCAGTTTTACTCCAGGCTTCCCTTCCATTGAGACTGGAAGCACCTCAAAGATCCCACCACTCTCTGCACACGGTTTGTCATGGCAGCAGAAACACTTATTTGCCTTTATTTTTTAGTTCTCTCTTCTTCAAGGGGAGGAAGCACCTTTTGTTTTGTATCCTCTATGTCTAGTACATTTTCTGGTCTATAGGAGAATTGCATATGGATTTGTCGAAGAATGAATAAGTGATTGGCTTTTAATGCAGCTCTGTGGGTTCTAAGGTTGATTCTTTGGGCCGTCCTTGGCACCCTACCCTGGCACAGAGGCTACATCTGCTTTAGCAAGCCCAACACAAACAGAAGTACAGCAGGGACATGGCCCCATGGGGATTCTGTGAGATCCTGACTGAGGGCTCAGATGTTTTTCCAAGACAGTGTGGGCCAGGGTCCCATGGGACTGGACGGCTGACCTGAGCATGCAGAGGTAGCACCCTCCTGTGCTCACACATCCTTGTCTCCAAGGCCTCCATCTTCCTGTTTTCTTTAGATGCAAATCAAGGGCAGAAAATTCCTCCATCTGGTTTGCTAGATAGGGATAGGAAGGATACCAGAGTCTCTTCCTAGATGTTAGCAAACTACTCCCCAACACCTTGTTTCTGGGGTGATCAGTCGGCTAATAGTTTTGAGTACCTACTTTATGCAAAGCATAGACTTACTTCTAATGAATACTTTCTAATGCACGGTCAAATTTCAGATAGACATGGGATATCAAATTTAAGAAGGAGCAGAAAGCAGCAATAATTTTATTTCTAGAACATTCCAAGGCTCCTCCTTGTGATGTCCCTTTAGAGCCCATTTTCTTGTCTCTAAATTAGAATTCATTAAAACCAAAGTATTGTTTCTAAGCACAAGGGTGAGCCAACTCCCATGACCATTTCTACTTCCTTTGCCTTTTCATCTGTCTACATGACTGCTGTTGCTACCAGCAGGTCTGGATTCAGGTGCCACCTCATCAAATTCCCCATGCAGGCAAACGAGTGTTGGTTATCTGATAATACCCCCTCTCCAGCTAGCTCAGCACATCATACCACGATGACATCAGCAAACTCCTGCTCCAGAAGTCTTTTCAGCTCCCCTCGGGTGAGCACTGTGCAGTTTCCCTCTGTTCTGGCGTAGCGCCCAAAGGCCTCGATGATCCCACCAATGTTCTGCAGTAACTGAGGCATCTTTGGAATGGAGCTGAAAAAGATGATAAGCCCCCTTAGGGGCTCCATAATCATCCTCCACTATTTTCTCCGGAGCACTTCTGCTTCTCAGTCCTTTTCTTGCATATTCACTCTGGCTTTGTTTTTGTCTTCCTTGTCCTTTCTATATAATGGGTTTTACGTAGGAGAAGAAAGAGCTCACAGTGACTGGGGGCAAGTTCCTGAGTCAGGACTTAAATGCTGGCTCTACCACCTTCCTGTCATGTGAGCCTGACCAAGTTGCTTTCCCTCTCTGTGCCTCAGTTTACTCAATGTGAATGAAGGTAATAATAGTACTTTATAGAGTTATTGTGAAGAGTTAATGAGCTAATTCATAAAATGCACTTGGCAGATGCCTGGCTTATACTAAGTGCTAGCTATTAAATATCATCATTATGGTACTATACACACATGTAATTTATGTGCATCTATATATACTCTACTGCTCACAAAGCACTTTCTTATGTATCATCTTTTATGATTGTCTTTATCTCTGTATTTTTATAGGTGAGGAAACAGGCTCAGAGAAGTTAGGTGATTTGCCCAAGGCCGCACAACTTTTAAAGGACCAAGAAGTCCTAGAACCCATTTCTCCTTACCCATATGCAATAAGCTTTCTAGAATATACACTGTGGTTAGGGTTCATTTGTCTATCACAAAAGTGTTAGAGTCCCACTGGAAATACCAGTAGGCAGTCTGTATACTTGCAGGTCAACCTTGTTTTGGGTGGGAACCAAGCAGGAACTGTAGAGACCCAACTCTAGTTTTTCTTACTTCCTTTTGGGAAGGTTGGTTAAGGAAGAGGCTGGGCTGCCACCTTTTGGGAGTACCGAAAAGGGGGGTACTTTCGCTGGCCTTCCTATTATGAGAGTCCAAGTTTCTTTGCCTGAGATCTTTGTTCTCAGCTAAGAGATCTGTCAAAGAGGTCATTTTTTTCACAATGGCAATGAATTTTGGTGCCCTCTGAGGTAGAGTTCCAAACTGAAGGGAAGGCTTTTCTTTTCTTTGTCCAGGAATCTAGGGGTGCATTGAGGTGAGGCCCAGACATGGCTGGATGGACAAGAGGCATAGAGACGTGGAACTGCCTTGGAGAAACCAAAAGGAGTAAAAGGTATCAAAGATGATGAGGTACAAATGCAAGGAGGGATGGAAACCTGCAGCCATTGGAAAACCAGGGTGGTGACCTTGGAGATGTAAAGAGGATGAGCATGGGAGAAGGAAGACTTGATTAGAGAAGTGAGAGAGGAAAGGAAAGAAAGAGACTTGGGTGCTAGAAAAGTAGGTCAGTATGGCCAGAAAGTCAGAAAGCTATAGACCCAAGGCGTGCTATTCACTGGCATCCTTTCTGTATGACCTAGTAGCTAACAATTTCAGGCCGAGTTTTCTCTCTTATGTACATCAGGGCACAAAGCTCAGAATACTGTTCTCAATATAGATGAAAAATATCCTTTAAAAAAAAGTGGCAGATTTTAATAGTGACCTATAAATAATAACACAATAAAACAACTTTTTAATTATACTTAAGATTCCTTTGAATAAATCTACAAACTCATCTTGTCTAAATATTATCCTGTGATCAGGGAGGGGAGTCATGCAAGCCCTTTTCTACACAAGTTGGTTTGACCACATTGCCTGGGCTGGCAGGAGTCAATGACCATGATCCCATAAATTCCGAGCACTACAAAAATGCCCCCAGAACCTGAGGAACAAGACACCTTCGCTGATCCAGGAAAGCACATGGGTGGCTTTGTTTCTGCTGCCCACACAGTCTCCTGGTGAGAGGAGCTGTTGCCAGGCCAGCCTCAGGGTAGGAAGAGAAAGTCGATTGCTTCAGGAGAGTAACGTACTCTGGCTCCTGATTTGCTTGAGGCCCAGTCAAAGAGTACATTTGATTTTCTACCCACAGCCAGCACTGATGGTCATATGGCCCTCAAGTGACAGACCAGGTTTTATGAGCTCATATCATGAAGATACTGAGAATGAAAAAGAATTTCTCCAAGAGGGGACTTACCCAATGCTCAGGCAGGTTGAGACAAGTGGTTGTTAAGCGCTATGTGGTGTACCGAGCCAGTGGGAGGAGTACCTTTTATAGGGGATTTAATCCATGTTCTTGTTTTAGACAAGAGATCCCCGCCCTGTGGGAAGGCTTGATTCATCCAAGGTTTAGCCCAGCCCAGCCTCACTTCCTTTCTTCTGTTTTACCTGTTGACATGGGGCTGCGCTGCTCTGATTAGTAGGTCTCTCCTACCACATTTGGTCCCGTCTCTAGCTGGGTCGGTCCACTTGTGACAGGTAGGCTTCTTCCCAATGTGATGGGCTCCATCTTGGTGGACATTCTTTGTCTCTGTGAGCTTGCAAAGCCACTGGAAACTTCTGTGCAAATATCTAAGAATATATTCATCTATTGAGAATTATCTTTTACCAGTGGCCACTTGGGAAGACTACGTGTTTTTCTGGTAATGTTACCATTATTTAGAACTTTTTTTGAATTCTTGTTTTAGATTTTTCTTTCATACATCATTTATGAGAATCAAGAAAGTCGACTAATTTGTTTATAATTGAGTCTCTTTTCAGCTTGTTTTTATTTCTTCTGAGAGACAGAGGCAAAGAGACAGGCACCCTCAACAGGGTCCCCATGCTGCAACCCACTCTATTCTTAGCAGGCCTGGATCATGGACACATGTGTATGCACCTGGCATGCCCAGGGAGGTCCCAGGATGTGAAACCAGGACCTTTCCCACATGGTTCCAATCAAGTCACTGCTGTACCACCACCTGGCTCCTTAGGTCTCATTTTTAAATAAAACTAAAAAGATTAATACCTCTGCATCCCTATGCTTTGGGTAGGTAGCACTTTAGAGCTGGTGAGAGAAGAGGATTAACGTGAACATGTAAACCTCTTCATTGAAAAGACAGGGAGTTCAGCTGGTTGACTAATTAGCAAATATTTAACAAAATTTCTCTCCATTTCAGACAGAGGACCAAGGTCCTAGGGATACAGTGCTGAATAAAATGACAGTAGTTCGACTCTCATGGAATTTTAGCTTGACATGGCAGTCTTAGGGGAAAGGTCCCAAGAGGTTAATGATAATGGTAGTCACTATCTTTTTAATTTTATCCCATTTTCATTACCATCACATTTTCTTTGGTCCTCATGAGGACCTTATGAGGTGGTATCATGAAGCCATCTTATTAACGAGGACCCTGAGAACTCCTCAGAGAAGTGGCTACATTGTGGAGAAGGAATGGGCCAGAGTAGAGCCCCTCAGACAAGGGGCCCCGGTTCTATTACAGCATGTTGCTTCTGCTGCTTCTTTCAGTGACTTTGGGTACTTCGTAAACATCAAATTTATCCCTAACGCATGAAGAATCACTATTACCAAAGATGCTGAGAAGGAATCATTCTGAGCTCTGAAGCTAAGTCCCAAGCCAGGCTTCTACTAAGCAGCACTTTTGTGGGAAGTGTTGCTTCTTACGTGACTTTGGATGGGGAAAGTCACCTTTGCCATCCTCACTTACACATGGGCACACAGCAGGCAGGAAGGGAAGGTACATGAGGGCCTTGGCTGAAGCAGTTGGCATAGTGAAGGCAGCTCTGTAGCAAAGCACAAACTCCGCACATCAAGCCGAAAGCCCTGGGTGAGCTGCAGACTCTGGGACCAGTGACTGTCTCTGTGGTTGGAGAAGTCTTCTTTGTGAGGTGCTGGCCCAGACAGAGCAGGGTAGGAGTGCCAACCTTTGGAAGCAAGATGGGACTGAGGTTGTTATGGTAACAGATTGGCATTAGAGAAGGCCAGTAGGAGAGGGAGGAAGATGAACAAGAGGGAGTCTGGCAGATTAACCCTTTCTTCTGTTCATGGTGCTCTAAGCTTTATCTGAAAGCATTAAGAACTTGCACGAAGGTTTGGGAACAAAGAAAAAGTACATTTAAAAAGTAGCTAGCTGGGTGCTTTATCTATGAGGTAATTATGGGGTGGGTACTATTACACTCAACTTATATTGGGTCGTTGGAAAAGTCATGACATATTTTTCTGTGTTTTTTTTTTCTATGCAAAAATGCATCATGACTTTTTCAATAACCTAATAGATGAAAAAACTGAGGCACAGGGACCAGCAGTTAGCGTAATGGCTATGTCACTGGACTCCCACGTGGTCGACAGTGGTTCGAGTCCCGGACCTGGTGGCTTAAAACTCACGCTGGGCGCATGTGCGTGTGTGCCCAAGATCCCGAGAGGAGAATGGAGGAGAAGGGATTGTGGCGTGGCCATCCCCCCTGGGGGGGGATTTATCGCTTTCTATCTCTCTGCCTCTCTCTGTCTGTCTGGCAAGCGCACGCGCCCTATAAAAAAACCCCCCCCCCCCCCAAAAAAAAAAAACCTGAGGCACAGAGACGTTAAGTAAATTACAGTCAGAAACCTAGAAAATAAAAGACCTGAATTTTTATTGAAATCTGCCTGCTTCCAAAACCTCTGTGCCTGAAGATGGGGCCGACTGTGAGGAGCTGGGACAGCACAGAAGCAGAGGCAAATGAAGTACATGTGAGTGTTGGAGGTCGGCTGAAGTGCTTGAATGGAGCTAGGGGAGATGAGGAAGGAGAGACTGGTACTTAGAGTCTCTAAGTGCGTAACTTTGCTAGTGTGTAAAGTTTGTGAAGAGTTATAAATTAGTCACTTCCCTTAATTGTGTGTTTTATGGTATGCTAGAGGGGCCTGATGCCAGACACCTGGTCAGAAGTCGAGTCTGACTCTCACCCTCTGTTCACTCTGCCTTGAAGTAAAAAGAAATATCTCAGACCACAGAAACTAATTTTTGCACTTTGATTCTTTCTTACACACTTACTCAAAAATGCATTGCTGACAACTACTTGTTTTCTTCCCATTAGATGCAGCTAGTATTAGCTACAATTAGTAGCTACAAATGAAAAATAAAGCCTCCTTGCTAGGAAATCAGTCTAGTTGAGCAAATAGGCCATGCACACCAAAAATCTATTTAGCAATGGAAGACAAAGTTTTGTAAGATACTAAATTTTAAAAATATAATTAAAAAACCACTGTAAAGAATCAGTGCTCAGGGCCGTCAGGTGACATGGTGGTTAAGTGTACTGGACTCTCACATGGCTGACCACCCAACCATGGTTTGACTCCCAGACCTGGTGACTTACTTTCTCACTTTCCCTCTCTCTCTTTTATTCTTTCTCTCTCTCTCTCTCTCTCTCTCTGTCCCTCTCTGGTCAAATATTTTTTTAAAAAGTAAATAAGTAAATAAAGTTAAATAAAATAATTCTTAAAAAATAATTTTAAAAAAGAGGGAACCAGCAGTTAGCGTAATGGCTATGTCGCTGGACTCCCACGTAGTCTACCGCGGTTCGCATCCTGGACCCAGTGGCTTAAAACTCACGCTGGGCGCGTGTGCGTGCGTGCTCAAGATCCCGAGAGGAGAATGGAGGAAAAGGGATTGCATTGTGGCTATCCCCTCTGGCGGGTGATTTCTCGCTTTCTGTCTCTATGTCTCTCTCTGTCTGTCTGGCAAGCGTACGCACCCTATAGTGAAAACCTCTCAAAATAATAATAATAATAAAAAAGGAATCAATGCTCAGGATGGTCAGAAATAGAAGGGATTAGAGTCTATGGTAGCAGTCCATGCCTTTGCTTGTTGCTTTGGTGACTTACTTTTAATTTACTTAACTTTATTTGCTGATACTGAGGACCTGCTGTGTACAGACACTGTGCTAAGAATTTGCACGTATGACAACTCTGTGGAAGCAACTATCATTTCAATAAATAACCTAACATCCCAAAGACAAATGTTAAATGGCAAAGGCAGGATTTGAACCTGAACATCTCCAACTTCTCTTAACTGCAGTGTGCTGCCTCTTGGCTGAGTGTCTTAAACTTAAAGTCTAGGAAATTCCATCTGACTTAAATGCAGCACAACCAAAAATAAACTAGCTATGGAGACACAGTGGGTAGTGAGTAGGGCAAGCTCCCAAATCCAGAGCCCTGTGTGATGCTGGGGTGGAAAAGGCCAGACCTGAGGAAATGATTCCTCATACTATCAACTCCTCCCCTTCTTCCCTTTCTTTCCCTTTCAGTGGCAAAATCCAGTGTTTGGAAAAGTGTCTGCAGTTCATCCCAGGAGAACATGAGGGCTTTCATGGATATGGTGCCTTTCCTTGTTTCTTCCTCTGCTCTACACCAAAGTCATCAGCTCTGAACTACTCCAAACTTTGTCCCAAAGGGAATCCACTTAACACACATGCACGAACCAGGAGGCTTAGATGGACTAGTAGGCTAGCTCTTAGGGCTAAACATCATGTCTGATTACATATCTCTCCCAGTACAGTTTCATCAGCATCTACTGTCGGGTCCTCATTGATGGGCGAGGGGAGTAGAGAGATAGCAGGGTAAGCTAACTAGCTCCTTTTCAGTCAGGTGGCAAGTGACTGCTAACTCTGACATAGCTTGGTTGCCTTCCTGACTGTCTGTCATTACAAGGGCAGCCACAAATCAAGCACTTAAAGAAGTCTGATCACCTAATCTTCCCTTCACTCAGGAGCACACAATCATGACATGGGATATGGGCCTACCTAGAGGGTGGTCATTCATGTCTCCCACAAAAAGCAGCAGATAGAAAAGTGTCAAGAGTTTTACGTTTAGAAGAGAACAAAAACAAATCTGAAAGCCAGAGAACTGTTGCCTGGAGTTGCTTGGTGATGAGATAGTTTGCTGGTACCTGTGGCCCACCCATCCTAACTGAAAGACAGGGTGACATAAGGCATGGGTCTCAGAAAGAAGAAAGCCAGTTAACAGTTCTGGCCTCCTTATGCACTCTCTTTCTTGACTGGAGCCTCTCCTCCCAAATCTACCACATATAGGCCCTGGTCATATCATGCTTGAAGCCCAGGTGCTCAAGTTCAGTTCTGGAAATGCAAGAAGAATTAGGCTGATACTGGAGGTGCCCTTATTGACACAGCTCCCAGAGATTTAGTGAGTATCTACTAGACCTTCTGGGCCTAATCTCTGACCTGACAGGTTGTATTGGCCTCATTGTTTCTCTGAATCTTGATCCAGGCAAGGAGCACATGGCTACAACGGCCATTAGCATCCTTGGTTTGGCCTGAAAAATCAGAATCTGCCATTTTTCAGGGGCTCTGAATATCCCAGATCTACATGTCTAGCCCATAGACAGAGCTCCTAGAACAAGTTACCTGGAAGTTTCCAACCTTCTTCTTCCCACTTAGGAAAAGAAGAAAAATCATAGCAGGAGCAGTGTGGGGAGGGGAGGACTCTTTCTGTTCCTGCATCACCAGTATCCCTTCTAGGAACACTACAAAGTCCTGGTGGTGTTAAGGTTCATTGACCAAATCCATAGGAACAGACTTATTTCCCACTCTGTCCTTGTTCCTATCCATAATCGCTGGTCAAAAGTATGAACCTATCATTTCCCACAAAATTGCAGCTCAGGCTATCTTCCTACCTTCAAGTGCTTCCTCACCATCTCCTTCATCCAAATATCCTTCATCCATTTGGAGTAACTCAGCTATCATTGCCTCCATGATGTGTTCCCAATAATCTCATCTAGATAGCTAACACATCTTAGCTTGCTCCCAATTCTTTCTGTTGATGTTTCATAGCATTTATTTTAATCATTCTCATTGCTTATTTACTTAATAATCCTTTCTATATTATGTCCCCTTATGTAACCAGGACCAGGCTAGTTGCAGTAGGTATATGATGACTTGATATGGAAACACTGTCCATTTCTTGGGAGAGCACAGCTTTCTCCTGAAAATATGATGTCTGGGTGATGTGTTACCCAAACCATCTCTTGCCTCATATTTCTATCTGACTCGAGTGATTGGGCTTTATTCCTATGCCCATGGAGATAGAATGATATACCTCAGCATCCCAGGCTAAAGGGAATTCCAGGGCCAAACTGAGAACACAAAACAAAACAAAAAACAGATGCAGCTCTAAGTCTTGATGGACTAGATTTGTGCTGTGTTTAACCCTACAATCCTGTCAGTGCCGGTTTCCACAAGGGTTGGTCTCCTTTTACTTCTTTTCCTCATCCAGTGATCAAGACACTTATCCCTCCCAGGGAGGTATTTAGCATTAAGAGGTGATGATTAAAAGGTGATGACAGGATGTTCTGAGTAAACCAAATAACAAAGGAACACCAAGGGAGTGAAAAGGTGAAAGCCACTAAGTAGGGAGTTACTTTTGGGACTTGGAAATACAATCCTTAATTAATGGGAAGAGGGTGGGTGCTGAGTATTGAGGGTCTCTGAAGTCATTTTAGAGGCCACTGCCTCTTGATTAAGTTCACACATTCATTATCCCCAGAGCACTTCAATGAAGCCAGAGTTGGGAAGACAAGAAGGACAGAGACATTGTTCTTATCCATGGGAGTACAGCTTCAAATGCAGCTCTACTACAGAACTATGTGGCTCAATGAGTCCTTTAGCCTCTTTGAACCTCTCTTTCTTTCTTCCTTCCTTCCCTATCTTTTTTCTCTTTTAAAAAAAAATTTGTTACAGGGCACGTGTGCTCCCCAGAGAGGCAGAGAGAGAGAGAGAAAGATGGGGGGGTGGGGGAGGAGGGAGTGAAAATGCATTCCCCAGGGAGATGACCATGTCACAATCCCTTCTCCTCCATTCTGCTCTCTGCATTTGGGGCACACATGCACACATGCCCAGTTTGTTTTTCAAGCCACTGGGCCTGGGACAGGAACCGTGCTCTCAGCCATGTGGTATCCAGGCACTTGAATGGCCACCATACCATCTGCTGGCCTAAGCCTGTTTTTTTATTTGTATAATAGTGATAACCTCTGCTTATAGCACATGATTATCACTAAGACTAAGCACACATGCTGGGTGTGAGTTGCTTGTAACTTTGCATTTTGCCCGCTGTGCTATCAGGCTCCTGCTGTTATTCAAAGTCGTATTAGTGAATACAAAGTAGAGGAATGTGCACAGAATTAATATTCAAATGGATCACTCATTTAACCTTTAAGAAGTGTTATCTGTAAATAACAAATAACACACACCTTGGAAAATCCAAAGAAGAAAATGTAAAAAATATGAATTATTTACCAACAAAAGTATGCCAATATTTCCCCAAAAACAATTTATCACGGATTTCCTTCAATAATCTTTGTATTAGTTTGGATACCATTACTATTTCTTTTCTTTTTTTTCTTTAGAGAGATTTTTGTTATAGGGTATATGTGTTCACCTGAGAGACAGTGAAATAGAGAGACAGAAAGCAAGAAATCACTCCCCAGGGGGGGATCCCAGCCATGCTGCAATTCCTTCTTCTTCATTCTCCCTCTTGGGATCTTGGGCATGCATGCACATGCCCCATTTTAAGCCGCCGGGTCTGAGACTTAAACCATGCTTGATCACATGTGGGAGTCCAGTGACTTAACCACTATGCTATCTGCTGGTCCTGGATACCATTACTATTTCAGAACAGAGGAATGTCAAGCTAATGTTGGAGCCATTATTTGCAAATGAATATGAGGTAAAAATATAGTTATCTATGAGACAGAAAGAAATAATATCAACTTATACAACTTTTGTGTTACAATAAACTGGAGACAACCTTGCAGTGAGCCTGCCTTCAGCTATAGGCATCAAGACGGGCCATGGAACTTTGCAGGCAGTGACTGATTATCTGGATGCATGGTTCTCCCAAGTGAGTGCTCAGAACCTGTTTTCAACCTCCTGAAAATTGCAGGTTTCAGATGCTTGTGGCCTTTGCAGTTATTGTAAGGGTTCCACACAGCCACATGCTGACAATGATTGCTGCGTATGAGATACATTCCTGGCAAATAGGTGCGCTGTTAGTTTTCAAATATATACTTGCCAAGTGGCAGCAGTGGCCAAGGCAGAAGTCGCCTTCCTCCATGCACACCAATGTGGGCCTGACTTATGGGTCTGAGTCATTGACCACAGTCCCAGGAGTGGTCGCAGAAGCCCAGATTTACCAGCTGACCCTTCACTAAGTGTAGTGGCAAAATTCAGATGAATGGGTGTCCTGACTATGGACATTGAGAGACACTGCAGAAGAGGTAGGGGAGCATCCATCAGGGTCTGGAAGAGACCCTGTTAAACTCATATGGTCAGTTCATTTACTGATGAAGAGACTGAGCTTGGTTTAAGGCTCAGCAGCGCTGACTGCTCACCAGACACAGTGATACCTTTACTTCTCACACTGTGAATGGTTCTTCTCATTATTCCTGTATTTCACAGGAGGGAACTGAGTTTCAAAGAGGTGAGATGACAAGTTGAAAGTCACACTGACAATTGTGGGTGGAAATGGGACTGGAAGCATGAATTTTTTATTGCTGCCTCAGTGGGCTTCTCCTGATATGCACTTCTGTCCACAGGCTTGGTAGGAGGCCGTGAATACAAATGCCCTGGAGTGGTAGGTAATGTTCTCGTCAACACATGGGCCTCTATTGCAGTCCGTTGAGCTGTGCGGTACCAAGACCTAGGTGCCCAGACTTGAGTCTGCAGCTTCTACATCTTGCCTTGTGCTTCATGCCCTCTGGGTCTACCACACCCACTTGGGTTGTCTCTCTTTGAACCTTCCGCTGCCTCATGTGGGAAGAAAATGCAGAACAGTGTGAGGTGTAAGGTGTAGTCCTCGAGGTGTGTCATCTGGGGAAGGGCCAACTCTGCTCCACCGTGAAGAGGTGGATGTTTTTGTTTTTGTTTCTTCAGCAAAGAAGGCTGTGTTCCTATATACCTCCAAGTGCTGACGAGGCTCAGATTATTTTTCTGTTTTGGGAGCATAATGATAACTGTTCCTACAAGCAGGAAAGAGGATAATGCACTGGCCCTGGTGATTGCAGGGCAGCTCACCACTGTGTGGAGGCTCTGGGTGGAGAATGCTGTGTTGACGTTTGCGGCTTGTTCTCTGATTCACACTGATTTCTTCACATGGTCTGTGTATTAGTCACATTTCTTCAGAGAGACCACTAGGAGACACACACACACACACACACACACACATGTACAGGCACACATTCCTCTGAAGAAGCTGGGGAGAGAGCTTATTTTGAGGAATTTTAAAGTGTCAGCTCACATGATTGAAGAGGCTGGCAAGTCTGAAGTTGCAAGGCAGGCCAGCAGGCTGGAAAGTCTGGCCAGAGTTGATGCTGCAGACTTGAGTGTAAAAGCAATATGGAGGCAGAATTCCTTGCTCAGGGACCTCGGGCTTTCCTCTGAAGGACTGTCTTATTTTATGAGGTCAATCCACACAATGGAGGGCTACCTGCTTTCCGCAAAATCTACTGACTTAAATGTTAATCACACCTAGAAATACTTCCACAGCAACAGCTAGCTTTACTAGTTTTTGACCAAAAATCAGGGACTATAGTCTAGTAAAGTTCACATGTAAAATTAACCATCACAGTCTTGGTCCTGCCTTGTCCTGGCTTCTTACAACCTAGTTTCCTCTTCTGATTTCTTAGAATCAATAAGTCTCTTGGTAAGTGTGTCTGGGCTTTTGTTTCTTATTTTTCTTCTCAAAAAATCTGAGTCAGTTTTCTTTCTTTAAAAAAAAATTAATTAACTTTACTCATCATTATTATAATTTTTAAATAATTTGCTACAGGGCATGTGTGCTCAACAGAGAGACACAGAGAGAGAGAAAGAAAATGAGAAAACAAGGCACCAGGTCTGGGACTTGAACTGTGGTTGGCCATGTGGGAATCCAGTATGTTAACCACCACACCACCTGCTGCCCCAATTTTCTTTTCTTTTAATAAAGTAACTTTTTTTAATTAAAATATTTCATGAATATGAAAGAAAATTTGGAAACTTGAGATATTAAAAAGAGGAATAAACATTTCTAAGATACCATCTACCAGAAACAATTATTAGATTTGTATATCCTTCCATTTTTTTCTTTTCTTGCTTTTCTTTTTCTTCCTTTACTGTAGGGTGCTTGTACTAAGTGGAGAGAGACAGAGCGAGAGAGAGAGAGAGAGAGAGAGGAAGAGTGAGAAATCACCCCCTAGGGTGGATGACCATGCTGTAATTCCTTCTCCTCCATTGTCCTCTCAGAATCTTGGGAATGCACGTACATGCGGAGGGTGCATTTTACAAGCCACAGGTTTGAGACTCGAACCATGTAATCCACCATGTGGGATCTGGCCACTGCAATCACCATTGCCCCCTTGCCGTTCCCTAGTCATTTTTCTATGTGCGTAGATTAGCAATGATAATAACAGCTAACACACATAAGTTACTGTGTTCTAGATATTAAATCATTCAATCCTCACAGCACGGGTGAGGTAGGTACTATTATGTCCATATTTAGATGAAGGAAACAAAGCACAGTGTAGTTGAGTGATGTGCCCAAGGCCACACAGCTAGTGAAGGGCAGTTTCACAGGCAGACCCAAGCATTCTGGTTCTGGAGTCTGGGCTTTAAATCACTTCATTTTAGTGGCCCTCTAAACATGTACTTTTCTACAATGTGGGAATTTTTTTTATATGTATATTCAGTGTATAGTTTATTTACCTGCTTTTCATATAATTTGAAAACTATTTCATATCATAAAAATTTCATATAATAGAAAATCAACTTTTTGAACATCATTACATAATTTGCAACTTTTTAATGTAGTTTTTACTAGTACCAAAGAATTCTTACTTATTTTACTTATTATCACTTATTTAATCTTTACTTGCTTTAGCAATTTAGGGTGCTTCTTCTCTTTTTCTTTTATAAAACATGCAACATGTATATCCTTAAACCTCTGTCTTGGTGCTTTGACATCTCAGGCAAGACTTGCTATCTCTCCAGGACTCAGTCACTTATAGGAAAAGCTTGAGTGAGAACAGCTCTTTCACAGAGGTGTGGTGAAGATGGAATGCAGAAGTGTTTTGTGTATGATTATGAATTAGAACAAAGGCAAAGCTATTGTTATTTTGAGGTCTGATTGTGGTTCTGGTTCGACAGGGGATGTGTTGGGTGGTTTGGGGTGGGCAGATCTAATTTGTCATGTTTGGGGAATGCTTGTCATCTTTGGGTTGGATATGGTAATTACTCTTCTATTAGCTTTGATCTCTCCACCTCGGATTCACAATAGTGCACTTCTCTGTGTCTTAGTCTTCTCACCTGTGAAGCAAGTATAACAATGACACCAACATTGTTGGGCTCTGTGAAAATTAAATAATCTACACAAACCATTGAGATTAGTCTTGGGTACATAGTAAATGTTTCACATAGTTTAACGCATGTAATCATTACACAATCCACTGATGTAGGTTATTTTTTTTTGTTGTTGTTGTTGTTAGATTTTTTGCCATAGGGTGCATGCACTCACCAGAGAGCAGCAACAGAGAGAGAGCGAGAGAGAGAGAGAGAGAGAAAATTCCCCCCTCCCCCTGCCCAAGGGGGAAGGATAGCTATGCTGCAATCTCTTCTTCATTCCCCTCTTGGGATATTGGGCATGCATGCACCCATGCTTGGGATGATCTTTAAGCCTCCAAGTCTGGGGCTCCAACTGTGGTTGGCCATATGGTCGGCCATATGGAAGTCCAGCACCTTAACCAACACGCCACCTGTTGGCCTCCGAAGTAGGTACAATCGTACCCTTATTTTACAAATAAAACAGACCAGAGAGATAAAGTGGCCAGCCCAAAGTTACATACCTATTCAATGGCTGGGCTAGGATATATATTGAGGCAGTCTGTCTTGAGATGCTGCATTTCCAACCACTTTGCTATGCAACCACTATCCTGTATTGGATGGGAAGAAGGGGTGGATAAGAAAGGAGAAAAGCCTAGCCTTTCCTTCTCAGAAATTAAGAATGACAGGTTCACTCAGGGACTTTAATTCATGCATCTCAATCCATCACTGCAGCCTTTTCCAGCTACACCTCCTCCAAGAAGTCTTCGTAGATGAGCTTCACTGGCATAATCCCTCCTATTTTCTCCATCTACCTTGAACTTACAGACCCAGTTGTCTGTATGTTGCTTTGTGATGCTTTGACAATTGTTATTCAATTAAATGGAATTTATCAAGTGCCTAGGAAATGGTACTGGAACCATGGGATATGCAGATGTGGATAAAATGTAGCTCCTTTTTGCCAGGGACTTATCAACTTGGCAGGGGCATAGCCAACGATAGTCATGAAACACAGTTGAGATCATTGTCGTAAAGGAAGTAAGAACAATGTATCATAAAAGTGTGGGGGAAATAATGTGTTAATTCAAACTTGGGGTGGGTGTCTCTGAAAAGACTTCTTGGGTTGTGCATTTGAACTGGGGCTTGAAGGATGGATAATAAATACGCTAAGCAGTGTGGCAGGGAGAACAATCAGAGAGGAGCATGAACAAAAACCCAGCCTGTAACACATGCCCAGCCAATGTCAGGCAACATGGCTGGTGTTATCAGATCTGCTTTGCTATCCACCTTAATAGGAACAAGAACTCTTTGTCCTTAAGATGGTGCTTACATCTCATTCAAATGGTCAGTGGAGGCTCTCCTGTGCTCTGGTCCTAGGCTGCCCAGACAGAACACTAGCATTCTCAGAGCTCCCTGCTCCTGCAGAAGGTTGGAGATTGGCTCTGCTCTCTGACTGCAGAGCTTAGGTGCACTGGTCCTATCTCCCTGGTCTGGCAAGAGCCTCCCTCTAGGTTGGAGCAAAGTAAAGTGGAGCTCTGCAGTGGCTCAACTTTCCTGAGGCAGGAAAGGGAGGTTCAGCTTTTTGGTAATGAGCCTGGGAAAGCTGTCTCTGTCTCCTGGCTTTGGGGAAACCCTCCCACTATGGGACGTTTTGAGATCTTTGTTCTGGCTTTATAAAATAGATGCCACTGGCTTGGGGTTAAGGCGAGATATCAAAATACAAAACTACTTGTGAATAAACAAGGAACTTGTTCTGGACATAAAACTTTCCTTTTTCCATTCATCCAACTATCCCTCCAGCAAACATCTAACTGCTTCTTGATGTTAGGAAGTGAATTTTGTGCCAGGGACCCAAAGACCGAAAGAACACAGTTCTTGCTCTCAAACTGAGTCTAGTGACATGTGATCACACAAGAATGACACTGAGTACCTTGAGAAAGGAAGCACAGAGACAGGATGCCCAACTCAGAATTGGGATTAAAGATTTGACAAGTCCAATTGGGTCCCAGTGGACCAAAGGGAGGCAGCGGAAGTGGTCCAGATGGAAGGTGCAGTAGAAGTGCAGGAATCAGATGCCCAGAAACACTTTTGCTGGCAAAGACAGGAGAGACAGAGAGTTTATGGGAGGGGGTGTGGAGATTGCCAAGCTATGTGGCTGAAGAAGGTAGACAGGCTCAGGTCAGAAAGATTCCTGTGGACTGTGCAAACTAACATTTGGACACCACCCTCAGGGCACTTAAGCATTTTGAGCATAGAAGTGATAAGTTTAGTTTTGCTTTTTATAAAAAAATAAAAGTTACCTGCAGTGAGGACAATGCAGTTATGAGGGTGGGCAGGAGTGAAAGTGGAGAGACCAATTAGGAGGCCACGGTTGTTCAGAAAATAAGTGGTGAGGATGTGGCCTGGGGCAGAAAGGAGGACAGGAGATGGGGGAGACTCAAGAGATACTAAGGGGTGGTGTGGGGCAGTGAGGAGTCACAATGGCACTTAATGATCTGACTTTGGCCAACTCTGGTTCCCTGGGGATGATGTTCACTGAGATAGAAAATAGAAGGACCAGGTTGCATCAGGGCTGGGAGTGGGTTGGGGACAAGAAGTGTGAGATGGAAACAAGCCTTGAGAAAAACATTTCACAGAAAAGGAGACTCAGACAAGAGACAGAGGGAGGCAAAGAGGACCCATGCCAACCCTGACAACAAAACGTCACAGGGAAAATGAATCAGTAAGGATTCTGCCGCTGTGACTCCTAGCAGCTTCATGATCACGCATACCTTCTAGCACCACATACAACCCAAAAGAAACCTTTGTGTCATTAACAGCCTAGGAAACATACCTTTGAGAGGAGACCTTGAATGCTAATGATGCATACATCCTATGTTCAAGCATGTCCAATTAGCATGCACACAAATGAGCACCCTTACAGGAGTCCCCAAGGCTACCCCTAAATTCTAAAAATCCAACTCCTTTATAAATATGCATGTAAATCTCCTATATGGGGAGATCCCCTAAAGGCATTCAGGGTTATCTCTTTCTACTTAGTAGTCCACTTTGCCTGTGGAGTGTATTCTTATCTTTGCTCAATAAATTTGCTTTGCTTCATTATTGGACTCATGCTTGAATTGTTTTCTACAACCAACTCAGGAACCTGAGAAACCCTCACCCCAGTGATGGGGAGAGATGAGTTCAGGTCTGGAGATGGTCACTGGAGTTTAAGAGGTCATGTCCTAAGACAGAGACTTGGACATCTTCAGCTACAATGTCAAGAGTATTAGGTTTGAGTGACATGTATAAAGCAGATCAAGAAGAAAATCTGAAGTGGGTAGAGGAAAAGAATCCTGCCAAGGAGGTGGCACAAATGGGGCCAACACAAAAGAGATGCAGCAGGATGGAGACTCCAAGGTGCTTGGAGTTGGCAATCTGAAGGTGTGGTTGGCACTTGCAGTGCAGATGAGGCAAACAGAATAGAGCAAGCGGAGGTGGGGGAGTGGGAGGAGAGAGAGTGAAGACAACTTCCCAGGAAATGTGGCTAAGCAACTAAGGCCAAAGTGGGGGAGGGTGGTAAAGTGAGAAATGAGTTGAAGAAGAATGATTTTAAAATGGGAAAGACTTGAACACGCTTGTATGTTGGGAGGAAGGAATCTAAAGAAAGAGGAATTGAACATTGGAAAACCTGTGTCCCCTGAGTTCAACAGAATCTCAGCACATCCTCTGGGCCACAGGGCCCACGGGGACCTCCAACACTGTAGGCAAAGAGCTTCTGCCCTGAAAAGCCACCACGCTAAGGCTTTCTGCCACCAGGCCTCAGCTTCTTCCATATTCCACTAAAGGCTGTCCGTGCCTTTGTTCTAGGAAGGAGACCTCTGCTGGGAGAAGAGTTGACTTTGGGTAAAACACAAATCTTTTTTTGTCTCCAGGGCTTTGGCCTGTGCTTAGCTGGGGGAAGCTTTTCTGGTGTCTCAGCTGCCAGCAGCCATGGAAGAAGAGGCAGCTGTGGAGTCAAGCAGACGTGCCTGGAGATGTGCCTGGCACAAGGGTTTCCTGGGTGGATGCCTCAGGCCTTGGTTCTGAGCCAGGCAGAGGCTGGGTGGCTTCAGAACAGGTCTGTGGCCAGGCTGCCCCCTAGTGTTCACATGCTGGCATAGTAGGAAGGCCTCTGTGTCACTGAGCAGGGACTAGGGAACAAAGAAGCAAACCAGAACTCTCACCAAGACTTGACAGCCTAGACATAGAGACTAATGGTGGATGCTAGAAGCTGCATAAGGAGGGGGAGGAATAAGGGATTGTTCAGGACAAAATGATTAACAGACACAAGAATACATATAAGCAAGTGGAAGAGGTTATGGGACAGTGTACCACAGCAGACAAAAAATGTCATTGACTGGGCCAGTCCGGTGGCCTACTGGTTAAGGAAGTCAGATTCCATATGGCTGAACCTGCAGTTAGACTCCTAGTCCAGCAGCTTGAAAAACACTCAGGGTGCGTGTGTGTGTGTGTGTGTGTGCCCCAAATCCTGACAGGATGGGAATTGGAAAGGGATTGTGGTATGACCCTGCCCCATTAGGGGGTGCTTTCTCTCTCTCTGGTGAGTACATGTCCCTCAAGCAACTAAAAAATGACATTGACAATTCAATATATACTTCCAAAATAAACCTAGTAGAATTAATTTTGAATGCGCCTAACGTAATACATGATTTAAAATGCCATGTTGTACTCTACAAAGATGCATGGCAATGGTATATAAATCAGAAATTACAGTTAAAGTGAAAAAAAAAAAGAAGCTTGACTTCAGACAGGGGAACACCATCTTGGGCCAGACTGAGAATGCATTTCAGGTGGCAAGGACAGACAGACAAACAGAGAAGCTGTCTGTCAGCCTGAGGCAGAGGCTTATAAAGCAAGTGCCACACTGTGTTATTGTGTACAAGGGACTTTTACCCAAACTGTCTCTCTTCTATCCTTTGAATTAGTTATGATCGTTTTCCCTATTTTATAGATGTGACTTATCCCTGAAAGATTCAAAAGATTTGTTCAGGGAGCTAGAAGGCGGACCAGCAGTATAAAACATGACACTCTACATGGCTGACCCACATAGTAAGGTTCTGAGATGGTGTCTGGAGACCTCCCTGAATATGCCTGTCGCATGTGTGCCCATGACAGGGCTGGCTGAGACTGAGGGTGGAAACGGTGTTAGAATGCTGTTGAGATGCTGTCTCTCTGTCTCTGTCTCTTTTCTCTCTCATGGAATAAGTTAATAACATAATAAAAAATAATAATAATATACAAAGATTCACCCAAGGTAGTCATCTGTTAAAAGGCAGAATAGGATTTGAACACGGGGTTCTTTATACTTTGGACATGAGGGTGAGAGTACTGAGCTTCATTTCAGGAGCAACAGGGGCAGCTTAAGGCAGAAGTAGGCAGCAAGTGTGGAGGGTTTGGGCAAAATTTAATACCACCATCCTGTGCCTGACTGACTTTAGGTACAGATTTAGGCTTGGAGGTGAGCAGCATGTTGTGAAGTGGCTTCTGGGCTTGAGTAGAGCTTTACCAGGTGACAAACCCCACAAAGTCCTGCATAGGAGACCTGACGGGGCAGGCCCCAGATCTCAGGGACTGTGGTGGGGGGGCCCAAGGGGGTGATTGACAGGGTGGTCAGTCACAGACCCAGTGCTCTTGGACATGCTAACCAGCTGCTGAAATGAAGACTCCAAGACCAGGCAAGTGTATCAGCTAGGAGATGGGCCTCTGGAGCTGGTGAGAACAGGTGGCTCTGGGCCTGTAATACTTCTCTGTGAAGGATTACAGAGAAGCAGGAGAAGAAAAAGATTCAGCAGCCTCACAGAGTGTTGCATTACTGCTATACCACCGTTGACCCCTCCCCTCAAATTTTCTCTCTCTCTCTTCCTTCCTTCCTCCTTCCCTTCTTTACTTCCTTTTTCTCTTTCCTTCTTTCTAAATTTGGCTATATGGATAAGATAAGCCCACTATAGGAAAGTATAATGAGGATAGTGTCAATCAGATTGTCTTTCCAATTAATTAAACATAAACAACTTTATCTCATATTTGATGACTAGTAAGTTTCTCTCACTTCTCTCCCCAACTACTAACAAGTCACTAAGGGCTTGTCTACAGTGAATTCTTGATCAATAATTTCTGGGCAGCTGTTTGTCGGCTGGTGCCCAGTGAGTCCCAGGTTTCCTGTAAACATTAGATAACATAACACATGTTGGGGTGGTAGCTGGTCTTGGCATACTGGGAGCTGGCTGCCATCCACATTGACTTGTTTGTTCCAAGTTTTCTAGTGTCTTCCTGATGACCACAAGTTCAGTCCTGCAGGAAGTGGGTTAGGATGATGTTCCTGAATCATCTGACTGTGAGTCAATTCTAGGAGGAGTTAGTCTCTTAACAATTAAATGTTGAGCACCTACTGTGTGTTAGGCACTGCACAAGCTACTAGGCATGTAAAAGGAAAGATGAAGGTGGTTGGAGATAGGTTCTAGGATCCACAAACTAACTGGAATGTGGTCTGACATGGATAGCCCTAGAGTTAGCTTCAAAACACTGGGAGAGCAAAAGGGATGGCTCTGAGGGTGGTCACTCTAGGAAGGCTTCACAGAAGAGGTGGCCTGAGAATTGGGCCTTAAAGGGTGAGTGGAGGAGTGGGTAGTAGGTTTGTGGGGCAAGCGGAGGTCCCTCAGGGCTAGGTGGGGTGGGAAGAAGTTAAGGTAGGAAAATTAAAACATAAGAACGTGACCTGCAGGTATGAAGGCTTGAAGTGTGTTCCAGAAACATTAGGAGGACCTTCTATTTTCAGATCCGAGCTATGCTGTCAAAGAGGGTGGCTTTGCTACAGAGAACCCATACAGGCAAAGAGGGGCCCTGGAACCATGGAGGCCCTTTCCTTTGCTTCTCCATGAGTCTCCCAGGGTTTATGTAGTTGGAGACAGGCATTCTATTTCTATTGTCCAGGCCCAGTCCTAATGCTCCTTGCCTGGAGTCTTTGGGATTCTCTAGACAGATGTGGTTGCTCTTAGGGTACCATGCTCTTAACTGTCATGGCCCCTTTCTTGCTGATTGTCACTGTCTTAGGGTCTGTTTTCTCTACTAGACTATGTGCCCCTCATAGGCAGGAAATGAGTTTGGTTTGTCCCAGAATTCCCAGCATCTAGTGCCAAACCTCACAGAGAACACATACTCAGAAAATGCTGGTCAATTCCTTAGTTTTCCTTATGAATTCATCTTATCTCATTCACCGTGTAGACACAGGCTGAGCTTCCACATCTAGACCCATTTTATGGATGAAGCTATGATCCTAAGCAGCACTGGTCTAATATGGGGTAAGAAGGTTCAGAGCAGATTGTCCTTATCAACCCCAATTAGAGCTTAATTGAGAAGTTCACAATCCAGGTTTATGAAACAAAAGCCCATTATTTAATTGATGAAAACAGGTTTTCAACTGGCAGCTTGACAAGGTCACACTGCACAGCCTCTCCCACTCTACCTGCAGGGCTAGGATGTGACAAGATTAGGTGGCACATATTTGGAATGCCTTGAAGCCTCTGCTCCAGCCAGCAGTTGGGTGTTGCTTTGACCAGAGCAGGCCTGGCAGAAAATAGTGGCCTGATTACTGTGGCCCATTGTTCTTAGGATGGGCCTTGGGAACCCTCCCAGTGATCAAACCAGCTGCTGAACTGCCCACCAGCCTGTACCTTTGATTCTCCTGGAGAATTGAATGTGTTTTCTCAGGACAGCTGTGCTTGTTAGTCGTGCTAGAGGATGCAGCTGTGGTAAGGCCTTCTTGTCTGATTTCTGAAAGCAAATTCTGAAGGCTGGCTCTGAATAGTTGAAAAGCTAAATATGAAATGGTAAATCTCCAATTGTACTTCAGAAAACAGCAATAAGTCGAATGCAACTTATGTCTCTTTCAAGACTTGCTACCTACCCAAACTTTCAACATGAAAAATATATCTTTTTCTCTCAGAACTGATGGGCGGGAAGTATGGGACAAAGTGAAATACCTACAAATAGAATGCTTTAAGAAAAGCGTTCCCCCAGCAGTTAGCATAATGGCTATGTCGCTGGACTCCCACATAGTCGACCATGGTTCGCATCCCGGACCTGGTGGCTTAAAACTCATGCCAGGCGCGTGTGCGTGCGTGCCCAAGATCCCAAGAGGAGAATGGAGGAGAAGGGATTGCGGCGTGGCCATCCCCCCTGGGGGGTGATTTCTCACTTTCTGTCTCTAATGTCTCTCTCTGTCTGAACGGCAAGCGCACGCTCGCTATATCGAAAATCTCTCTCTCAAAAAAAAAAAAAAACCACAAAAATAAAAAAAAAACAAAAGCGTTTTCCTAAAAATAATATTGGGTTGTTGGAAAACTCATGGCATACTTTTCTATGTAAAAATGCATCATGACTTTTCTGACAATCCAATATAATAAATAAACAACCCCGCAAACAGTTTGAGAAATGGAGAGCAAAGCGTCACCCATAAGCCCATTGTTCCAGGGTAAGCACTGACGTTTCTCTCTGTTGTGCTTGTGCGTATGACCCTTGCATAGCTGCAGTCATCATCCACATATGTACGCTCACTCAGTAACCTACTTTTCCCACCTAATGAGATGTCATGAGCATTTTTCCATGTTGCCACATAGTCTTTATACTTAATTTAAATGATTGTAATGTTTCACTTATTATCCCACTGATGAGTAATTTAGGTAGGTTGTTTGTATTTTTTTTCCTTGACTTGTTTTCATGAGGTAGCAACTGTAAGGTATTTTACCCAGTGCCTGAAAAATACATATACTTAGGTACTATATTTCCTTCCCATCTCTTCTGGTCATATAAATACAAAAAATATGAAAAGTCATATCTGGGCTTTTCCTCAGGGTAAATATCAAGCTCAAGAGTTTAATTCTCGGCCAGCCATAGTGGTGCGGTAGTAGTGCAATGTTCTGCAATGCTGGAGGCCATATGGAAGATCAGGATTCATTTTCCAGGTCAACTTGTACGTGCAGGGTGTGGGTACTCCTGATCCTGGCTGGCTGGAAATGCTGGGAGGAAAATCATGAAGTTGAGAGTGTTTATCTTTCTATCTTTCTTTCACTCTCAGGAAAGAACTAAACTTTTTAAAAAGGGGAGTTTAATTCTAAACAATCATATGGCTTTTTATACATATCAATGTCACATTACTCTGTTTTTAATGATAATATGAATAGTAGACAATTACACATATTATCTCCTAAGAAACCCTCCCACCATCTCTAAGGAGTAGTTATTACCCAATTTTAGAAGAGAAACCAAGGCCCACAAGGTTAAATAACTGGTCCAGGGTCCATGTCTGCTGAATTTTCTCCTTTATCCCCGAGGTCTAGTAGTGTCTAGCACATATAATAGAATGACTTAAATATCTGTGGAATAAAGTCTGTGTATAGGGGTGGCATGATTCAAACCCAGATCTTTTTCACTTCAAAGCCTGTGCTTTTCCCCTTTCACCTTGCCAGCTGCCTGTGGACGTTCATTTGGGTGGGGTATATCCATACCTATAATTAAGGACTCGGTCTAGTGAAGCATTCATGCAGGCGCAGGGCAAACAGGATGCTCTGGGACAGAGCTGAGGCCCCTGAAATTGCGCCTGCTTGACTTTCCCATAGATCACTCATGTAGAACTGTTCTGTAGTTCTAAGACTGATACTGAAGGAGAGTGGTCCGAAGTGCTTGATGGCCACATTCAGTTCAGAGGTTTTGTTATTGTCTTGTGGCTATGAGCAGATGTCCAAATTATTTATTTAGGAAAAAAAAAAAACTACCCTCATTAGAATCAGTCTCTAAATCCAACTCTATAAGCTGATGAGGCAGAGTAGCCACCAACCTGAATTTTCTTTAGCTCTGTTCTTCCCTTTTTTCAGAAGATACTGAAAAGGTGACCCTTTGTCCCAAAAGCATAAGCCCCAAGATTCTTGATCCTCATTTTCTAAAGTTAGGTCCTCCTGGCACAGGACAGAAACCTGTGCTCCATTTCTGACAAATAGGTTGTATGGATGGCGTGTCAGAATGGTTCATCAGAGACCCTTTAAAGGGTCTGATGTTGCCTGGCCAGGCAGAGCTGGGGAGTCAGATGGAGAGGCTGACCTCAGGGGAATAGAAGTGACCCAGTGTGTTTAGGGGTTCCTGTGTACTGGGAGTTGAAGATATACTTCAAACTCTGACATCTCTATGGAAGAGAGTGCAGAGAAACAGTAGGAGAGGTTTGAGATGGGAAACTCGGGAAGTGACTACTTTTAGGGGGTAGCAGGAGGAATCATTGAAGGAACCAGCAACCAGAGACAGTCACAGAGCTAAGAGGTCTGTGTGCTAAAGATCCAGCTTGCTAGGCGATTCCACTCAGCTACTGTGAGCATCTTATGTCCATGTACTCCACTGAGTCCTGGGAATACAGTAATCAAGAAGAAATTACTCGCCCATAAGAAGATGCCATAGTCTTCTCGAAGACAGAAACACAAAACAAAGACAACAACAAACACAGCATGATAAATGTTCCATTGTTGATATAGTGAAGTAGGAGTGCCCACAAGAAGGGAGGATAGGGAGATAGGAGAATCTGCAAACACTTGAAAGAAGAAACAATGTTTGAAAGTCATTGTGAAGCATGGATGAGGGATCAACTGGAATACGGTGTTGGCAGAGAGTGCGGATCAGGGAAAGCACAGTCTTAGAGGCTCACAAGGACTTGGAGTAATCCAGCCTTGTGAGGGAGGGTGTGGTTTCCAATATATCAAAGTGGCATAAGTTTATGAAAAACTTTGGATGCCTAGAGGAAAAAAAAAAAAAAAGAAAAAAAAAGCTTTAGATGGAAGGATGAAAGGGCTGCAACCAAAGTTAGCGGTGACTGCAACCTTGAGTGTGTTGGTGTGTCACACCAACATGACTGTGCATGCCTGTATATTGAGGGAGCTCAGGCTCTACTACAGAATGATCAGTAGGATGTGAATAAATAGAGACTACTCAATTCATTGCTTCAGAAGAATTTCAACTAAGCACCTATTATATGTTAGGTGCAGGGAGAAGAGAGATGTGCTAGAGAGACAAAAATCTCTACGCTAATGGAACTTGCACTCTAATGAGGAAGGCAGGCAATATTCTGATGAGAAAACTAATTGCAGAGCATGGTTAGTATTAGGAAGGATGAAGAAAGAGAGTAACTATGGGGACAGAGTACTCCTTCAGGTAGCCAGGCTAGAAGGCCTCCCTAAGATGGTAACATTTGAGCAAAGGCCTGAAGGATGAGAAAGAACATTATAGCAGAAGAAACATTTATAACAAATGGGAAAACTTGGTGTGTCTGAAAACAAGAACAGAGGCCAGAATGACTTGAGTGTAACCAGTGAGAGCCAAAGATGGGGGAATTGAGGTACATTAAGTATGCATTTTATTCTAAGAGCAAAGAAAAGTTACTGAAGGGTTTTAAGCAGGGGAGAGATACTCTCTTTTTACATTTTAAAACAAGTCCTCTGGATGCTGCATGGAGCATGTACTGGGAGAGCCCAAAGGAAGAGCAGAGGATGTGCTGGGGGATAGAGCACTGACCCAAGCAGAGAGGGCAATGGCTTGGACTGAGTGGGAGCAGAGGAGGCAGAGAGAAGGTAGGCAGCTCCTGGATATATCTGGTGATGATGTGAACAGGGCTCGATGTGGAGGCAGTGAATGAAAGGGAGGAACCAAGGGTGAATGCTTCTGTTCTTGTGCAGAACAAGGAAAAGATCTCCTTATAAACTTTGGGTCCTGCCTGGGCTCTGGGGTCTCTACAGACAGGGGGCTCTTTTGCGGTGTGGCCTGTGATAGGGGAACCTCATTCTTCCTCTTGGTTCTGCAAGAGCACAGAGATGACTTTGCCCAAGGCTTCTCTGAGAACAGCCAGGGGTTTTGGCTCATGCTTCTCATGCTAAGGATAGGAGTGGAGACCACTTTAATGATTCAATATGTATTTGGTAAGCATCTTCTGTGTGCCAAACTCTATTCTGGGTGCTAGGGATATAGCAGTGAACAAAACATATCAAACTCGATCCTCAGAGAGCTTCCTCTCTAGTGAGATAATCTAATAACTGGTTACAAGAGCTGTGGAGAAAAGGCAGGAATGAGGCAGTGAGGTAGGGAGTACTGCAGGGAGGCGAAAGGCTGAGGTTGAGAATGGAAGACAGCCCGTATGTGAGGCTGCAGAATGTGCATGGGACTCCACAGAGCAGCCTCTGGGCTACTGTAGCCCCAGGGCCTGCTGTCAGTCTTGATGCAGCATCCTATTTTCTTTCTTTCTAGACCTTAGTGCATTCTTGTTTAAATATTTGTTTGCTTGTTTATTCTTTCTTCAGGTAATTCAGATGAATTCTGGTGTGATTCCAACAGCTGTAAATTTGGAGAAGAGATGGAAATGAAGACAGAGTCAGGACTATGAAAGTCCCTTGATCCAAGGGGCTGGGTTCAAGTTTGGAAGGGGGCTAGCCATTGATATTGGGTGTACAACTAGACAGTCTTGGGTTCAAGTTTTAGAGAGTCTTCTGATTGGAGTAATGGAAGTTTACTGATGGGAGAGGGGTTTGGAGGAACAATTTAGACTGGAGACCCTGAGGACTGGGTGAACTGAATGGGCCTCTCTTCCTTCTAGGTCTCAGCAAGCCACAGAGGCAGGGATGCTGCGGAGTTAGCCTGGTTTATTCCAAACCCAGTGCTAAGATACTAAGGAATTCAAACAGGAGGACCCCTGTCCCTGAACTGACCTTAATTCTGTCATCCCACCTATGGCAAGTTGCAACAGACTAGTCGGACCTGGGTTAGGGAGGAGTGCCTTAATCAGCAACCGAAACTCTGTGCAGGTGTTAATGAGGTCCAGGCATCTGAGAGCTGATTTTATCTTTCCTTCATTAAAGATGAGGAGAGTGCAAGGGGCCCCTTCTGTTCTCCAGATCTTCCCTGTCATCCAGAGAAGGCTGTGGGTGGGGCCCAGGCTGCCTCTTTCATTCTGGTACTCAGAGCCCATGGAGTCCAGAGAGCTCTACTCTGCCATGCAGGACTCAGAGGAAAAGGCCCAATTTCAGACTTATGGGAGTGGGGAGGCAGGGGATGATCCTCTGAAAATGACAGACTCTGGGCTTTGGCCTCAGCAGGAAAGGATAGGTTGTTCTTGCTCACGGTGCTACTGCTCCACCCATCTGGTCTCATCCTGAGCATTTTTCCTTATTATTTTCCTCCTATACATGTGACAGACAAAAAGCACATTCATACTGCTTATCACAGGCTTTGGAGGAAATGATTGAGAAGAAAAGAGGAGTACAAGAGCATGAGATTGAAACTAGGGGGTTAAATTTACCACTCTAAGATTCTTGGTTATGCAATTATGACTTAAACTGGATTGAAATGGCTATATCTGTAAAATGAGTATAATTTTAAAAATTCATTTTTGGGAGCCAGCAGGCACTAGACTCCCGCTTGGCGGACTGTGGTTCGGGTACTAGACCTGGCAGCCTGCTTTCTCACTTTCCCCCCTTCTCTCTCTCTGGTCAAATTAAATAATAATAAATACAATTAAATCATTATTTAAAAATTCATTTTTGTTATGAACATTTGTATTAGTTGCGAAGGACTGAGATAATATTCACGACAGTAATGTGTAAGGAATATCATTAAGAACTATCATTAAATTATACACTAGCTGGAGCAGACTTCTCAAGTTAATTTTTTCCCTTCATGGCTGAGTGAGAGAGAGAGAGAGAGAGAGAGAGAGAGAGAAAGAGACAGCACTCCCAATAGAGTCCAATAGGATCTTGAGACTGTGATCCATCCCCTCTCAGCCAGCCCCAGGTTATGAGCACACACATGGCTGGTGTATTCAGGGAGGTCTCTGGATGAGAATCTGGAACTTTCCCATGTGAGTCAGCCTCACAGTGCTGCATTTTCATCGCTGTGCCACCTTCTGGCTCCTGGAACAGGGCAGAATAGGCAGGAACAGAACTGGGCAGGTGTGAGAAGTTCTAAATACTGAAAATTTCTCTTAAGGCCGGCAGTGGTGGTACAGCAGTAACACAACACTCTGATGTTGAGGCCACATGGGAAGGTCCTGAGTTCACATCCCATGGTCTCCTCGCGCACACTGGGCATGTACGTGTGTGAGTGATCTGGGCTGGCTGAGGATGGGGAAGGATCCTAGTGTAAAGATCTTGGAGAGGTTATCTCTTTTTCTTTCTCCCCTCCTCTCTCTCTTTCTCATGGAGTAAGTAAATAGAGTTAAAAAATTATTTTGAATGAGTCTCATCTTTTGATTGGATCAGTAGACTACAAGATTCCTTTCAGGTTAGTCTGTAATTTTGAGGAGCAAAGAACAGACAGAGGAATTTCTGGGGGCCCTAGATGAATGGACTTCTGGATCATCCAGTTTTTTCCAGGGGGATTCAGAGAATTCCAGGGGGAATCAGAGAATCAGTTCACAACTCATGGGGCCTGCATGGGAGCCCTGACACACAGCAGCCTGTGTGAGGGCACAACCCTCATTAAAATATCAGCCCCACCCCTTATTAGCTGTTTGACTTTAGGCAAGTGTCTTAATATCTCTGGGTCTCAGTTTCTTCACTGGCAAAGTGGGGATAATTATTTTTATCTTCCTTGCTTTGGGAATTGGAATAGGGAATTAAATGAAAGAATTAAATAAAGTACTTTGCATAGTGGTTGCATGTGGGAAGTGGAGGTGGTGATTGACAGGTGCAGAGAATGCTTGAGCTTGATTTTCAGGTTCTGATTTCTCAAAGCCTTATCCCTTCTCTTCTTCCCAGAAGGAAGACTCTGCCTCCCTCTACCGCTAGAGGCTCCCTCAGAGCAGAAGCAGAATGACCAAGTTGGCACAAAATAGGATAAGAATTACAGTGTGGGGAATAGGAAGCCTCTTGGACATCACGTGGTCTCACCTTTCTTTCTTTTTTTTTTTTTTGTAATCAGGGCACCTGAGGTCCAGAGAGGCAGGTGCCCGAACGACGTCTCATAGCAAGTTAGTGGGGAAGCCAAGATAACCTGGATGATCCAGCAGTTCATCCATCTAAGGCTTTATAGGCCGTATATGTATTTTCATTTTATTTTTATTTTTAGGTTTTACCTAGAGCACATGCACTTGTCAGAGAAATAGAGAGAGGGAGAGAGAGAGAGAGAGAGAGAGAGAGAGAGAGAAAGTAAAAAAACCACCCCCCGAGGGGGGATGGCCATGGCACAATCCCTTTCTCTTGCATTTTTCTAGGACTTGGGGCACACACACACACACACACACACACACACACACCTGCACCTGGTGTGATTTTTAAGCCACCAGATCTAGAACTCAAACTGTGGTTGGCAATACATCTTAACCATTATGCCACCTGCTGGCTCCCAGGTTGTATAATTTAACCCCATTTCATCCCTGTTGCTGTTGGAGAGCCCTAAAGCACCCGGCTTAGGGAGTTTGTTATCCAGGAAGGGCAAGGCCAGTGGGTGAGGCAGTCTTTTCCAAAGTACACAGGCGCCCCCTGCTGGGAAAGAGCTAAAGGCTGCCGCCTTGACCTGCAGCTGTGGTGACCCTGGGAGGGGCTGTGCCCTGAGCTCTTGGGTACCCTGGATAACCATTGTGGTATGCGTTTAGATTTTCAGTATTCCAGCTCACTGTACAATTTTAAAAGAGATTTAAATAATAAATTATAAAAAAAACACCCACACAATGATCATTTCAGGGGCTCTATACCTACATGAAACTCCAGGTTTCAGTTTGATATCATTTTCCTTCTGCCTAAAAAGCTTCCTTTAACATTTCCTGTGGTTTGAGTTTGCAGGAGATTACTTTGTTCAGTGTTTGAACTTCTCAAGAAGTCCTTATTCCTTAATTTTTGCAAGCCATTTCATTGAACTTCTTGATTGACAATTCTTTCATCATTTAAGGGTATGTTCCCACCACCTTCTGAGGTGGATTGCTTCTAACAAGAAGCCTGCTGTCTTTCTATTCTTTCTTCCTCTGTGAGTAATGCACTGTTTTCTTCTGACTGCCTTATTTTAAGTTGGTCAGAGGGTGTGCACCTCACTAGAGAGAGTCAGAGAAAGAAGGGAAATGAGAAAGCACCCACCATGGGGGATGGCCATAGCCACAATCCCTTTTCCTCCATTTGTCCCTCCAATTTGAGATTTTGAGTATTCACGCACATATGCCCAGTGTGTTTTTCAAGTGACCAGGTGTGAGACTTGAACCATGCAGTCAACCTTGTGGGAATCAGCTGTCTTAACTATTTACCATTGGCTGGCCTTCTGGCAGACTTAAAGATTTTTTTCTTTTGTTTCCCTTCCCTTCTTCTTTTTCAAAGCGTGTGTATGTGTTTTAGACAGAGTCTCACTGGGTTGTGATGTCTTGCCTCAGCCTCCCGCGTAGCCAGAACTACAAGTGTGCCACCATGCCCAGCTTTTCAGGGTGGGCTGGACATTGAGCCAAGGCCTCTCCTGTGGCACATGCTATTATGTCTAGAGCATGATTTTTTTAGCACTATTTTTTAAGCAATTTGGTTATGATGTACATTGGTTTACTTTTCCTCATGATTCTTGTGCTTGGGGATCACTAAGATTCTTGGATGTATAGACTGTAAGTCAAATTTGAAAAAATTTGGTCATTTCTTCCAAATTTTTGCTCCTTCTCTTATCCCTCTCTCTCCTTTGGGAACTGTACACATGTATCAGGTCACATGAAGTTATCCCATACTTACTTGTTTTCAGTTTTTGTTTTCTCTGTTTGATTTTGTACAGTTTCTGTTGCTATTTATTCAACTTCTCTAGGGACTACTTCTGTAACATTTCGTATATTGTGAATCGCATCCAGTTATTTTTCTTCTTAGACATTTCAGTTGTCGTCTCAAGAAGTATTGAGTCTTTTTTCCCCCATGTCTCTACTTAGTCTTTCTGCCCGTGTTTTGAACATGTGAAATACAATTACATTAACTTTTCTAATATTGTCATCTACTAATTCTGTGATATCATTATCAGACATGTTTGGATTCATATTGATTGGCTAATTTTCCTCTTCCTTTTGTTTTCCCGTGTCCATATTGATTGGCTAATTTTCCTCTTCCTTTTATGTTTTCCCGTCTTTTTGCATACCTGGCAATTTTTGATTAATGCTAGATATTGTGAACTTTGTCTTGTTGGCGGCTGGGTATATTTTGTTTTTAAGAATGTTCTTGAGCTTTATTCTGTACTTGAAAACAGTTTGATTCTTTAAATTTTCTTTTCTTTGAAGAGGTTTTTGCTATAGGGTGCATGTGCTTGCCAGAAAGACAGAGACAGAGAGACAGAAAGAGAGAAATCCTCCTCCCCTCTGGGGGGATGGCCACGCCGCAATCCCTTCTCCTCCATTCTCCTCTCAGGATCTTGGGCATACATGCACACGTGCTCAGCATGTGTTTAAGCCACTGGGTTCAGGACTCGAACCGCAGTTGACTACATGGGAGTCCAATGACACAGTCATTATACCAACTGCTGGTCCTGATCCTTTAAAAAAAATTTTTTTTTTTTTGAGAGGCTTTTCACTATAGGGCATGTGCGCTTGCCAGACAGACAGAAAAAAACAGAGAGACAGAAAGCGAGAAATCACCACCCCGGGGGGCGGGGGGGGGGCGGGCACGCTGCAATCCATCTTCTCTCGGGATCTTGGGCACGCACGCACACACGCCTGGTGTGGGTTTTAAGCCACCGGGTCCAGGACACGAACTGCAGTCGACTACGTGGGAGTCCAGTGACATAGCCATTATGCTAACTGCTGGTTCCTGATCCTTTAAATTTTTTTTAAAAAATTCTTTTTCTCTTTTTTAGAGAGGGTCTAACTGTTGCAATCTTCCTGCTTTAGCCCTATAGGTGAGATCTCAGGTACCACCATTCCTGGCTCTCTTTTTATAGACAGTGTCACTTTGTTGCTCAGGGCAGTCTTGAGCACATTATCCTTCTGCCTTAGCCTTCTGAGTAACTAGGATTGCAGGCACACCGCCCGGCCTGTACTTTAGGTTGGACTGGGAATTGAACCTGGGCCTCTTCTGTGGTTTCACTCCACAAAGTACAGTGTCCTAGCAGTGCATGACACCTTGGCAGGACCTCAAATTGTGCTTTTAAAAATGTGTTAGGTGACCCCAGAGCAGCAGCATGTAGTCTAGGACCAATTTTGCTCCACTACTAGGCAATACTTTCCTGAATACTCTGCCTAGTGCCCCATGAATCATGAGATTTTTCTACTCTGACTGGTGGGAGTGGGGGCTCCTCCTAAGCTTAGGTGATTTCTGGGACTATCAGGGCTTTCTTCTCCAGCCTCAGGTAGTTTTCCTCACATACAGGTGCTGATCACAACTCAGTCAAAGCCTTCAGGTCATCAGAGCTCTCTGTCTCTGTAGCTCCCCCTCCAGCACTCTGTCCTACAAACTCTGACTGACTTGGTCATTCAGGACCCAACTCCATTTATCAGTCCTAAGAGAGTCCAGTTCCCTCTTATAGGAGAAAGCTAAAATAATACTAAGGCTCAGTTTATTTGTTTCTCCTCTCACAGAGATCACAGTCTTACATTGCAACAGAGTCAACATTTTAAAAACTGTTGTTTTATGTATTTTATCAGGTTTTGTAGTTATTTTGGGTGGGGTGATAAATCCATCCTTGTAACTCCATTTTCATTGGAAGAGAAAGTTTTACTTTTATATTTTTGCTACCTCAGTGCCATTATTCTGATAATTTTTTCAAAATAAAAATCTAAAATTCTAATTAGAATTATATATCACTTTAAAATTCCAAACTGAGCAAACATGCAAACTTCTCATTGAAAACCTTGCCCAGGTATCTCTGGAGAAGCTGAGCATCATCTCTTGTGTTCATTAATGTTTGTAATCCCTTCAAAGGCAGCCTGAGTTCCTCTCTACTTTTAGAAATTTGTTTAATATTGGAGAGGTGGAATTTGAGGGTAAGATACTAAGAAAAAATGGGGGGGTGTAGTAAGAATGAGAAAGGGGCCAAAATTTCCCAAAATTTCCTAGCACCTGTCAGCCCAGCCTAACCACCTCCCTTCCTTTAAAAGCACAGATTTCTCTGCTCCCCTCAACAGAATGTCTTTATTCAACCTTCAAAGTTCAATGTATTGGGACCAGCAGGTGATGTAGTGGTTAGGGTGCTGGACTCCCACATGGTTGACCACAGTTCAAATTCTGGACCTGGCAGCTTGCTTTCTCACTTTTCCTCTCTCTCATTATCTCTCTCTCTGGTGCATGCACATGCCCTGTAGCAAATTAAATAAGAATAATAATAAATAAAATTAAATAATTATTGTAAAAATTTGGGAACCAACAGTTAGCATAATGGCTATGTCGCTGGACTCCCACTTAGTCGGCCTCGGTTCGCGTCCTGGACCCAGTGGCTTAAAATTCACACCGGGCGCGTGTGCGTGTGTGCCCAAGATCCTGAGAGGAGAATGGAGGAGAAGGGATTGCGGCGTGGCCATTCCCCCTGGGGGGTGAATTCTCGCTTTCTGTCTCTATGTCTCTCTCTGTCTGTCTGGCAAGCGTATGCGCCCTATAGCGAAAACCTCTCCAAAAAAAAAAAAAATTTTTTAATGTATTTTCTTAGGGACTGTTTTTTCTACCTCTGGAGTTTACTTTAATCAAAGCTTCTTCATAATCATCCTAAATGGAGAAGTTAAGCTGAAAGGACAGAGGACTCCCTGGTCTTGATCCTGTGGATCAGCATCTGCAGAAAAAGAGCAGAAGTTAATGGTAACTTGGTTTCCTTTTTGAAATATGAAGTGTTTTTTAACCTTTCATGATAAATGTGGAAATAGTAATATCATCATATGATTCTGGTATCTCAGTCTCTACTCTGTCTGGTGGGAGAGATGGTCAGGGTCTGGGGAAAAATGGAGGAACCTTGGCCAGGAGGATTCGGTCCCATAGAAAGCTACTGAGCTCAGCTGTGGGCCCAGCCTGCCCCATGCTTCAGCCACCACAACAGGATGTGATGTGGGCTTCTTGCCTTTAAAGACAATAATTAGAGAATGCCTAGAGAACAGGACCAGATCACACTGGACAAATGGCGAACCATGAGGTAAAACAGTAACCTGGGATTTTAGGGAGAGGTGGATGGGACAAGAGGTTGCTTTGGAACTTTGATCTTTTAGACCCAGCCTGGGGTCCTGAGAGGGGAGCTACTTACAAAATGACTACCATCTGCTAGGCACAGTGCTAGGCTTTTTAATCACCATGACTCCATTCATTCCTTCAAGGTCTTACATGGTGGGCATTGCCATTTCACATTTTATAGTTGAAGACAGACTTAGTAGGTTTAAGATGGTTATCCTGTTGAACTTGCCTTCCAGAGTCTAGAAGGACTGAAGTTTTATGGGAGCTGAAGGCTCATGAGACATCCTGGCATGAGAGGAGCTGAAGCCCCATGCCCTTGGCTGGATAGAGCCTTAGTATGCCCAACATGACTCACTCTGAAGATGCTGGCAGGACCAATCCCATCCCAGTGGCTGCGCCACCAGGAACATGCCTACAGAAGTGAGTGTGCCTACGGTAACAGGTAGGAAGCTGAAACTGATGCAGGGCTGGGAGGGAGCATAATAAGAGTGAAAACACTATGTGAGGGCCAAAATGTGATGGAGAACACTAAAAAAAAAAAAAGCTAAAGTCTATAGTAAAATTGAGTGTCAAATGTTAATTTGGTCCATATGAAATAATTGTTTTGTAGGTCAAAAATGGTGGAATTCAAATAATTTATTATGGTCAACCAAATATAAGCTCACTAAGGGTAAGCACCAAATCTTCTGTGCAATACAGGTTAGCCTACTGTGTCACTCATGGCTAAACAAATGTGTGCTCTGAGTGGGGGGCTTGTGGCTTAGAGAATAAACATCAAAATAAACACACAAAGACACACAAGTAAAGAAAAGCGAGGCCAGGACTGGATTCCTCTGATGGAGTCAGCCATGGCCCCAAATTGCACCCAGCTTTATTCTTTTAAAGGGCAGACAATGGGGGAAGGGGAAGTGGAATGCAAAGCTAGTTGTTCTCAGATGTTAATCAGCTGAAGAAGCAAAGACACCTGGCACCATGTAGTCCTATGTAAGTTTTCTCTAATTTTCTTGGGCAAATTCTGGGTAACAAATGTGACTGCCTTTAAACTGATACTGCTCTGCATTTTAGAAACACAGGCAACTAGTGTATTTACATATGAATGGCATTCATTGCTTTGCAAATGATTGCCCAATAGAACCTTGTTTCTGCATATATCTAAAGGTCACCGAGTTTGCTCAGATTGGCTGCTCTCTACATTAGCTTAAAGATGAGATGTGCCAACCATAGTGGCAAAGTGGTATCACAATGCTCCATGATGGTGGACCCACACAGAAAGGTCCCGGGTTCATGTCCTTAGGCCTCCTAAGCACACTGAGTGGGTTTGCATGCCTGAGATCTGGGGTCTGAGGCTGGGGTAGATTGTGGTATGAAGAACTTGTTGGGGGTGCCTTTCACTACTTTGCCTCTTGGAAAGAAAAAAGATAAATAAACTTTAAAAAAATAAAGTGAGCAGCACTTGACACTAACACCTGCAATGCCCACCTGTCTGCAAATATATCTTCAGGTGGTGCCTGTTAAAATACACACATGTTATCTGAGAGGAGTGATTACTACTTGGCACAATTGGTTTATCAGGGCAATTTGTCACTTTGCCATAACTACAGCTATACAAAATGATTGGAAAGAATATTGGTAATTTGAGTGGAGGATCTTCTGATTGGGCTGGGGAAGCTGCTTGGTAACCAGTGAGCTGCACATTGGCAGAAGATGGAGGAGCTTGGGTGAGAGGAGGCCAAGGCCTGGAGACCTCAGATAATTTTGACTGATTTGCATTGTCCATAAGCTTCCCAGTGCTGAGCAGGTTTACCTGGCCATATAAGATTTTGATGGTCCTCTGGCTCCCTCTTCAGGGAAAGTACTGAACTGCACTGTTATGTTTCAGGAAAATGGAACTCTTCAGTGGAAGTTTCAGAGATTCAAGATGGAATGAGAAGGGAAATGTTTACCAAAGGCATACAGGGCAAAAGCATTATTATCTCGATTTTAAGATAGATAAACCCAGGTTCAGAGAATTTATGTGCCTTCTTTGTCCAAGATCATAACCATAGGGTAGATTCAACTCCAGGTTTGCTTGATTCCAAAACACAAAGGTTGGCTGTGGGCATCTCTAGGCAAGGAATAACCGCTATTGATTTCTGAATCTCCAGAACACAGTTGGTTGCAATAAATATCAATCCCCAAAAACACAGGACTCTGCGTAAGCTCCTCACCCTTTGGCATTGCTCCTCAGAGCCAAACCCCAGCAAGTTTGTGCCCCTCTGTACGGAGCTCAGATAGACAGGGCAGCCCTCCACCTCTGCCCTCTGAACATATTTGGCAATTACCTGGAAAACTGTCTGCCATGATGCACTGGTCTCTTTTATGAACTTAATATGTGCTCTTTCTGGCAAATGAGATGTATTTTTTTTTTTAAGATGGAAGGGTATCTATCTATTCATGCATTCACTCATAAAACTAGTAAATATTTATTGAACTTCTATAATGTCTCATCGATGTTATTGATACTATAAATAAAGCAATAAGCAGAATAGATAGAAGCTGGGGAGGTGTGAGAAAGCAGTGAAAGATAAGCCTAAGAATAAAAAATTACATAAAAGTTAAATAAAATGTTAAAAGGGTGATAAACACTATAAAATAGAGCAAATTAAGGAGAATTGGGAGTGCACATGGCAGGGATATAGGATAAATTGCCATTTAAATGCACTACTTAGATCTACTTTATTAAAAAACCTACAGACTGGTTGTGTGTACAAACTTCCTTTCCACTTAATGAATTTTCATATTTAGATCTACCTGGAAATGGCACACAAAACCTTCCTAGATATGACTCTATCAAATTAATTATTCCCATTTCAGTCTTCCCAAAGTATTTTCTGTACATTAGATCTTTGCGGTATAATAATATCATGCTAGTGTCCAATCGTCTTTGCTTATGCTGGTATATCTTAGGAGCAGTATTCTCTACACCCAAGATGACTCCAGCTTTCTGCTCACCTATCATAGCTTCAAGAAAATCATCTATTCCCAGGGTCATCCCATAGCTCAGCAGTTAATCTCTGTGCATAGGGAATCAGATCCCACAAGGCTGACCACAGTTTAAATCCTGGTCCCAGTGGCTTGAAAATTACACCGTGTACATGTGTGTATGCCCCAAATCCTGATATGATAGAGAAATGGAGGAAAAGGGATTGTGGCATGACCAGGCCCTATTGGGGCTGAGGGCGATCTCTCTCTCTCTAGTGCATGCATGCACTCTATAGAGAACAATCATTTTTAAAAAAATTTAAAAATCATCTACTCGTAGAAGCCATGTGTTGCAACATGCGAAGTATTAGGTACCCTCAAGGCACTTTGTGCAACTTCCACTCACTGTGTGGCCAATGTATCTGTCTCCCCCTCGTGGAAGGACAGGGAATTTGCATCCTTTATTTCTGATTCTGAAATGTGAGTGCAAGTGCTGGGACACAGAAGTTCCAAACCTGTTGAAAGAAAGAATATATAGTAACAGACTACGATAAATAGAAAACAGACCACACTTTGATCTGTACATACGTGTGAAGTTCATTTAAGTGGACAAAGAATGTTTCTCTTTTGTAAAGGAGTTCCAAAGAGTTATTGCCCTTACAACTTTTTCTCCTAAATATTGATACCAACAATTCAAGAATACCCTTTTTAAGGATATTTAGAAGTCAAAATTCATGTGAACAACCCCAGTTTTTCAGTTTTGGGCTTTTAAAAAGAGACAAACTGCATACATTTGAGGTTTCACCAACTCATACACATTCTTTAATCTGGTCATATAGGTACCTTACCATATTTTACCTAAATGTTATTTCTTTCTTATCGCAACACATATTGCATGTTGCTCTAATCTGATTATATGTGTGTTCCATAAATAGCTTTAGAGGGCTTAGTGGAGGAATGGTTCATATAAGCTGGAAAGCCAGGGTAGGGTAGGCTGTCAGGAATGATCAGAGCTGGACTAAATGAGGATTACGTCTTGTGGAAGATTGCCCTCTTGTGGACAATCACCAAATAAAAAACAGAAGGCATTTGAAAAATGTTTTTTACTATATAGATAATTGTCCCCTGAATTGATTGGTGCCCTTTGTCAAAAATCAGTTGGCTGTATGTTTTGGGGTTTACTTATGGGGTCTATATTCTGTTCCATTGGTCCAAATGTCTGTTTTTGTGCCACTACCATACTGTTTTGATTATCACAGCTTTGTAATGTATTTTGGGTCAGGGAGTAAGGTGCCTCCTACTCCACTTTTCTTGGGCAGGACAGCTTTGGCAATATGGGGTATTTATGATTCCAGACAAATTCTATGATGTTCTTTTCTAGATATGTGAATAATATCTCTGGTAATTTGATTTGGATTGTGTTAAATATGTAGATTAGTTTGAGAATTGTCATTTTGGTTATATTAATTTTTCCAGTCCAGGAATATGGGATGTCCTTCCACTTTTTTGTGTCATTTTCAGTTTCCTTGTTTTAGATTTTTATAGTTTCCCTTGTAGAGGTCTTTAGCTTCTTTGATCACGAGGCTACCCAGAGTTTCTAGGAAACCATTCTTGGGATTTCTTACACTTTTTGTGGTTATGGTAAATGGGGTTACTTTCTTGAGTTCCACCTCAGTCTGATCGTTGTCGTATATAGAAATGCTATGGATTTTTGTATGTTGATTGCGTATCCTGCTGCTTTTCTGTATTCATTTATTACTTACAGGAGTTTTTTCATGAATACCTTTGGGTCTACTATGTATATTATGTCATCTGCAAGTAGAGATAATTTCACCTCTCTTTTTCCTATTTGAATGCCTTTTATTTTATTCTCTTTTTGGATTGCATTGGTAGGACTTCCGGCACTATATTGAAAAGGAATGGAGAAACTGGGCAGCCTTGTCTTGTGCTTTTAGCTTGTTCCCATTCAGTGTGATGTTAGCTATGGGTTTTTCAGAGAGGCTTTTACTGTGTTGAGAAATGACCCTTCTATTCCAATTTATCTGAGAGTCTTAATCATGAAGGGATGTCGTATTTTAACCAACTATTCACATTCTATGGTGGAAACTGAAAGATTAGAAACTATAAAAATATGAAAAATTGTTATGAATACTGGAAACAGTATTGAAGAGGATGGAGAAGGGGGAGAGTGAGAAGAAAGGAATCAAGGAGTAAATAGAGAGGCAAGACATTTATGGGACACAGACATGGATGATTATCTGTTGAAGATAACATGTATATATGGTACCTTCAACTAGACTGGTGTGAAGTGTATTCATGTTGGGTAAATTTACTTTACAAGCTGTAGTGATGTTTAGTGATTGGATGTATGAAATAAGTTAAAATAAAAATAAATTAAGAAAACCCAATTGCCCCAACAGCATTGTTAAAAGAAAAACTTCAAACAATTTAATTAAGGAAAGTTTAATTGAGTATAACAATTGGAATTGGGCAACCTCCAAGAATGGTTTCCTAGGAACTCTGGGTCGCCTCATGATAAATGATATTAATGTGCAGGAAAAGGAAAGTGATGTAGAAAAAAATGAAAGTGAGGGAATGAGGTAGAGAAATAATTGGATTGGTTATATCTTGATGTCTTCCTGCCTTAACATAGTTTTAAAAGAGGACTATCTGTAATTGACTGAAGCATAGCTGCTGTGATTGACTGTAACTTAGCAACTTACTAAGAAAGCAGACTTCCATGTGGCTTGTGGTTTGCTTATGGAAACTAAAGCAGGAGTACAAAGGCCTTCTCAGGCCAATATACTTTAATGCATTAGCTGAATGCACTTTACTCATAATATTTATATATTGAGGTATAACTTAGAAAATTGGTTTTTACATGTATGTACACCTATGTAAACACCACTTGGATTATGGTATAGAACATGCTAGCGCCTCATGCCCCTTTTATACAATGCATAAACTAATGAGTATTCTGAACCTTATCACCATAGGTTGGTTTTGCCTTTTCTTTTTTTTTTTATTATAATTTTTTTTCCCATCACAACATACAAATGAATTTTCCATCCAAAATACACTGTGCATTGGCTTAATCAAGCACGTCACCATATATGTTCTCAGCAAATAATTTCCCAATTCTTGTGTCCTGCAT
>NW_006160181.1:2034585-2038696 GCF_000334495.1 Tupaia belangeri chinensis | reverse complement strand
TTATCGCAACACATATTGCATGTTGCTCTAATCTGATTATATGTATGTTCCATAAATAGCTTTAGAGGGCTTAGTGGAGGAATGGTTCAGATAAGCTGGAAAGCCAGGGTAGGGTAGGCTGTCAGGAATGATCAGAGCTGGACTAAATGAGGATTACGTCTTGTGGAAGATTGCCCTCTTGTGGACAATCACCAAATAAAAAACAGAAGGCATTTGAAAAATGTTTTTTACTATATAGATAATTGTCCCCTGAATTGATTGGTGCCCTTTGTCAAAAATCAGTTGGCTGTATGTTTTGGGGTTTACTTATGGGGTCTATATTCTGTTCCATTGGTCCAAATGTCTGTTTTTGTGCCACTACCATACTGTTTTGATTATCACAGCTTTGTAATGTATTTTGGGTCAGGGAGTAAGGTGCCTCCTACTCCACTTTTCTTGGGCAGGACAGCTTTGGCAATATGGGGTATTTATGATTCCAGACAAATTCTATGATGTTCTTTTCTAGATATGTGAATAATATCTCTGGTAATTTGATTTGGATTGTGTTAAATATGTAGATTAGTTTGAGAATTGTCATTTTGGTTATATTAATTTTTCCAGTCCAGGAATATGGGATGTCCTTCCACTTTTTTGTGTCATTTTCAGTTTCCTTGTTTTAGATTTTTATAGTTTCCCTTGTAGAGGTCTTTAGCTTCTTTGATCACGAGGCTACCCAGAGTTTCTAGGAAACCATTCTTGGGATTTCTTACATTTTTTGTGGTTATGGTAAATGGGGTTACTTTCTTGAGTTCCACCTCAGTCTGATCGTTGTCGTATATAGAAATGCTATGGATTTTTGTATGTTGATTGCGTATCCTGCTGCTTTTCTGTATTCATTTATTACTTACAGGAGTTTTTTCATGGATACCTTTGGGTCTACCTGCTGCTTTTCTGTATTCATTTATTACTTACAGGAGTTTTTTCATGAATACCTTTGGGTCTACTATGTATATTATGTCATCTACAAGTAGAGATAATTTCACCTCTCTTTTTCCTATTTGAATGCATTTTATTTTATTCTCTTTTTGGATTGTGAATGCCTTTTATTTTATTCTCTTTTTGGATTGCATTGGTAGGACTTCCGGCACTATATTGAAAAGGAGTGGAGAAACTGGGCAGCCTTGTCTTGTGCTTTTAGCTTTTTCCCATTCAGTGTGATGTTAGCTATGGGTTTTTCAGAGAGGCTTTTACTGTGTTGAGAAATGACCCTTCTATTCCAATTTATCTGAGAGTCTTAATCATGAAGGGATGTTGTATTTTAACCAACTATTCACACTCTATGGTGGAAACTGAAAGATTAGAAACTATAAAAATATGAAAAATTGTTATGAATACTGGAAACAGTATTGAAGAGGATGGAGAAGGGGGAGAGGGAGAAGAAAGGAATCAAGTGAGAAGAAAGGAATCAAGGAGTAAATAGAGAGGCAAGACATTTATGGGACACAGACATGGATGATTATCTGTTGAAGATAACATGTATATATGGTACCTTCAACTAGACTGGTGTGAAGTGTATTCATGTTGGGTAAATTTACTTTACAAGCTGTAGTGATGTTTAGTGATTGGATGTATGAAATAAGTTAAAATAAAAATAAATTAAGAAAACCCAATTGCCCCAACAGCATTGTTAAAAGAAAAACTTCAAACAATTTAATTAAGGAAAGTTTAATTGAGTATAACAATTGGAATTGGGCAACCTCCAAGAATGGTTTCCTAGGAACTCTGGGTCGCCTCATGATAAATGATATTAATGTGCAGGAAAAGGAAAGTGATGTAGAAAAAAATGAAAGTGAGGGAATGAGGTAGAGAAATAATTGGATTGGTTATATCTTGATGTCTTCCTGCCTTAACATAGTTTTAAAAGAGGACTATCTGTAATTGACTGAAGCATAGCTGCTGTGATTGACTGTAACTTAGCAACTTACTAAGAAAGCAGACTTCCATGTGGCTTGTGGTTTGCTTATGGAAACTAAAGCAGGAGTACAAAGGCCTTCTCAGGCCAATATACTTTAATGCATTAGCTGAATGCACTTTACTCATAATATTTATATATTGAGGTATAACTTAGAAAATTGGTTTTTACATGTATGTACACCTATGTAAACACCATTTGGATTATGGTATAGAACATGCTAGCGCCTCATGCCCCTTTTATACAATGCATAAACTAATGAGTATTCTGAACCTTATCACCATAGGTTGGTTTTGCCTTTTCTTTTTTTTTTATTATAATTTTTTTTCCCATCACAACACACAAATGAATTTTCCATCCAAAATACACTGTGCATTGGCTTAATCAAGCACGTCACCATATATGTTCTCAGCAAATAATTTCCCAATTCTTGTGTCCTGCATACCTTGCCTTTTGTTTTACCATCCTAGATTCCCCATCCCCCTCCCTCTGTTATGACCCATCCTCCTCCCACATTGTCCCTGGCATCCACGGTTGCCCTCCATGCCTCCCCCCTCCCCAAATGATCTGTCAGTGAACTTAATTAGTCTAAATATATCCAATAGTTATTGCAGCTGACACATACCTATACATGTATATACCTATACATCTGACTTTAGGCATAAACCCCAGTGAGTAAAAAGAGCATACTATAAAGTAGAACCCAGCTGGGCCCATACAGCTCACTGCAGCCATCAAATATCCATTTTTTTTTTAAATGGTACGAATAGTTTTACCGTTTTTTTTTTTTTTTGTTACCTAACATTCATTCCCTGAGCATCATCACAACGTACTAAATGTAATTTCCCATCTAGAATAGACTGCATAGTGACTTAAATAAGCATAAGTGATACATACAAGTAAAGGGAGAGAGGCCACGAGTTCCAACCATCAGCTCATAAAGTTTTTGGCAATAGGGAGCATAAACTCCACTCAGGGTTGGATTAAGGGAGGGTCTCCTGCAGATCCACAAGTGTAGGTGAGTCTCCAGGGAATGCAGTTTCAGGAAAGCAGTTCTGGTACGCAGGGATGATTATCAGCTGATGCGGCACAGCAGTCATCTTGTAGTTACCAGGAATGGTGTTGTGGGCATCTGCAGTGTGAGTTGTCCTTGGGTATCTGGCTTCCTTAAGAATGGCAGAGTAGTTCTTGTTTTCCCCTGAGGTAATGCAGGGCTGGTAACTATCATCTTCTCAAGTTGCAAGTTCTTCAACCTTGTTTTCGGCCTCCAGGCCATCCAGTGCCGGAGAGGCCAGGGAGGCCGGCCCCGGGGCCGGCCGGCCGTTTGGTGCACAGCTGCGCGGGGTGTAAGCCCCGGCCGCGGGGCGGGCCCGGTTTTGCCTTTTCTTGAACTTCATATAAATAGAAATAAGGTGATCATAGAGCACATACTATTTTGTGTCTTACTTTTTTCAATCAATATAGTATCTGTGAGATTCATCAATACTGTTGAGTTTGTTTTTGTTATAGCTGCATAATATTTTGTTTTATGAATATGTCATTTTTTAAAAGAGAACTTTTTGCTACAGGGTGCATGTTCTTGATGGAGAGACAGAGAGAGACAGAGACAAAAAGTGAGAAATCACCCCCGGGGGGGGATGTCCACACTGCAATCCTGTCTCCTCCATTCTCCTCTCAGGATTTTGGGCATGCACACACACATGCCTGGTGTGAGTTTAAGTCACCGGGTCCAGGACTTGAGGCATGGTCAACTACATGGGAGTCCAGTGACATAACCATTATGCCATCTGCTGGTCACAAATACGTCACATTATTTTAATAATCATTTGTATTTATACTAGTAGTTCTATTACCACTATAAAAATGAATGCATACCTAAACACTGGCTTTAACAGATTTATTATGACACAGATCTATAATTTATAAGGCCAATGTGGTTCTCAGTGAACTAAAATCAAAGTACAGGAAAACACTCTGTTGGAAAAAGACTCACACATTCATGTTTATTGTAGCATTATTTGCAATTATTGGGACATGGAATCAACCCAAATGTCCAAGAACAGGTGAGTGGGTTGAAAAAATGTAGCAGGGCCAGCAGATGGCATGGAGGATAGGGGTGCCAGACTCCCACATTGGCCAACCATGGGTTGGGGCCTAGGC
>NW_006160181.1:1992148-2034551 GCF_000334495.1 Tupaia belangeri chinensis | reverse complement strand
AAATAAATAAATAAATAAATAAAGTTAAAATAAATAAAGTTAAAGTAATTCTTTAAAAAAAAGGAGAAGAAAATATGGCACTTGTACTCTCTGGAATGCTATTCAGCCATAAAAAACGAGACCCTGACATTGGATAGAAAGTGGACAAATACGGAAGATTTAATGCTAAGTGAAGTAAGTCAGACTATGAAAAAGAGGCATTGTATATCTCCACTTAATATATACTGAATGTCTGTGCTCTCTAGTAGAAACTGAAAGATTGGAAGGTAAACAGCAGGGAGGCTAACTGTATATATTAGAGACAGTATAGAAGGGAGTAGGTAATGGGGGATGGGTCATAGAGGGTAGGACGGAGGGGATCAGAGAACACAGCAAACAAAACATTAAATAGACACAAAAATGAAAAGTGATCTATTGATGATAATCTATATGGTAATGTCTTTGATGACTTTACTAATGGGGACCATATTAATGCTGAGAAAAAACATATCATACATATTAAAGATGTACAGTGATTGAAGGTAAATTTTTTTTTTGGGGGGGGGAGAGATTTTCACTGTAGGGCGCGTGTGCTTGCCAGACAGACAGAGAGAGACATAGAGACAGAAAGCAAGAAATCACCCCCCAGGGGGGATGGTCACGCCGCAATCCCTTCTCCTCCATTCTCCTCTCGGGATCTTGGGCACGCACGCACATGCGCCCGGCGTGAGTTTTAAGCCACCGGGTCCGGGACACGAACCGCGGTTGACTACGTGGGAGTCCAGCAACATAGCCATTACGCTAACTGCTGGTTCCCAAGGTAAATTTTTTAAAAAGTGTCTGCAGAACTGTATTCCTTTCTGGAAGCTCTATGAGAGGATCTTTTTTTTTTTTTTTTATCTTTTCCAACTCTAGAGACTTCCTGCATTACTTGATTCATGGCTCTGTCCTCTATCTTCAAAGCTAAAAAATGTTGCTTATCTCTGACTATTCCTCTATATTCACATCTCCCTCTCTGATCACAGTCAGGAAAGGTCTTCTGATTTAAGGACCCATGTGTTTGAATTGGGTCTATGTGGAAAATCCAAAATAATCTCACTGACCTTAAGGTCCTTAACCATACCTTCAAAGTCCCCTTCAAAATGTAACATAACAAATTCACGGTTTCCAGGAGTTAGGACTTGGACATCTGCCCATTATTTGTTTCTTTTTTTTTGGAGTGAGGACATCTGGTTATTACCATTATTATTCTGCCTATTATACTGTTAAAACTGTTAAAGACATTTGAACAGTCTCCAGTTTGGAAGCTGTTATATATGAAGCTGAAATATAACATTCTTGTACATATCTTCTAGTAAGCATAAGAATTTATTTCTTTTGAGTATAGATTCAGAAATGAAGGATCATAGGATATGGATATGTCCAAAGTCAGTAAACAGCTACTAAATTGATTCTCAAATTAGTTGTGCAATTTACAAGCCCATTTCAGTGCAAGGTTATTCTAGTCACTTAAAATCTTTGCTAACACAGTATTGTCAGTCTTTCAAAATTCTAGCCATTCTTTGGGAACCAGCAGTTAGCGTAATGGCTATGTCGCTGGACTCCCACGTAGTCGACCGCGGTTCGTGTCCCGGACCCGGTGGCTTAAAACTCATGCCGGGCACGTGTGCGTGCGTGCCCAAGATCCCGAGAGGAGAATGGAGGAGAAGGGATTGCAGCGTGACCATCCCCCCTGGGGGGTGATTTCTCGCTTTTTGTCTCTATGTCTCTCTCTGTCTGTCTGGCGAGCGCACGCGCCCTACAGTGAAAATCTCTCCAAAAAAAAAAGATCAAAAAAAAAAAAATTCTAGCCATTCTTTTAGGTACTTAGTGGCATCACATCATCATTTAAAACTGAATTCCTCCAAAGAAAAATCATGTTGATCTTTTCTTTTTTTTTTTTTTAAGATTTTTTTTATTATTTAACTTTATTTATTTACTTACTTACTTTAATTTGACCAGAGAGGTACAGAGCAAAAGAGAGATAGGGAAAATGAGAAAGTAATTTGCCAGGTCCGGGACTTGAACCTCAGTAGGCCATGTGGGAGTCCAGCGCCCTTAACCATAGCACCTGCCAGAGCCTTTCTTTTCTTTTTTTTGAAATTGTTTTTAAAACATATTGTAATTATTGCATTTATTAAATGTATGTGTTAAGTGGGGACATACAATGCCTGTCTCTCATAGTCTGGCTTACTTGGCTTAACATTAAATCTTCCATATTTCTCTACTTTGTATCAAATGTCAGGGGCTCCTTGATTTTTATGGCTTAAGTAGTATTCTGTAGTGTATATGTGCCACATTTTTTCAATCCACTCATCTATTCTTGAACATTTGGGTTGATTCCATATCCTAGCAATTGTGAATAATGTTGCAATAAACATAGATATACAAGTATGTTTCTAATTGGGCGTTTTCTGATTTTTTTGATAGATGCCTTAGAGTGAAATTACTGGATCACATGGTAGTTCTATTTGTATGTTACCGAGGAACTTCCATATAGTTCTCCACAGTGGTTGTACTAATTTACAGTCCCACCAACAGTGTATGAGGGTTCCGTTTTAACTGCAGCTGCACCAGCACTTACCGTTATTTTTTTAATCTTTGCCATTCTGACTGGGGTTAAATGTGATTTTGATTTGCATTTCCCTTATGATAAGAGATATTTGTTGAGCATTTTTTCATAAGTTTTTTGGTTATTTGTATGTCTTTCTTGAGTTGTCTATTCAGCTCATTTTCCCGTCTTTTTATTGAATTGATAAATTTTGGGGGGGTAAGCTTCTTGAATTCCCTGTATATTCTGGTTATCAGTCCTTTATCTAAAGTATAGCTTGCAAATATATTCTCCCATTCTGAGGGTTTTCTCTTCACTCTATTGTTTCTTTTGCTGTACAGAAACATTTTAGCTTGATGTAGTTTCACTCTTTATTTTCAGGGTTATTGTTTGTGCTTTGAAGATCTTACTTAAGAGTTCTTTGCCTACTCCATTGTCTCAAAGAGTTTTCCCATGTTTTCTACCAGTAGTTTTATAGTTTGAGGATTATTTTATTATTTATTTATGTATTATGTATTTATTTATTTATTTATTTTGTGGCAAGGACACTTGACATGAGTTCTACCCATTTAACAACTATTTAAGTGCACAAAACAATATTATTAACTATAGATTTAATGTTTTACAGATGATCTCTAGAACTTACTCATCCTGTGTAACTGAAACTTTATATCTGTCAAACAGCAGCTCCCTATTAGCTGTGCCACTTCCCACTTCTGGCAAACACTGTTCTATGAGTTTGACTATTTTTAGATACCTCATATCAATGGTATTATTTAGTATTTGTCCTTCTATGACTGGCTTATTTTACTTAGCATAATATCCTCCAGTTTCATCTATGTTGTAACATAGCAGGATTTTCTTTTAGTTTGCTTATATCTTTTTTATTATTTTAATTTATTTTATACATTCAAGAACTGTACATCACTACAGCTTGTAAAATGAATTTACCCAACACTTTCCACCAGTCCAGTTAAAGATATCATACATGTTATCAACATCCACAATCTACCATTTCTGTGTCCTTCAAATGTCTTGCCTCTCTATTTTTCTCCTTGATCCCTTTCCTCTCACTCTTCTCCATCTCCTACTCTCTTTCCACATTGTTTTTATTGTCCATGACCATTTTTCATGCTTTGGTATCCTCTAATCTTTTAGTTTCTACCATAAAGTGTGGATAGTCAGTTCATTTTCACATCTTTTAATTGGGTTGATCATTTCTCCCTCCTCCAGGAGAACTGCTGGAGTTTCCTGTGTATTCTGGTATCAGTCCCTATTATGAGTCACGGTCTTCAAAAATATTCTCCCATTCTGAGGGTTGCTGATTCACACTAGTTACTGTGCCTTTTGCTGTGCAGAAACTTCTTAATATGATGTAATCCCACTTGTCTATTTTGGGGATTATTGCCTGTGTTTTGGGAATCTTGTTTAAGAAGTCTTTGCCTATGCCAATGTCTCTCAGAGTTTCCCCTGTGTTTTTCACCAGTAGTATTATAGTTTGAGGTCTTAGGTTTTTATCTTTGATCCTATAGTTCGAGGTTTTATATTTAGACCTTTGATCCATTTTTTAAAAAGAATTATTTATTTAATTTTATTTATCATTATTAATTTTTTAAATTTGCTAAAGGGTGCATGAGAGAGAGAGAGAGAGAGAGAGAGAGAAAGCAAACCACCAGGTCCAAGACTTGAACTACTATCAACCCTGTGGGAGTCCAGTGACCCAACCACCATGCCACCTGCTAGCCCCAATCTTTCATCCATTTTGAGTTGATTTTTTTTTTTTAATGATGAGAGATAGGGGTCCAGTTTCTTTTATTCTATAGGTGAATTTCTAGTTTTTCTAACACCAGTTGTTGTAGAGATTTTCTTTCCCCCACTGGATTGTTTTATATGCTTTGTTAAAAATCAGTTGACTATATTTGGGGGATTATTGCTGCATTCTCTATTCTTTCCTATTGGTCTAAATGCCTGTTTTTGTGCCAGTACTATGCTGTTTTGGATATCACAGCTTTGTAATACATTTTGAGGTCAGGAAGTGTGATGCTTCCTACTTTATTTCTTTTTCGCACAGTGTTCTTTGGTGATACAGAGCCTTTAATGATTCCAGAAAAAAAAAAAAGATTTTTTTTTCTATTTCTGTGAGAAATATCTCTGGTAATTTGATAGGAATTTCTTTGAATTTATAGATTAAATTGGGTAAGAATGACATTTTGATTGTTAGCTCTTCCAATCCAGGAACATAAGATGTCTTTTCACTTTTTTGTATAATTTTCTTTCTTTTTTCCTTTCATAGTTTTTTTCTTATAGAGGACTTTTACTTCCTTGGTTAGTTTTATACCTAAATATCTCTTTTGTGTGTACTATTGTAATGAGATTGTTTTCTTCCATTCTATTGCATTGTTGTTGTATAAAAATGCTATTGATTTTTGTTTGTTGATTTTGTATCCTCCCACTTTACTGTATTAATTTATCACTTCTAGGATTTTTTTTTTTGTTCTTTTGTGTGTGTGTGTGTGTGAATTCTTCTGGATTTACTGTGTATACAATTATGCCATATATAAATAGAAATACTTTTATTTCTTCTTCATGTTGATTATCTTCATGTATGTTTATTGAACATTTTAATATTTCTCCTATAAAGTTCTTATTCAGATGTTTTGCCATTTAAAATTAAATAATATTTTTGGTAATAATTTATAGATGTTCTTTACATATACTTGGTGCAACTACTTATATAAGGATACTTCAAAAGTTTGTGGAAAATGAAGTAACAATTTATTTTGGTGTAAAGCATTTTGATATTCATACACAATATTTTTCATAGCATGCATTTTCCTTGAATGGTTTGAAGACCTCCCATATGTGACATAAACTTCTTTCTCCAGCCTATGGCTTCTCTATTCATTTATTTATTTATTTTTTAACAATTTTTTTTTGGAGAGGTTTTTGAGATAGGGTGCGTGTGCTCGCCAGAAAGACAGAGAGATAGACAGAGAGACAGAAAGCGAGAAATCACCCCCTAGGGGGCATGGCTACACCGCAATCTCTTCTCCTCCATTCTCCTCTTGGGATCTTGGGCACGGACGCACCCACACGTGACCAGCCTGAGTCTTAAGCTGCTGGGTCCAGGACGGGAACCACAGTCGACTACATGGGAGTCCAGCGACATAGCCATTATGCTAACTGCTGGTCCCTCTATTCATTTTTAAAATGTCTTTTAGGATTAGGAGTTCTTAATTTTAACAATTTCTGTTTTTTAGTTTTCATCTTTATTTTTTCCGAGAGATTTTTGCTATAGCGTGTTTGAATTCACTGGAGAGAGAGAGAGAGAGACAGAGAGAGAGATAGATAAATAGATAGAGAGAAATCACCCCCAGGAGGATGGTCACACTTCAATATCTTCTCCATTCTCCTCTCAGGATTTTGGGCGTGCATGCACATGAGCCCTGTGTAAGTTTCAAGTCACTGAGTCTGGGACTTGAACTGCTACTGGCCATGTAGAAGTCCAGCACTTAAACCACTATACCACCTGCTGGTTCCATCTTTTATGACTTATGCTTTTTATGTCCTGTTTAGGAAATCTTTGTCTATCTTAGTCATGTGTATATTCTCTTCTTTTTTTATATAGAAACTTGATTATTTTAACCTCCATGTTTGAGTCCATGATTCACTTGAAGTAAATATTTTTGTAGCTTTGAAGTAGGGGTTAAGTTTTATTTTTTTCCTCACATGGATATCCATGTTGATATCCAAATGGCCATCATAATTTATTTAGAAAAAAATAACTTTTTCTCACTGAATTATAGTGGAGTTTTTGACCATATGTGTTTCTGGACTTTTTTGGACTTCGCATTATTGTATTTTTCTATTAAAACCAGAGCCACAATAATTAGTCACCAAAATATTATACTAGGTCTTGCTAACTAGTAGTGTGTAAGTCTTACACAGTTTTACATTTTATCCTTTTTTTTGCCCAATATTAGCTGGGGTATTCTAAGTTCTTTGAATTTCCATATGTGTTTGATAATTGGCCTGTCAGTTTCATAAAAAACTGCCAGAATTGAGATTTCTTTACATTTATACAAAAAAGGACAGAACTGACATTGAACAATATCCAATTTCCAACTATAAATATTGTGTTTCCCTCCACTTAATTAGGACTTCTTTAATTTCTCTCAGTAATAATACTCAATTTTCAGGCTAACCCATGGCCTGGTATAGTTAAAAGCAGCTGAATCCCAAATGATTGATAGTACTATGTAGGCCTCAGACTCAGAAGCTTGAGAAACACATCATGTGTGCATGCATGCATGCATAAATCCAAAAAGAAAGGAGAAATGGAGAAGGGATTGCAGCTTTACCATGCCCCATGGGAGATGTTTTCTCACTCTCTTGACCTTATATCTGCAAAGTGCACATGCATCTTGCAAATAGATTATACTATTCAGTTTTCAGTCTAAAGAACTTAAACATTTTCTAGATTTATTTCCACTTATTTATTTATTTATGTATTTTTTTATTTCCATTTATTTTGTAATTGCTGGTGTTATAAATGTTTTATTTGAAGTTTCTATTTGTAGGTTTCTGAGGAATCTCCATATTGTTCTCCAAAGTGGTTGTACTAATTTGTATTCTCACCAAAGGAGTAGGAGAGTTCCCTAGTACAGCCTCGCTAGTACTAATCATTATTTATTTATTTATTTATTTAGAGAGGCTTTTGCTATAGGGTGCATGCGCTTGCCAGCCAGCCAGAGAGAGACAGAGAGACAGAATGCGAGAAATCACCCCACAGGGGGGATGACCACGCCGCAATCCCTTCTCCTCCATTCTCCCCTCGGGATCTTGGGCACGCATGCACATGTGCTGGGCATGAGTTTTAAGCCACCAGGTCCAGGACGCGAACCGCAGTTGACTATAGAGGAGTCCAGCGACATAGCCATTACACTAACTGCTGATCCCATCATTATTTATTTTTAAAATTTTAACCATTCTGACTAGGTTTAAGTGGTATTTCGTTGTGGCTTTCATTTGCATTTCCTTATGATAAGAGATGTCAAACATGTTTACAGGGTGCTAATAAATAGAAATACAAGTGATTTCTTATAAGTTGAATTTTATCTAGTATCCTTGTTAAATTCAGTTATTATTACTATATTTTTTGTTCTTTTTCTTTTTTAAAGACAGAATCTTGCCAGGCGCAATGCTCCTGCCTCAGCCTCCCAGCTAAGACTACAGGCATATATTACATCACCCAGCTCCTTTTTATAGAGAATCTCACTTTGTTGTTGATGCCAGCCTCAAACTGGAGATCCTCCTACTGTAGCCCCCCTCTGGGATTACAGGATACCACGCCATGCCCTGCCTTTAAGTTGGAACCAAACCTGAGCTTCCCATGTGATTCCTGCCTGCATAGTATCTTAGCAGCATGTGCTGATGTAGTCTGTCTTACATATTCTTTTTGATTTTATACAAACACAGCTATGGCATCTGACATAATGACAGGTTTTTTTTTTTCTAATCTGAACATTTTATATTATTATAATCTTTTACATCTATTTTGATGAATATATGATGTTTCTTCTTTATTTTGTTAATGTTAATAAATCATTGATTCTCAATTTTGAAACAGTTCTTATATATATATATATAGAACAAATCCCATTTGATGATCAGCTTTGTGTGTTGACATGCTAGGCTATAGTCCCCAGTTATTCAATTCACTAATTCAGGTATTGTTGTGAAGGCATTTTAAAGAGGTTATTAGCATTTATAAGTAGTTAACTTTAAGTGGAGGAGATTATTTTTGATAATCTGGTGGACTTGATCCAACCCATCAAAAGACTTTAAGAATCAAATGGAGGGTTTTCTGAGAAAGAAGAAATTCTTCTCTGGGTTTAGTTTCAGTTTCTGCCTGAAAGTTCATTTCTTTCTCTTTCTTTCTTCTTTCTTTCTTTCTTTTTTTCTTTTCTTTTCTTTTCTTTTCTTTTCTTTTCTTTTCTTTTCTTTTCTTTTCTTTTTTTTCTTTTCTTTTCTTTTCTTTCTCTTTCTTTTTTTCCAATCTGAAACCAGCCACTGTTTATTTACTGACCAGATTACAAAATTAATCATGGTGGATACCTTAGTCCATCCTTCTAATAAGTCTGTTGATCTAGTCTTCCCTGTTGCCAGCATCTCCACCTTTTACAAAATGGGTGATATTTTTCTTTGTTCTACTTCGTGGAGAAGATAATTTGAAGGACCATAGGAAATATTTGCTTCTTTGAAGTGTTTTCCAACAGTATAGATTTCGTGTATCAGATCCCCCATGCAGATGATGCCAAATTTACCAAGAGATCGAGAGCTATCTATGAAAACAATTTGCTTCTTATTGATTTTACCATAACCACATTTGTAGATCGGTTCATTTACTGACTTCAGGTTTGGATACCCCCATGCAATATAGGGTTCCACAATTCTCAGAATGTTAATTGAGGTGCCATTGAAGATCTGGCGAAGATGAAGAAGCTGCAATACTTTTGAACCTTTAGGCTCACTCCATTGTTATCTCTGATCCTGATGACAAACATCAATTTGGGTTTTGCAGGTCATAAAAGTTGTCAGCTTTTCTTGCCACCCTGGCCATGCGAATCTCAATTCTGTACATCTGCCTATATTCCTTAAAATAGTGCTTACCTTTTTCATAGATAAGCTTCCTCCTTGCCTTTCAAAGCATCTTTTGAGCAAACTTTTCTCAGGAACTTGATCTTTGGCCCCGCAAAATTCCTTTGCTTTTTCTTAAGGGTTTCTGGTACAGCAGGAGCCTTTTTCTTGGTTTCTGCTGCTGCAGGAACCTTCTTTTTCTTCTCTTAAATGCCCTACCCTCTGTGGTTCCAGCCAGAAAAAAGGAATGCCTGAGTTTCTGACCTGCTTTATCTACAGCCTGCTCCAGGGATTTCACACTTGCCTAGCCTGGTTAAACAACTGTGTGTGAGCCAATTCTTAGCATTGGTAAGAATCTCTCTTTTTACCCACCATACACACACACACACACACACACACACCTGACTCTATTTCTGTTTTTCTGGTGAAAAACCTCAGTAGTACAGATTTTGCTACCAAGAGTGGAGTATGAAGGAACAGAATCTTAAAAACAAGTTTCCTGAGTTAATTATAGGTTTTCTGCAGTTGATTTTCTAATCTGATTAGATTTAAAGGTGCTGATAATCCTATTCCCAATTGTAAAGAGGGCACTGGTAGCACTGGTATGATGTGGCAACAGAGAAATGCAAAGTATTGGCATTGGATACTACTAATCAAATATCTATTTCTTCTCTTTGGAAGAGTTTGTGTAAGATTGATATTATTTCTTCCTGAAAAAATTGGACAAATTCACAATGGTGTTTTCTTTGTGTGAACATCTTCGAAGGAAAAGTTAAATTATCTTAATAATATAAACTTATTTCATCTGAATTTTCTATTTTATTGGCATAGTAGTGGTGGTCATAACAATGTATAATCTGCAGTTATTTCCTCTTTTTGTTTCTGATGTTGGCCATTTGCATTTTCTTTTTTGTTTTCTTGATCAATTTTATTACTTTTTAACTTCATCTATTTTAATTATCTTTTATAAATTTTATTTTTTTAATAGATTTTAGTTTTTTTATGACATTTTCAGTGCTCCAGCATTTGATTTCATTGATCTTCTTTATTGTATGCATATGTTCTGTTTAATCAATTTTCTCTTTATTATTTACTTATTTATTTCTGCATTTTTTGGTTTAATTTGGTGTTCTAGCTCCTTAAGACTGGAACTTAAATCTCTCTCTATTTTTTTCTTTTCTAATGTATATACTTAAAGCTATAAAATTTTCTCTAAGGAACTGCTTTAGCTGCATCAGAGATTTCACTGTGAGTCAGCCCCAAATATGTTCTACTTTGTCATGTGACTTCTTCTTTGACTGAGGGGTCATTTAACAATGTGTTGCCGGACCAGTTGTTGACATGGTGGTTGAGGCAGCTGAATCTTAAATTGTCAAACGAGCAGTTCTGATCCTGGGCCCAGAGTTTTGGAAGGCAGTCATCTGTGTATTTGTACTGGAGTCCTGAGGGGAGGGAGAGATGTAGGAGAGGTGATTCCTCATAGGGGTGCTTTCTTACTCTCCCTCTCTCTCTCTATGTGTTGCTTTCACCCTCTGGCAAAAGGTTTTTAAAGATTGTTTATTTAGTCTTTTATTTAGCATCATTATTATTTTTTCACTTTTGATACAAGCGCTCAAGAGAGAGAGGAGAGAGAGAGAGAGAGAAAAAAAAACCAAGCCTCCAGGTCTGGGACTCTAGCTGTGGTTGGCCATGTGGGAGTCCAGCACCCCAACCACCACGCCACCTGGTAACCCTACACTCTGGCAAAATTTAAAAAATAAAATAAAATCAATGTATTGCTTAATTTTCAAACATTTGGAGATTTTTCTCATTATCTTTCTCTTTTTGAGTCCTGGTATACTTTTAAAAAAATGTATTCATGATCGAGTACATGTACTCTTGAGAGAGAAAGAGAAATAGAGAGAAGGAAGAGGAGGAAAGACAGAGATGAGAGCCCTCCACTGGGTATTATCATACTGAAATCCCCTTCCTCCATTCTTCCAGCTCATCGACCTTGTAGACATGCCCAGAATGTTTTAAACCAACCAGGCTGAGGATTCTAATTATAGTTCCCTTGTGGGATCCAGCTTCTCTTGAGCAGCACATTATTGTTGCACCACAGAGCTGGCTCATGTCCTAATAGAATCTTCTGGTGGTCAAAGAGTATAAAATTTTAGATCTCTAAAATTTTCAAGTCTTGGTTTCTGATCTAAGACATAGTTTATTTTAGTCATTGTCCCATATACATTGGAAAAGAATATGTGTTCTGTTATTCAATGTGTGCTCTATAGATGTCCATTGACTTAGTTTGGATTATCATTCCCATTCTTACTGCTGTTCTGTTAGTTACTGAGGGTAGTTTGTTACTATCTTCACTATTATTTTGTATTTCACTATCTCTTTTAGTTCTGCTATTTTTTCTTTATTGTAGTTAGTAGTTAGTTTTTCACATGGTTTAACTTTTCCATTCTTTCACTTTTTACTTTTAGGCTTTTGTCATAGAGTGTACTAGAGAGAGATGGGGTCGTATGGAAGAGGATTGGTGATGGGGAAGAGGAAGAGAGAGAGAGACAGAGAGAGGTGAGAAATCACTCCTCCCTCCCCCCAGGGAGGATGCCACATTACATTCCCTTCTCCTCCATTCTCCTCTTGGGATTTTGGGCATGCATGTGCACACATTGTTTTAAACCACCGGATTCAGGACTCAAACCATGATTGACTATGTGGGAGTCCAGCACCTTAACCACCATGCCACCTGCTGGCCCCTCAGTATTTTACTTTTAACCATTCTGTGTCTTTATCTATGATAGGTGTTTCCTGTAAACAACATGTAACATCTATTCTGATAGTCTTTGTTTTTTAAGTGGAGTATTTAGACCATTTACATGTAAAGAAATTACTGTAAATAAGTAGGTTTAAGTTTACCATTCTGCCATTTTATGATTATTATTATTTCTTTCATTTTTTTCTTGCTTCTTGTTTTTATAATTTTCTTCTGTGTAATATTTTTATTTCATTTGTCCTCTATTAGCTCTTTAAGTACATTTCCTTTGTTTTCAGTTTGATGGTTACTTTAGAAATTAAAATGTCCTTGGGACCAGCAGATGACATAATGGTTGCCTCGCTAGACTCACATGTAGTCGACCATGGTTCAAGTCCTGGACCTGGTGACTTAAAACTCATGCCGTATGCATGCGTGTGTATGTGCCTTGAATCCTGAGAGAAGAATGGAGAAGAAGGGATTGCAGCATGGCCATCCCCACCAGGGGGCGATTTCTCGCTTTCTGTTTCTGTCTCTCCAATGAGCACATGTGCCCTATAGCAAAAATCTGTCTAAAAAGAAAAAAAAAAGTTAAAATGTTCTTTCTTGAATTTTTTTCAGCTCACCTTAAATTGGTATTTTTGCTACATCCTAAAAATGCAAAGACTTTAACTCCATTTACCTTTTGCTATTATTGTATTTTATTTTCGCATGCAATGTCAATTCCCATTTTTTGTTGTTTTCCACAGTCAGTATGCACTTACAATTGCTCATATAGTTACCTTTTCTCAAGAAATTTTTGTTTCCTACAATTTTATGCTTCTATGCAATTATCGTAGTGTGAGGTCATTGGAGACAAGCTCTTCTATCTTTGTGTGTGTGTGTTTGTGTGTGTGTGTGTGTGTGTGTGTGTGTGTGTGTGTGTTTGTCTTTTTTGGAAAATACCATTGTTTTTTTCTTTTTTTTTTTTGGAGAGGTTTTTCGCTATAGGGCGCATGCGCTCGCCAGACAGACAGAGAGAGAGACATAGAGACAGAAAGCGAGAAATCACCCCCCGGGGAGGATGGTCACGCCACAATCCCTTCTCCTCCATTCTCCTCTCGGGATCTTGGGCACATACGCACACGCGCCTGGCGTGAGTTTTAAGCCACCGGTTCCGGGACTCAAACCACGGTCGACTACATGGGAGTGCAGCGACATAGCCATTACGCTAACTGCTGGTTCCCTTTTCTTTTTTTTTAAAGTTTGCTGTAGGTGGTGTGTACTTGCTAGAGAAAGAGAGAGCAAGAGAAAGTGAGAAAGAACCCTTCTTCCCCCCAGAGGGGATGGCCACACTACAGTCTCCTCTCCTCCATTCTCCTCTTTGGATTTGGGGCATGCACACACATGGGAAAAGCTTGTTTCTGGGGTATTCAGCCTCTGAGCCACAGACAGCTACCTATCCTTATTATTGTGATGTAATAATAATAAAGATAAAGTACAAAATAAATGTAACGCACTTGAATCATACCCCGTCCTGGTTCATGGAAAGATTGTCTTCCACGAAACCAGTTCCTGCTGCCAAAATGACTGGGGACTACTGTAGCCACCAGGTCTGGGGATTGAACCATACAGTCAGCCACCTGGGATTCAGCTGCTTTCACTACCATGCCACGGCTGGCTGTTAACATCTTTTTAAAAGATCTTATACATGGCAGAGAATTCTCTGCAGATTTTCCTCAAACAGTTTGAAGATGAGATTCTATTATATTCTGAATTCTATAATTTCTGTTAAAAAATCATCCATAATTCTCTTTGTTATGCCTTTGAAAATAGTGTTCTTTCCTCTTTCTGGCTACTTTTGAGATGATTCTTATGCTTTACTTTTCTATAATTCCACTATAATTCACTTAGGTGTGGTCTTCCTTACATGATCATGCTTAAGGTTTATTTGACTTTTTGAATCTGTTTTGTTTTTCTTTTTAAATCAGATTTTGAAAATTCTTAGCCAGTATTTAAAGATTGATCTGTTTTATTTTCTCTCCTTCTGTACTCTAGTTATAAGGCATGCACACTCTGTATATGAGACCACTTGAGCATTACCCACTTGTTCACTCTATTCCATTTTTTTCTCCATATTTTCCGCTTTGTGTTTACATTTGTGTATTTTTCTACTGACCTTTTTTAAAATTCACTTATTCTGTCTTCTGCCATTCTAGATCTGCAGCTGGACCTACCCAGTAAGTTTCTAACTCCAGATACTATGTCTTTTAATTCTAGGATAGTCAATTTTTTTTTTTACCAGTTCTAATTAATTGTTGATTGATGTTCTTTTCTTTTTCATCTATTTTACCTATCTTTTCCTATGGTTTCTTTTTTAAAGAATTATTTATTTATTTTTATTTATTATTATTCTTTTTTTAAGATTTGTTATAGGGCACATGTGCTCACCACAGAGAGACAGACAAGAGAGGGAGAGTGAAAGATAGAGAAAGAGAGAGCCATCAGGTCAGCCATGTGGGAGTTCAGTGTTTAACCACCATGCCACCTGCCAGCCCCACTCTATATATTCTTTAATATATTTATTATAGTTATGTTAAAATTCTTGCCTAAATTCCAGCATCTGAATAATTTCTCAGTCATTACTTTTTCTCTTTATATTTATAACTTCTTTTCTCTGCATCTTCCTATGACTGATATTTTTTTGTTTTGTTTTTTTAAACTTGAGTATTCTGGATGACACCTTGTAGAGGCTCTGGATCACATTACCTTCTTCTGAAAAGTGTTGAATTTTGTTTTGGCAGGCAGGTAAATTACCAGAGGATTATCTTGATTCTGCTGACACTTAGCTTAAGGCTTTGTTAGAAGAGCTGTTTCCTTACTTGCAGGGTGTTCTCTATTCTTAGGGGATGAATAGCAAATATCTTTCTGAAGTCTGAACTGAAAGCTCAGGGTATACTCCAGGTTTGTTTCACTTTACCAGTTTCAAACTTCAGCTGCTTTCTTACTAGTGCTGTACAGCTGCTAATACACCTTTGGTTCTCTTGTGGTTCTTCTCTCCCAGGCCTTCAGTAACATTCTCTGCATGAGCGGCCAAGGACCCACTAGGACATTTTAATGTAGACTTTTGGGTATTCTTCTCTGTGCTCTTACATTGTGCCACTGCAACTGGGCTTAGAGATGGCTTGGTGAATTCCACAGAAATTCTGTTAGTATGTTAATTTGAATCTCATTAAATCTATAGATTATTTTAAAAAGGCTGACATTTTTAAGTATTGAATTTTTCTATCCATGAACATAGTGTCTTTCTACATATATATGTATATATAGGTCTTCATTGATATCTTTCAATTAAATTTTATAATTTTCTTCATAAATAATATACCTTTTATAATAAAATTTACTTGGAGTATTTAATATTTTAGTTGCTATTATAAATGATATATTTTAATTGGTGTTTCTCTCTTACTTTAAATTTTTTAGTGATTATACACATACACACTCATTTTATATATATATATATATATATATATATATATAATGGCACATGCACACACACATATATATAAAATGAGAGCAAAAAGGAAAAGAATGATAAGAAGTATTCTTGGTACAGTCTGTCATGATATGATCCTCTTGTCCTAGCCTCCAGGTCAGCTAGGATTACAGGTAGGTGCCGCCACTCCTGGCCTTTTAAGGTTAGCCCAGGAATTTAACCTGGGTATCTCATGTGTTTCCAGCATCCTATAGAAGTACTCTTACATTTGTGCCACTGCAACTGGGCTTGTGCATGGTATTTCAAAAAAAATTATACTTGCTGAAACTGACTTCTCAGCACCATTTTGTCTCGGCAGCAGTGACCGCGGCGCTATCGTATTTTATGTTTCTGGCGAGAAGGGAGCCGAGTCTTTTTCAGGTGGATTTGCTTTAGTGTGGCACCCTTCCACCGTTCCCTTTAGGTCACCAACTTGTGACGGTCGGAGGAGTAGCAGGACAGTCAAAAAGAAAAGAGGACATCTCAGTGATGCAAATCCCAAAGTATTACTGAGACTGTGGAAATGATGTTAGACAAAAAGCAAATTCTAATGGTTTTCTTATTCGAGTTCAAGATGGGTTGTAAAGCAACAGAGACAGCAACATCAACAATACATTTGGCACAGGAACTATTAATGAATGTACAAAAGCAGTGGTTCAAAATGTTTTGCAAAGAAGAGCCTTGAAGATGAAGAGCCTAGTAGCTGGCCATCAGAAGTTGACAGTAACCAACTGAGAGCAATCATCAAAGCTAATCCTCTTGCAACCTTAGGAGAAGTTGCTGAAGAACTCAGTGTCAATCGTTCTACAGGTCATTTGGCATTTGAAGCAAATTGGAAAGGTGAAAAACTTGATAAGTGGGTGCTTCCTTAGCTGACTGAAAATCAAACAAATCATTTTGAAGTGTTGTCATCTCTTACTCTGTGCAACAAGAGCAAACCATTTCTCAGTCAGGTTGTGTGTAATGAAAAGTGGATTTTACACAACAATCAGCAATGACCAGCTCAGTGGCTGGACTGAGGAGGAGCTCCAGAACACTTCCCAAAGCCAAACTTGAACCCAAAAAGAAAGGTCATGGTCACTGTTTGGTAGTCTGCTGCCAGTCTGATCTACTACAACTTTCTGAATCTAAGCAAAACTATTACATCTGAGAAGTATGCTCACCACATTGGGGCGATACACTGAAAACTGCAGGGCCTGCAACCAGCATTGGTCAACAGAAAGGGCATATTTCTCCACAATATCTGACCATATGTCATACAATCAATGCTTCAAATGTTGAATGAATCAGGCTATAAAGTTTTGCCTCATCCTTCATATTCACCTGACCTCTTGCCAACCAGCTACCACTTCTCCAAGCATCTTGACAACTTTTTTTTTTCAGGGAAAACACTTCCACAACCAGCAGGATGCAGAAGATGCTTTCCGAGAGTTTGTTGAATCCCAAAGCATGGATTATAGACATCTCAGTTGTTCAGCTTACATGATTCTGACTGAAAAATTAAAGTTGAAAAGACTTTCTTTTTGGTAGGTGCCAGAACTATTGTATCCAGATCAACTGCACACAAGAATAGAGCTTTCAGTGGAAATTTTAAGCAAGTGGGATCAGGATACTGAATCATTTGTTCAAAGAATTTTGACAAGAATTACCAGTACAATTCTGAAACATCGCACAGTCAGAATAGTGGTTACCAAGAAGTGGAAATGATCCAGTCAAAGCAAAAGTGGACTGGTCAAGAGCAAAAATCTTTTTAATGGGATGATAAACACATTTTGCTTGTTGACTTTATGGAAGCCAAAGAATGATAACACGTGGTTATTGTATTTTGAGAAAATGAGCTGAAACTTTAGCAGAAAAATGCTTGGACGAGCTTCACAGAAGAATGTCTTTCACTAGCAGTGCTCCTGCCATTCCCCTCATCCCACTGAGGGTATTTTGGGGAGAGTTTCATTGGGAAATCATTAGGAATCCATACTTTATAGTCTTGATGCAGCTCTTTCTGACTTTTGTTTCCTAATCTTAACAAATATTATTTTTGAAAGATACCCATTTTCTTCAGTTACTAATGTAATAAAGACTATATTGATGTGGTTAAAAAAATTATACTTGCTAATTGTTTATTGCTGGTATGTAGAAATACAAACAATATATTTTTTTAATTTGCTATTGAGTGTATACACTTGCTGGAAAGAGACAGAGAGAGAGAGAGAGCGGAAGTGAGACAGCATTCCCGGGGTGGGGGTGGGGGTGGGGGGGAGATCATGCCACGGTCCTTTCTCCTTTATTCTCCGCTTGGGATTTTGCTATTGGCCATGTGAGATCCACCCACCTTAACCACCATACCACATGGCAGGTCCCAACTGATTTTTGTGTAGCAATTGTTTTGATTGCCAGAAGGTGTATGCACTAGCGCAAGAGAGAGAGGGGGAGAGAGAGAGAGAGAGAGAGGGAGAAAGCACCTCCAGTGGGGGTGGTCATGCCACAATCCTTTTTCCTCCATTTCGCCATGCCATCAGGATTTGAGGAAGATATCTTCATACACCCCACATATTTTTCAAGCCAGTGGGCCTGGGATTTGAACTGTAGTTGGTCTTGTACTCCTGGCCTTAGTGATCACATTTTCAACTTTCTTACTAGACTCTTTTTACAAAGTATAATTTTTCTATAGATTTTTGTGTTTTTAATAGACAATCAGAACATTGATGGGTAATAATACTTATATTTCTTCTTTTAAATTCTCTCTCTCTGTCTCTCTCTGTCTCTGTCTCTCTCTCTCTCTATATATATATATAAAGGACACCTTTTTTCCTATATATATATATATATAAAGGACACCTTTTTTTCTCTTATTGTGCTGGACATGGTGATAGCAATATGTTTATCTTATTGCTGTTTTTAAAAGGAAGGTGCATGTGTGTGTGTGTGTGCGAGTGCACGCTTGCGTGCACGCGCTCATTGGAGGGGCAGAGGGAGAGAGAGAAAGAGAGGGAGAAAGAAAGTGAGAAAGCACCCTCCCTTCCCCCACCATGGCTGATAGGAATTCCTTTTCTTTCCTTTCTCCTTTGGGATTTTGGGCATGTGTGCACATGGGCCCAGAATGCTTCTCAATCCACTGGGTTTGGGACTCAAATCATAGTTGACCATATGGAATCCAGCTACCCCAACTACCATACCACCAACTAGCCCAAAATGAAGACTTTTTAACATTTGAGCAAAGATTTATAAATTGACTGTCACATGTAAGAGCTCAGAAACTAGCCCCTCCCCCATAAACAGGCCCTAGCTTTTCCACTTTCTTTCTCTGAATGTCAATGTTTTCCAATTGTTAAAATACAAGGCTTGACCTGTAAGAGTGATTTTCAAATTGCATGAGTTAAAGGTTTTTCAAGTCACAAATTTCTGTGAAATGATGTTCAAGTGCTAGACAAATGGTAGCAAGAACCAAAGGTTTGAGACACTTATAAAAGAGGAGCCAGCAGATAATATAATGGATATAATGATTATGTTGCTGGAGTCCAATATAGTCAACTGAGGTTAGAGTCCTGAACCTGGTGGCTTAAAACTCATGCTGGCAGCGTGTGCATGCCTGCCCAAAATCCCAAGAGGAGAATAGAGGAGAAAGAATTGTAATGTGGCCACCCCCCTTAGGGAGGTTATTTCTCTCTTTCTGTCTCTCTGTCTCTCTGGTGAGCACACATGCCTTATAGTAATAATAATAATAATAAAAGAACTAAGAGAAAAAGAGACACTTATAAAGAAGAATTTGAAGTTGAAAAAAAGAAAGGCCATGTGCTTGATATTTTACCCTGAGAAATGAGAAAAGACCACTACTATTCATGGGAAGCTGAGGATCTTGACCTAGGGTTCTTTAAAGCACATAATGGAGCATGTTCTCTTAAGCTGTCCGTTTTAGAAGCCCTTCAAGCTCTCCTTTCTCTGGTCTTCTTTCTTCCCTGATGTCATAATTATAGCAGCTCAGAGGATGGGATATAAAAATGTCTCCGTGTTTCCCTTTGAAATTATATTCTTTTGAATAATTTCACTCAACATCTTCTCAAAATAAATATATCTTGATGCCGCAATCTACCCCTCGTTTCAGCCAGAGCCAGGTTATGGGCACATGGGTGATACTGGGAGCAATCTCTGGGCCAAACTCGGAATCTTCCCATTTGGGTCAGCCTAGCAGTGTGTCATGATTTACTGTTCTGCTACCATCGGGCCCTTCAACATATGTTTTTTAAAGCACCTGCTCTGTGATAGACTATATACTGTCTGCTGGGAATAAAATGGTGGTCTAGACAGTTTCTGCCCTCAGAGGCTGGTGGGGAAGGAGGGTGAGTACATGGACAGTTGTGTTAAAATTACATAAATCTGGGATACTGAGAGAGCGCTCGCTCTCAGGGGATTCAGGGACAATGTTAAATTGGTATTTGACTTATGCATAGATAAATATTTAATGCTAGTAAGCAATACCCAGAGTGTAATTAAATATGTTAACTTTTGTTACAGTATTGAATCCATGTTATTTAGTTTTTTCTTCACAAAAATCCCTGAGGGAAATATTAGCACTTGATTTTATAGAAGACATGAAAGCTCAGTATGTTTTAAATACCTCATTAAAACCTTGTTTTAAGCACTATGCTAAATTATAGGTGACTGGGGGAAATTTCAAATACAAATAAAATTTTCATTGGCATGTTTTGACTGATATGTATTATATAATTAATTATATTAAAAAATAACTGCTGAAGACCAAAATTATAAAGTTCAATAGGATCTCAAATAGTTGAGTGTCTGGAAGAAAATGCCCAGAGAGGATTATTCCTTGGTTGGGAAGAGGCCCAGTAGGTTCCTGGAGGGCCTTAGAGATGCAAATTACCCAGGCCTAACTTTTTTTTTTTAAGAGATTTTTTCCTATAGGGCACGTGCACTTGCCAAAAAGACAGAGAGAGACAGAAAGCAAGAAATCACCTTCCATGAGGGATGACCACAGTCACAGGGCCGCAGTCCCTTCTCCTCCATTCTCCTCTCGGGATCTTAGGCACACACGCACTCATGCCTGGCGTGAGTTTAAGCCACCAGGTCTGGGACTCAAACCACAGTTGATTACATGGGAGTCCAGTGACATAGCCATTATGCTAACTCCTGGTCCCACCCAGGCTTAATATTAATTAGACCTTTCTCCTCCTCTGGGTTTGAAGACCCATTAGAGAATTAATACCTCAGGCTAATCTTTTGGATGAATTGTAACTAATTATGCTCAGGCCTACCTAGAACTTCATTAGGTCCATAGATAGGATGGGAAGAGGGCAGCACTGATGCCTAAACACTTCTAAGTCCTGTCCTTTGTCACTACCTCACCAGTCTTGCTCATGCCCTAAGGTAATTATAGGAAACAATTATTGGGTACTTACTGTATACAAGACTCTCTGCAGAGGACTCTCATTGTCTCACTTCACTCCTACGAAGTGGGTACTATGATTATTCTCATTTCATAGGCCAGGAAATGGAAGTCCTAGAGCAGAGGTTGGCAGACTCCTGACCATTGACCTAGTCCAGCCAAAATGCATGGGTGTGTAAATGAAGTTTTATTGGAACATAGCCATATCTTTCATTTACATATTATCTATGGCCACATTCATGCTACAATAGCACAGTTGAAGAGCTGTAACAGAGGTAATATGGTCCATAAAGCCTAAAATATTTTCTATCTGATCCTTTGCAGAAAAGGCTAACTTACCATTCAATGGAAGCTTTTCAGAAAGAGGCTGAACTGGGATGTGATCCTCTGCAGTCAGACACTGGAGCCTGTACTTGTGATTATGTGTGCAACCACCTCATCAAAACTGATCTTTGTTCAGCCCACACCTCACACATAGCCTGCACTTTGAAGGACTCCACACTTGGTTTAATGCTCTTTCATTCTTGAAATTCTTAATCATTTTTGAGAAGGGATGCTGTGTTTTCAGTTTGCCTCAGGCCCTGAGAATTGCATAACTAGTCCTGTATATTGTAACTGCCGCTGTTGAGGAAAAGATTGGAAAACTCGCCCCTCAACTATCCATTCTTCTTTCTTGTATTCCTGAGCCTGAATGAGGACCCCGGGCTGCCCCCAGTCCTTCATCCTGAGACCATCCTGAAGACAAACCTGAGGTCTCTACCTCAGCCTGTGATGCTTTCATGAATTTGTGCATAGTCATTGGGTGAAAGACGAGAGAAGTAGATTTGAATCTGGTGACGAAGGACCTCCATGTCTTTGTTTAGACCTACATACTCCTTCTTCACGGAGTTCACAAATTAGAGGGGTCCCAGGAAATCCAGCCCCTAAAGACACCATGAAACTTTGTTTCTCACCACTTTCTACTTTTTGAGAATTAGGACCTTATGATTTGCTTTCCCCTCAGGTGCGTGTGTTTGTTTCATCTCTCACTCCCTCCTCCAGGGAACCTGTTCAACTGTCCCGTGGCTTGGGACAATTTAGTAGTCAGAAATGTGCCTCAACTTTCTCCACTATGGGCTTGGGTCTGGAGATGGGTAAGTAATCGGTCATGCTGAGAAGAGAGCTGAAGGCAGTGATCTTGTGACCTGTTTTCTCCTGGGTGCTCTGAAGGAGACCATCATGTTGAGGCAGTTCTCGCAAGCTTCCCTGGCACCTGCTAGTGATTGGGACCCAGAAGTGCCCCTCCCCATGGACTTGCTCATGATGCCAGCTGGAGCGCTTACTGGGGATAGAGGAAATGGATAATGGATGGCCATACCACTGGAATGAACAGAACGTGGCTCTACAGCTGAAAACCTAAGGTGGGTTGCTGGGCAGGTTGTCTGAGAGTCATAGCTAGGGAGATCCTCAGCTCTAGTCAGAGCTGAACTGAGTTGGGTTGAGCCAAAAGGATCAGTGGGCCTGCCCAGGCCATGAGAACAGAACCTTAGTCACTGGCCACAGATTATATCAGCCTGTGAGCCTAAGAACCTGGGCAGTTTAGTCCTTCTACAGTAGGGGGCAGCAAAAATCCAAAATCTGTGGAGGCATTCCAGGCTTCCTTTTGTGTATGGTCCCCAGGTCCTGTAAATTTCCCTGTTGCTGAACCCAGATGCTAGAAACAGGCAGGACAAGGCAGGGGCAAGAGAGATGAAAATGCTAAAAAAGAGATGAAATTAATGTTGACGGAATGATTTCCTAAAATGAGATTTTCTTAAACCAGAAGAAACCAAAATACAGACATCTGAATCGTCATTGAAAGTGTATTCCACCCATTTCCCTTCCCTAATCCATTGCTTAAGAAAGAGCATTTTAACTGAGGACCAACTAAAGAAGTTCCACATTCTAGTTCAGTGCATGAAATTGTGCTACGTCACCACATTTTATAAAGGGCCTGATCTCCCTACATCCAGCTCTACTGGGAAGAACCCACTGGTGTGAACTCCCCCTCTCTGGTGTCCCTCCTGTTTTCTTTGCCCTTCCCCATGTCCCCATGAACTACTGTAGATCTTGGAGCAGGCACAGAAGGAAGTTTTGAAGGTATTTCACTTGAGCCCTGCACGCCCCCCCCCCCATGTCCCTCACTTCTTACCTTTCACTTGATGTGATGGAAGTCTCATCCATGCATCAAGAAACTGCTCGGCACGACCCCTCCCAGAAGACTCCTTGCCTCCTTCTCCACCCTATTCTACCCCATTCCCCAGCTGGTCTCAATCACTCCCTCCTCTGTAACTTCCTAGGACACTGGGTATCTGCGTTCTATAATCTATCTTCTGGCATTGCTCTCTTAACGTATTATTTACCTTATCTAATGTAATAGTTATTCTTTGGTGTAGAATAAGCAAAATGGAACTATAATACAATTCTTTATCTGACTTAGCAATAGGAAGGCTTTGGAACTAGACTCTCCTAGACCCGGATAAGCCCCTAGTATTATCATTAAATTGAGATATAATTCACATAATATAAAATTCACAAAACTGTGCAGTTCAGTTTTTGTTTGTTTGTTTTTTCGTATAATCACAAGGCTGTGCAACTGTCATAGCTATCTGACTGCAGGTTCTTTTTTAAAGTTGCCAGAGGGCTCAAACAATCACTGAAGAGAGATAAAGGTAGGTGGAAGGAAATCACCCTTCAATAGGATGTGAGCACTCTGCAATCCCTTCTCCATTTCTCTCTTCTGTAGGGATTTGAACACACATACACATACACCCGGCATGATTTTAAGACTCCATGGCTGGTACTCTGACAGTGGTCAACTTTCTAAAAAAATCGACTCTGAAATCTATGCCAGTTTTTTTTTTTTTTGTGCCAGTTTTTAAATTACTTTTACAGGGGAAAGACTTTTGGAGATACTTACTCCACCATTTTCACTGATCTCTCCCATAACAGGTTTTAGGTTTTGAGATCTATCTTCTCGCTTTCAAATTTAGCTGTTGCTATAGTTCCATGGATGTCATTTAGGATTAATGATGATCTTGAGCCAAACAATAAAATGACAAAGTACACATATGTGCATTTATTTATGTAAATAACAGTATGAAATTGTATGGAATTTTAACCTACTTAATTCAGTGAATACAATAGTTATCTTTTTTATTTTATTTTTTTACTTTTTAATTTGCCATAGGGCATGTGTAGCTCACTGGAGAGAGAGAAACGGAGGCGGAGTGAGAAAGGACCCCCAGAGGGGATGGCCTTGTCACAATCCCTTCTTTTCCATGCTCCTCTCAGGATTTTGGGCATCCAGCGCACATGCATGGTGTTTTTTAAGCTTCCGGATCCAGAACGCAAACCACTCAGTTGACCATGTGGAATCCAACCACCTTAATCACCATGCTACCAACTGGCCCATAATAGTTACTTTTTAACCTAACTTGTTTTCTGAAGAGATTTCAATGTGCAGGAATTCCATGCAATTTACACTACAAATGCTTTTTAATAATGACCAAAATTGTATAAACATTCATAGATTAATAATGAATTTCAAACTATCACTACATAGTTATTTTAAAAAGAAGTTTTCCATTAGTCTATGAACAAAGCATAAAATAGTGAATATGAAAAGCTTCTAATAAAGGGTAAATATGAAATGTAGAAAATTAGAAAACAATTTACCATAAAGACGTTTTCAAATGAAGAAATATGAAGCTATAATAAATACTTTTAAAAAGTTCACCAAATGATGTATTAACCATATACAAATACCATAGGTAAATACAATACTCTTTTATATATACAGAAATAGAATGGATATTTGTAAGGAAAATAATTTACTAGGGTCTTTGGGTGGAGAGTCACTACAGAGATGACAATAATCATAAATGTGATCAATAAGATCTTTTGACTATAGTGGCAAAATGGCTCTGGAGAAAACTTAAGTTTGAACTCAGTGTTTCACAGACAGGAAACAAGATATTTATTTACGTACTTATCAACAAAGATACTTTAAAATGCTACAGCATATTCATTCTTCCTTCTGTGCTATATGATGTCACTGGCAGATTTTAGAGCTTTCTGGTCACTTTCAGGGCTTTAGTACAACACAGCTTAAATCTTATCCTGCTTCATATACTGTTGTACAGTTGGATTATTTATTTATTTATGTATCTTAGAGGTTTTCTTCCTTGGAGGCATGTGTACTCACTGGAAAGAAAGACAGAGACAGTGAGAGGTGCTGGGAACCAAATGATAGAATAAAGATATAACTGGGGCCAGCAGGTGGTGTGGTGGTTAAGGGCACTAGACTCCCATATGACTGTGACTCAAGTCCCGGATCTAGTGGCTTGTCTTCACTTTCTCACTCACTCTCTCTCTCTCTCTGGTAAAAATTTTTTCTCTCCCTCTGGTAAAAAAAAAAAAAAAAAAAAAAAAAAAAAAAAAAGGTAAATAAATAAATAAAGTTAAATAAAATGATCTTTAAAAAAATGTAACCAAGAGGAAAATAAGATTGAATGTGGAAACACATTGCTTATTAACCAGTTGGGACAGTTTTGGGAGCATGATGTCTGGCACACTGGACTGAGATCAGCATGGAAAACTATGTGGATCATTAATCTCAAGATAGACCCATGGGAAAGAATCTATGCATTGACCCTGCCAGGAACCATAAGGATTGTTTATCCCAGATAACAGTAATGGCCTGCAAGAGTAGACTTTTCTTCAAGAGCCTGCTGCTCCTCACACAGTATAGGTAGAGAACATTCACCTTACTCCCTGCCTAAGATAGTTTAAGTTGTCTGTAAAATAAAATACCCGGGCTTTCAACCCTTGAGGTTCTGAGTCCCTCTTCCCACACTGTGTGTCTGTCTCTTTCTTTATCCTCTGCATAGCTCCTTTATTCACCCTGTTGACTGAATTGGATCCAGCAGAGAGGGAAAGTGAGAAAGCGCCCCCCAGGAGGATGGCCATGCCTCAATCCCTCTCTTCCTGGGATCTTAGGCACACATGCACACACCCTCAGTGTGAGTTTCAAGCCACCAGTGCTGGGACTTGAGCTGCTTAGCCACGTGGGAGTCCAGTGATGTAACCATTACACCATCTGAAATGCTTCCCAAACTAGGGGCATACAGCAAGCCATTCCGAGCACTCCCTCACTGTTCTATTTTCTGGCAGCCATACCAGCATGGACCTCTAACTTTCTGCAGCACATCAAGAGTCTAAATGGGATATGGTGTATCCATTTCATTCCTTGCAGGCACCTTCTAATTTCTCTGAGTGATTTTATTGTGGGTAATTCACTTGGCGTGAGAGGTACGAAAAACAAGCTCTCTCCCCTCACGGGGAGGAAAGGGCTAAAATCCACTTCTATTTCCCCAAACATACTGATTTTTTTTACTCCAAGAAAAAAACGTTTTACTTCAGAGAATGTTTCTAGAATAACTAGGCCAGTCCTCTTTCTGTTTTTAAAAGTTTCCTTTCTTCCTCTTCCTCTTACCATTTCTTCTCTTTCTTTCCCTCCCCTTCTCTCTCTTTCTTTCTCTCTTCTCTCTCTATTTTCTTCCTTCCTTCTTTCCTTTATTCTTTCCTTCTTCCTTTCTCCTCTCAACAGAGAATTGCTGTGCCATGATCCTCCTTCAGCAAGTCAGGGTCCAGTATGGCACAGCAATGCCTCACTGTCTGCACCACCATGGTTCGGTTTAGGCCAGTCTTTACATAGGCAGAGTGGAGGGTCAAGTGGTGGTCTTTGGGCTGGTTTTGCTCTTTCAGTAAGCAAAGGCATATCAAACAACTTCTTGGTGCTTCTGTAGATGGTTGAAGTATGGTGGAGAGGCAGCGTGATGGGATTAACTTCCTGGTACTTGTGATGCAGACGGCTCAAGCCCATTTTCCAGAAACTGCCTTGCCTCTCTTCTCCTGAGGCCTTGACATAATCTCTATCCACTCTCCAAAATCTGTTGAACCTGTCAAGGAGGGGCGTGGATGGAGGAATCTTGGTTTATTTCCACCATATTCATCTTCCTTCCCCTCTCCATGGGTATCTGTGATAGCAGAAAGGTCACTTTTGGTTCCTGAGGGAAACTCATTGTAGGATGAAGTGCGTCCTCCCAAAATTCATGTTAAAATTCCAACCTTGAAGGGACCAGCAGGTGGTGTAATGGTTATGTGGCTAAACTCCCTCATGGTGGACCGTGATCCACATCCTGGACTTGATAACTTAAAACTGACGCCGGGTGCACGTGCATGTGTGCCCAAGACCCCGACAGGAGAATGGAGGCATGGCCATCCCCCATAGGAAACTTTCTGTTTCTCTGGCGAGCACACACACCCTATAGCAAAAAATCACTTTCCACAGGGTTTGGTCATGCCACAATCCCTTTCTTCCAGTCCTCCAGCTCACTGGATCTTGGGCACCCCCACATGTGGGCTGACAAGCTTTAAGGGTGACCAATCTCAGGATTTGAACTGTGCTTGCCATGTGGAATCCAGCTTCTCTTGGTCAAGGTTTCACCATTGTGGCATGAAGGAGCTGGCCCTATGGAGATAGGGTCTTTAAAGAGGTCATTAAATTAAAATGAGATAATTAGGATGGGCCCTAATCCAATATGACTGTGGTTTCCTTATTAAAAGAGGAAATGACAACACATATGCATAGAAAAGCCCTTTTGAAGACCCAGAGAGAAGATGGATCTGAAAACCTCTGAAGAAGCCATTCCTGTCAACATCGTGCTGTCAGACTTCTGGCCTCCAGAGTGGTGAGGGAATAACTTTCTGTCATATAAGCCTCAGTCTGCGGTGTTTGATCATGGCGGCTCTAGCAGACAAGTATGTCTGCCTTGCAAGGTGTTCTCTTCCGGCTTTTTCTCCAGCTCTGCTCCTCTCAGCTGTTTCTTCATATTTTATAACATGTCACATGTTTGTCCAAGCCTCCTGAGTCAGGCTGTAAGTTCTTATTGACTTATTTGAATTAGTTATAAATGTATTATCTTTTATCAAGTTCCTAGAAAATGTTAAATCACCCTTTTACTTTGCCTTTTTTTGGATCAATTCAAATCAATAAATATTTGTTGAATACAAGGTACTGGGAATTCAGGACAGACCTAGTCCCTGACCTCAAGAAAATTACTTTTTATTAGGGTAGATAATCACACAAATAGATAAGTGGAATGCAGTGTTAAATCCAATGGATATGGTGAGTCTTTTTATTTTCTTTTCCTTTTTTCTTTAAAAAAATAAATAAGGTGTCTTTATTTTATAACCCTCTTGAGTCAGTCTCCCAGCAGGGACCATAGGTACCATGTCTGGCTTTTTTTGGACAAGGTATTCCTGTGTTGTCCAGACCAGCCTTGAGCATGTGGTCCTCCTACTTCAGCTCCCTGAGTTGCTGGGATTACATATGCATGCCATCATGCCTAACATCATTTTGATTTTTAGTTGTTCATGATATATATTGGTGTTCAAATAGGGTTTTCACATTCCTCAATACTGGCAGAGATGGAGCATCCCATTTGCTTTACACGTATGGAACAGTAGGGGGAGATAGAATCAAAAGTCTGAGTCCAGCCTTGCCTGCACATCTGACAGATTTTGCTGAGTTCCAGCGATGGAGGTGTATATAACAGGAAGCTACTACAGGCATCACTGCAGATCTCCTTCTCTTTGAAGACTTGATATGATACTACCAGTATTGAGTAATCAAAATTAAGTGCTTTCATCTACAAAGTGTGCCATCATGGTCTGCCTTCTATGCAGTGTACCTGTTTCAAATAACAAACATTTACATGGTTGTTACTGTGTGCCACACGTGATTTAAAAGTTTATGAATTATATTTATTATTTTTATATTTATTTTACATATGTATATATACATATATGTATGTATATATACACATATGTATGCATCTATTTATCTATCTATCTATATATGTATATCTCAACAACTCTGTTAACTGACCTTCTTATCATTTCCATTTTATAGGAATCAAGCTCCAGATTAATTAAGTAAATTGTCCAAGGTCGAGTGGGCATTCAAACCTGCATGCTGACTCCCAAGTTTCTGCTTTCAGCCACCTACTCTGGCCGCTCCCTTTTGTGTGTATCTTGGCTTCCACACCCGGGTTTTTTGTTTCTACATAGCAGAGAGTGCATCTCCTCCATTTTCATGTTGTCCCTTTGGTCTCTCTTTCCTCACTCAGTCTTGTATCTGTTGTTTAGAAGACCTTAAATATTTAACTAGTAGTTGCTGAATTATTGTCCTCTCTTTCTATTTCACAAGCAAGAAACTAAGACCCAGGAATGAGGCCCTGAAATGCAAGGCCAGAACACAATCATCCTGAGTCCCCATTATTGAAAGGACGAACTGGGTCAACTTCTGAGATGACATGGTCATGAAGAAGCAGGAACTCATGAGAGAGGTCTTCAGAACGTTTGTGGAAAATGTGTATTATGAAAACATTAAGAATGGATTTCAATTTTTTTGTATCAAAATAATTGCACTTTCTTGTATTTTTTTTCATAACCTTTTTTTACCTATTTTTTTTTTTTGAGAGGCTTTTCGCTATAGGGCACGTGCACTGGCCAGACAGACGGAGAGAGACAGAGAGACAGAAAGCAAGAAATCACCCCCCAGGGATGATGGCCACGCCGCAATCCCTTCTCCTCCATTCTCCTCTCGGGATCTTGGGCACGCATGCACATGCGCCCGGCAGGGGTTTTAAGCCGCTGGGTCCGGGACGCGAACTGCGGTCAACTACGTGGGAGCCCAGCAACATAGTCATTATGCTAACTGCTGGTTCCCTTTCATAACCTTTTTGAAATCTCCTTTTTTTTTTTTTTTTTTAGAGGTTTTTGCTATAGGGCACGTGTGCTCGCTGGAAAGACAGAGAGAGAGACAGAGAGACAGAAAGCAAGAAATCACCCCCCAGGGATGATGGCCACGCCGCAATCCCTTCTCCTCCATTCTCCTCTCGGGATCTTGGGCACGCATGCACATGCGCCCGGCATGGGTTTTAGGCCGCCGGGTCCGGGACGCGAACTGCGGTCAACTACGTGGGAGCCCAGCAACACAGCCATTATGCTAATTGCTGGTCCCTTGAAGTCTCCTTGTATTTTAATTAATTAGTACGCCAGTGGGGCTGTGCATGAGAGAGAGATAGAGAAAAAGAGAAAGAAAGAGAGAGTAAGAACACCCTTAACAGGGCCTAGTCATGAAATCCATCAAGATCTTGGACACTCAAGTGTTTTTCAAGCAACTGGATCCAGGACTTGAATTCTGGTCAACCATTTGAGATATAGCTTCCTCTACATAGCATTCAACTTTTGTACAATGGGGCTGGCGGCGCAGCCCCCTCATACTTTAATAGAAATACCCTGAGTTTTCCTTAAGAATCCACCTGCAGAATGTCTTGTCTACCTCATAGCTCTGTCGTGATTAAGTTAACTCCAAGAATACTCTGAACTATTATTATAAAAAGAAAGGGGTTAAGGAAAGGGGAAGGAAACACCTTGAATGAAAGCCTTCCAGGTGTCAGGCACAGGCCAATGAGTTCTGATTTGCTATCTTGTTTATTCTCAGATCAATCTGCAAAAGTTAGGCAATATTTTTTCCATTATTTCATAAAAACTGAGTCTTAGAGAGAAGAAATGACTTCCCTAAGACTACAAGCTTGAGAGCCAAGTCTGAGTCTGATGTCAAAGATTGTGTTTCGCTGGCACACCACCAGGGAGTGTATAGGTAAAGAGATGAGGCCATCGGAGAGCCTGAGGGATCTGTTTGGATCTTAGGCAAGTGATCTGGGGTGACTCATGGAATACTCATGGAGGGAGACCAAAATTCCTCCCCAGCACTGTGCGTCTTGGGAAGGCAGGTTTACATCTTTTCTCTCCAGTTTCCCCTCATCATGTGGGGCATGACTGCTGTCTCACGAGGAAGCTCTTCCGCTGGAGAAGGCTCCAGAAAACACAGATTCTAGGCCTGCTGCTTTCTAGCAGTGTGACCCAAGGCAAGCTCCACTCTGGTTCTGGGCATCTCCTCTCGTCTGAGGAGATGAGAAAGTCATCAGCACAGACCACCACCTAGGACTCCTCTTGGGACTTGAATCTGAAACCCCGTGAATACAGTTTTATTCTTCTATCTTGAAGGTCAGTGCCCACCAAATCAAATACATTCCCCAGGCAAGGACAATGCTTAACTGTGAGTAAGTTTTAGATGGTTGAGATAGGAGGGACCTTTTTTTTTTTTTTTTTTTTTTATAGATTTTTGTTATGGGGTATATGAGCTCACCAGAGAGACAGAGAGACAGAGAGAATGAAAGTGAGACACTGCTTCCCAAGGGAGATGGACACTCACCAATCCCTTCTCTTCCATTCTTGTCTTGGAATTTTGGGCATGCATGCACAAGTGCCTGGCATGAATTTCAAGTCACTGGGTCTGGGACTTGAACCACAGTTAACCACATGGGAGTCCAGTGCCTTAACCACCACACTACCTGCTGGCCCCAGAAGAGATTTTGAATGGATTAGAGAGGAAGAGCCTGAGGCCCATGTGTGGAAGAGAAGCACAGATGTGAGGAGCCTAGCAGGGGAAGGTGGACTTTGGAGCACAGAAAGAGCAACAGCCTCAGCAACAGGGCCCTGGCACTCACCAATATGTGGTCTTGGCCAGGCAATTCTTCTCTATGAATCTCAGTTTCCATATCTGTTCACTCACTGTGCACCCACATTGAACTGTGTTCAGCTCACAGCTCATTCAGGTTTATCTTCCCACAAGGGTAAAGTCTTAGAATGAAGGCAAACCTCACAGAGGAGGCAGGGACTGGGCCCTCTGCCAGACAGCCACTTCCTTCCTCCTTATCTGCTCTCTCCTGGGTGGAGCTCTTTCCTCTCTCAGCATCCTGGCCAGGAGTCAGTCTGTATCTTCCCTAACAACCAAAGCTAAGGGAAGGTCAGAGGTGGCAACGCCAAGGAAGAGACATTGTTTTCTAGTTTTCTACAGAGCAATGACGAGAGATCTGGCTGACCTTCATGTCTGACCCCTGAACTATTAACCCTGGGTGTAATAGTCAGTATCCTGAGTATTCCTGTCCTCCATAAATAAGTGAAATAATATCAACCTGGAATGTGGTTGTAAGGCATTATCTACACATAATAATATATCTCAGTTGTTGTTTGCTTTCCTTTTTAGCTTTTTCATATTCTGACTTCCCCAGCTTTGAGCAGGAGAAGCAAAAACACCCAGGAGAGGACAGCACATATTCACAAAGCACTTTACAGTTTAAGAAGCACTTTCATATTCACTGTTTAATTGAATGCCATTGCATCTTTAGGACAATGATCATGGCTGGGTGAGATTCTCTGAAGTTCTGGAGGACATGTGTTTCTCCTTTTGTAGTTCTGTTACTAATGTTATATTCTTGCCAAGTGTCTGTCTTTCCTAGTGAATCTTAAACTTCCTGAAATCAGGGATTATATCTCTGCTCACTGCTGTGTTCTCCTCTCACTAGCTGCTACTGAAATGTCTTGGGAGGGTCTGTAAACACTTGTCACACCATCTTATAAGAATGTGTTTGTGTCTCTGCCATGGCCCAGAGTAGGATCTTCCTAAGGACAATAGTCATGCCTTCTTCCCGTGTGTATCTTTCAGGGCAATCACAATGCCTCTTAGTCGTACCTAATATGTTTTTGACTGACCAATGCATGAACTTTCCAATTACAGCTCCAAATGTTTTTTGCATGTGATGCTCTTGGTGCAAAGTCAGAGTGAAGATACTCCAAGTCAGGCTTGGCTCTGACTGAAACCACTGCTGAGCTGTTGTCGATCGGGAAGACTGTTGGCCAGATTTCCATGGACTGTGAGCCTTTGAGGAGAGAACCTGTGGGAGATAGTTCCATTAATGCACCCTAGCAGGATGCACTAGTGTCTTGACTGGACTCCTTTTCTTCCATATGCGGATGCACTACTCCAGAGAGACAGAGTGACTGCCCAAATCCAGGCATTGCCTCTACCCAACATTCTGGTTCCTAAGGGCCTGCAGAACCAGCTGGGGAGAACTAAACAGTTGTCAGTGTACAATCACCAAAGGAGTTCTATAGGGATCAAGACTGGGTCACCAAGATTAGCTGTTATGTTCGTTCTTGCTTTCTCTTGGTTTTTGGGCCAAGACAGTTTTGGCCTTAGTTCTGTCTCCCAGGTAGGCACCAGCAATTCCTGGAAGTGTCACTGATGCTTGGCGGGGAGGGGTCTTTCCTTTGTAGGCCTTGTCCTTTCTCTACCACACCCAGAATCACTGACATCATATAAAGCTGCAGGCTATGTGAGTGACAATAGCATGTATCATATCATCATATCTGATTATGTTTATGTTATTATTATTAGCTTATATTTTAATAGTATTTTATGGCTCACCAAGTACTTTGCTATATATGATCTCATTTGATTAGGTAGTGTATTATTAACCTTCTTTTTTTTTTTTGATTGGGTAGCATATTATTAACCTCTACTTTTTAAGTAAAGCTTATTTATTCCGAGAGAGAGAGAGAGAGAGAGAGGAGAGAGAGAGAGCACATCCCCCAAGAGGTTCTTTGTGCTGCCATCCACATCCAGTCTTAGCTGGTGCAGATCACTGGCATATGTGTCAGAAAGGTCCTTGAGTGTGAGGACAGGACTTCTCCCAGGTGGATTTAATTGTATTACTACTGCACTGCAGCCTGGCCCCAGCCTCTATTGTAGAAAGGGAAAACCAAGCTTCAGAGAAACAATGTGACATGTTTACGTTTGCAGAATTAATATGGCACAGTTAAGAATCAAGAGCAGATTTCCTTCTATGTTTACGGTTTTTTTTTCCCCCAGACTGCATGTGTGCTCACTAGAGAGAGAGAGAGAGAGAGAGAGAGAGAGAGAGAGAGAGAGGAAGAAGAAGAAGAAGAAGAAGAAGAAGAAGAAGAAGAAGAAGAAGAAGAAGAAGAAGAAGAAGAAGAAGAAGAGGAAGAGAGCATTCTTAATAGGGTGTGGTCATATTGCAATCCCTTCTCCACCACTTCTCCATCCTGTTTGGATTTGGGCCTGTGCCCAGCATGTTTTCCAGGTTGTTGGGGCTAGGATTCAACCCACATAGTTTGTCATGTGGGAACTAGCTCCCTTAACCACCATGCCACAGGCTGGCCCAAGGAAACTTTAAAAAGTCATGGAAAATAGAATTAAAGTACAAGTTTATTTTGGTGTGAACAATTTTGAAATCAATGCATAATTTTTCATAATAGAAATTTTCCATGAACTTCTTGGAGACTCTCATGTATTTCACTGTACTTATTCTGCTCAGTTAATTCTTCCTCCACGTTCAAGATATGAATGGCTTGTCACTGGTCCTCGCGTCCTTCACCTAGAATTCATTACAGTTTTATACTCCTATCTCCTGGATCTCAATAAGAAATTTAGAACTTCAGTAACTGAGAACTGGAGCGTTTGTGAACCTGGTGCTTCTGAGATAATTTCCTCCCGAAGTGCCAGGGATGGCTTGAGAGAGATGTGTGCAGGAAGGGAAACCCCAGGGAAAGACAGAGCTGGACTGACATAATAGCAAAGGGTATTGTGCACCTGCTGTGTGTCATGGAGAATGCTCATGGACTGTGATGTTTTCTGACCCCGAGGGCTTTCTGCTCAGTAAATGAGGATTTGTGTCCAAGAGTCAGGGTTAGGTGGAAGGTGGCCTCTGTTCTGAGAAGTTGGCTTTAGCCTCTTGCATGGGCTGCCCAGGTGCTTAGGGAGGCTCACTGCTCTTTCAAACAGCTCAGTGGCCACTGCTTCAAGCAGCAGCATGTAGCTCCACTCCCTCTTTTCTTCCCTTTTCCCCTCTTCTTCCTTCACCCTCCCTCTTTTCTTCCCTTCCTCTCTCCTCCTTCCTACTTCTTATACATACTTAATGAGCATCTACTATGTTCTAAATATTTTGTGGTTCCAGGAATTTAAAAATGAATGGGAAACCTAAAGAGATAAGTTCTCTCTAGTACATGAAGAATTTGGTCTGAGACCCAATCTCTCTCCTGAGAAATCTGCTGAGCACTAGGAGTATTGCTATTCTGCCAGGAAGTGATAGAGCTTCAAAATACTGGCATTATCCAAAAAGCTTCCACATGGTAATCTCCTTGGGTAGGCAGTAACTGAGCCCACCAAATTGGATCCCCACTTCTGTTCCCCTCAGATAGCTGCCCAAGGAGGGTCAGCTGCAGAAATCAGGAGTCACTTGTCCCCAAAACCTTCCCAAAGTCTACTGGGGTCCCTCCTACTCAGCAGGTGATTAGCAGTTGGCTGGACCCTCTGTTAGGCACTACAAGGGCCTGTCCTCATGTTACACCTCCCAGGTACCCTCCATTCAGGTGTGGCCGCTTTGTTAGGAAAATAGGACAGTGGCCATGGAGAGGGCACAGCTCATTGGCTGGAGCTCAGGGTGCTGGTCTTGACTGCTGTAGCCAGATTCGCCCTTTGGAGGAAGAGGGCTGGGCAAGATCTCTGATAGACTCTATGTGACCTCTGGAGTCTAAGAATAGCTTAAGTAGGACCTGACATCACTCAGTTTATCCAATAAGAGATCCAGAATTTCCAGTGTTAAAGGTTCCTGTTTTCCCAGCATCCCAGGGAGACCAAGGCAACAGGAGAACAGAAATGACTTCAGTCACAATTTCCAACTGAATCAGTATGAGTCAAGGTCAGAACCTGCTGTGCAGTGAGCATGCTGGCCCCGTGGGCCTCCTCCCTCCATGACGATGATGACAGGCTCTCATTCTTTCATTCCTTCATTCTTCACTTAAATATTTGCTGAATGCTATGAGCTCTGCTTGGGCCTTGAGGATACTCAGTGATGGATAACCCAAGACATCTCTCCCAAAAAGCTCCTGGCATAGAAGCAGGGTTGTGAATTTCAGGAAACCCTCACCAACAATTTCTGATATGCAGCCTCTATGATATCCCCGAGAGTCATAGAGGATGTTCCCAGAACCTAATGTGGGCTTAATCCAATAGGGGAGTCTGATCGTGAGCACAGAGCATGACAGTCACCCTGCCAAGGAGGTGCTCCATCATGGGGACAGGCTGGGGCTGTCTCAGTGGCTTTCCTAGAGGACAGTCCTCAACAGGAACCTGAGAAGCATGTGGGGAGTGGAGGAGGAAGGGTGTTCCAAACAGAGGATGCATCTAGGTGTGTTCAGGGAGGGTAAAAATTTGATGTGGCTAATCTGTTCATATGGCACAGAAGACATAAGGCTGGGGAGGAGGAAGGTCCAAATTAGGAAGAATCTGGCACAGTTTGGAGGAACTTAAATTTTTCCCCCTTGGGAGTAATAGGGTGGCACTAAAAGTTTTAAATAGGCTCAGACTTACCTTTTAGAAAGGGAGATGAGGAGAGTTCAAGGGAAGGAGACAGGTGCCTTGAGAGGAAGAAATCTGGGAATATTGCTAGACGTGGAGGTGAGGAAGAGGGAGAAACTAGGATGACTCCAAGCCTTGGGTCTTAGGGCTATTACTGAGAAAATGGAGGAGGCTTGTGGGGAAGCAGTGATGATAGGTTCTATGTACATCAATTATTGTAAACTGGAATGTGGCTTATGTCACCCAAGGGTATGGATAAAGGACAGGGAGTTAGGAGAAGGGAGAGAGGTCTTCCGAGGGCAGGGATGGGGAGTGCTTATGGTAAGAGGGCACTTACAGCAACAAGAGGACTTACGAATATTGAGGGAAAGGATAAGTAGAAGGGAATAGGAAGAGGGTCTAGGGACTGGATTTCCAGGGTGGGGCAGTCTACAAGCTTAAGACAGAGCTAGTCACATTTCTAGGTGGCTCTTTTGGATTTTGGTGGAAAAGATTGGCATAAAAGCAGCAGGAAATTCTCAGCCATTTCATCATTAGCCCAGAGACTTCAGACATCTGTGAAATTGTTCAGACTCCTATGACATGACTCAGTCCTACTCCAGAGGCAGGAGCGTGACTGGGCAGGCTCAGAGAAGTCCTGACACCTCAGGGCAGGGAGACTCCAGAGCTGGGTAGGCCTGAGTGGGCAGGATTGGGTATTAGAAAAAGAGGGGAGGAGAGGGTAGCTCCAACCTACAACCACAAACCCTAGTTGCTAGGATATGTGGCTTTCTTTCTTTCTTTCTTTCTTTCTTTCTTTCTTTCTTTCTTTCTTTCTTTCTTTCTTTCTTTTTTTTTCTTTCTTTCTTTCTTTCTTTCTTTCTTTCTTTCTTTCTTTCTTTCTTTCTTTCTTCTTCTTCTTTCTTTCCTTTCTTTCTTTCTTTTTTAACCAGTGAGTTTCATTTGCTGCCTTATTTTTTAAAAAAAGTTGTCCAAAATTTGCTTGTTCCCTTTTTCTCTTCCTTCCCCATTGTGCCCAATCTTGAGCTAGGCCCCAGGTTTACAAAGTCAAATAATATGGCCTTAGGCCTTAGAGCACTAACACAATCAACTGAGCTTAAAGATATCCAGGGAGAATCTTTTTTTTCACAAATATGGTTGCAATGCCTGCCTCTAAGGAGGTCTTTCCAATTCAGTAAATACTGCATTCCTTGTATGTGAGCTCTGATTTGTGGCAACACGTTGGTTGTGGCACAAAGAAGAGTCAGACTCATGCTTCTCAGTCTCCACCTAGACACAAGGGCTGGGAACAATGAGACACCAAAGGCCTCTGCACCAAGAATGACTCTTGTCCGGGCCTTGATACCTCCTTCCCCTGCTTGGCTTCGTTCAGCTAATATTCTCAGAGCATCGAGTATCTTCCTAGCTCTATGCTTTGGGAATTCAATAGAAGATTAATTCATGGTTCCTGTTTCAAAGAATTTATTACATTGCAAAGAAATAGCATTCATATATGGAACAGGCAATACTGTGCAGGATGTGATTAGCTGGTGAAAGCCTCTGGAGATCGGATCGATGGGAGGTGGTGTTTGAGCTGTAGATGGGTGGAGAAGCAGTGGGAGAGCATCTCGAGCCTTGAGAGGAATGGGACTGTGGAGAGCTCAGTTCTTCTCTGTGCCTCCAGCATTGAGCATGGCGCCTGGTACTGATAACACCTACAAAATTGAAGAAAAGCATCAGATACCATTTGCATAAAGCCTTCTCTGATCCTTTCAGTCAGTTCCGTGTCTCTGTGCTGATTTAAACCTTTCTCATCTAAATAATCTATAGCCAAGGCAGGAAATTAGAAAATCTAGGTAAGCAAATGGAAAAAGAAATATTCATGATTTCCCAAGTGGAAGTAATTGTTGTTAAGTTTTTTTGAAAGAATTATTTAATTTTATTTACTAATATTATTATTATTTAATTTGCTGTAGGGCACATACTCTCACCAAAGAGAGAGAGAGAGAGAGAGAAAGCTGCCGCCTCTGGGACTTGCAATGTGGTTGGCCATGTGGGAGATGTCATCTTTGGCCACCTTCACCACCTCATCCCTGCTGGCCTGATGTTAAGTTTTAAAAACACATCTATCCAAACTTTTCTGATTATTTACATAGTGTATCTATACATCTAGAGACATATTTAGAGGGACTTACATACATGAGATAATCATATGAGCTACTTTTTTTTTAAAGAGATTTTTGCTATAGGGCACATGTGCTTGCTGGAGAGACAGAGAGAAACAGAGAGACAGAAAGCAAGAAATTACTGCTCCTTCAGGGGGTATGACCACGCCTCAATCCCCTCTCAGATGCACCCAGCATCAGTTTCAAGCTGCCAAGTATGGGACTTAAACGGTGATAGACTATGTGGGAGTCCAGTGCCCTAACCCCCACGTCACCTGGGACTCCATGAACCAGTGTTTTTTACCATTATAACTTGCTAGAGTGTGCTTTTTCTTTTCCAATCCACTTTACATAGGCTTTGGTCTATATTCATCCGAGTCTGGAGGTATTGTAGCTCATCGGGACCACCTGTCTCTTCCACTGGGCTGACAACTCCTTGAGGGCAGTGGTAGTGGCTTTGTTACCTTTGCCTCCCACTCTCCATGTTTGGCTCCTTGTGGCTCCTCAATGTAAGTTGAGACAACTACCAAAGTTCCCTGCCAAAGACATTCCACTGCTGATGGCAAACAGACGCAGAATAGATAGCCTGAGGGACAGCCCGACTCCCCAGTGGGAGGGTCACATGCTGTGCCCCTAGGTAGCCAGCACCTCCCTCCTGCTTGCTTCCTGTCACCTGTGCACTCAGTCTCCATCCTCTCCACCTGGGAAAACAAGACGCCTCAGTGCATGTGCTTCAAATAGCCTCCTTGGCTATTTTTACTCCTCTGAACTGCCTGCCCTGGATATTTACTTACTCTCCAACAGGAAGAATCCTCCTTTCTCTGGTTACTCACTCGGAGGCCCCGGCCTCTGGGCTCCAGCTGTGGAAATGCTCTCCATAGAAGAGATAACACTGCAGCTGGCTGTGAGCATCTCAAAGCACCTGGGACCCACAGCCAGGCTGAAGCTTTTCTAGGAAGCGCTCACACTTATCTGGGGCCCCAGGTAGATCCTGAGTCAGTCTCTGGGGTCCTTGCCTTCACTCAGGTCTCTGGCATTCATTTCTTGGAGGCAGTGGTACCAGGAAGGCAGGAAGAGAGCTCTGCTGCTTGAGACCAGAACTACCAGAGGACTCTATTACCCGGTGCTTGGGCCGAGAAGAAAGCTTTGTTTTAAGGACATTTGTGGGTATCTTTCCGGGAAAGTAGTATTTACACTCTGCTCATGTGCATTATATTTTTAAAATTAAAGTTTATTTTATTCATGATAGAATATATGTGCATGCATGTGTGAATACAAAAGAAAGAGAGGGAAGTGACCCCTGCACTCCCCTCTCCCCAGTCCTGCAGCTTATCAGGATCTTGGGCATGTACACGCTTGCACGGCATGTTTCAGGATGGATTCAAACCTGTGGTCAGCCATGTGGCTTCCATCACCACAGTTCAGTATGATGCTGCCTGTGCCACTGAGGCTGGGCCTGTTATGTCCCCCCGGGGACTCTTGCTATGTGCACTCCTTTTCTTATGGGATACACAGACACTGGGCTGAAAGAGCAAGCTTGAGATACAGGGTCCAGCGAGCTGAGTTTGAACCCTGACAACTCTCTTACATGAACTTAGATAATTGCCTGGCCTCTCTGAACACTGATTTTTCTCTTTGAGTAACAGGCTTAATAACTCTCTGTTCAGGCCGGCAGGTGGTGTGGTGGTTAAAGGTGCTCGATTCCCACATGGCTGACTGTGGTTCAAGTCCCAGACCTGGTAGCTTGCTTTCCCTTTCTCTCTCTCGCTCTGGTCAAATTGAAAAATAAAAATAATAAATGGAATTAAATAAATATTAAATCATTCTTTAAAAAATTAAAAAAACAAAACTCTCTGTTCTACCCAATAGGGTTGTTGTAAATATTCAAATAAAGGGATGATGTAGAAAGATCATATAAATGATAAAATACTCTCCATAGATGAAAGCATAAAAACCCATCTTCCTGAGAAGAGGTGCAGTAGTGTCATGACAATTTAAATAGGCCCAAAGTCGTAGCAAGTTGCCCATCCTCCTTTATGGAATTTGTCAAGCTGCTGTCCAGGAAATAAGGAGCTGAGGGCCTTACTAGACCAAAAGAGGATCCTGAGAACACTCTAGCTACAATCCTGACACTCAGATGCTTGCTGCTGCTGAAAGCAGTATTATTAATAACTAGAGCAAGCAGAGCCAATGATTACTGGGTGCTTCCTTCAGGCCAGACCCAGAGCTGAGAGCTTTACAGCCTTATCTCATGGACTGCTTACACTGGCATTGTTATGAGATGGGCACTGTTATCCCCATTTTATAGCCGAGGAAAGAGACTCAGGGAGGTCACAGAGCCAGCAAGCAGCAGAGCCTGCTTTGCCCATCTGTGTGAGTTTTCTCTATTGTCTCTTCCCTGAACTTCTGGTCCCTTCCCAAAGGGGTCAACCTCAGAGGGATCAGGGAGTCCTCCTATGTCTCAGAAGATGTGAGCTTTTGATTTCAAATACCAATGGGAATAGTTTTTTTTTTTGTTTGTTTGTTTTATTTCTTCTGATAAAGAGAAAGAGACAAAGAGACTGCACCATAATAGCATCTCTGATGCCATAATCCTCCCCCGTTCTTAGCCAGCCCTAGATCATGGGCACATGTAAGGTCTCCAGATGCAAACATAGAATCTTCCCATGAGGCCCAGCTTTATAGAGTGTTGCTTTATTACTGTGCCATTCTTTGGTCCTGGAGAGAACTTTTAACAAATTTGATTTCATTTTAAGAAATTAATATGGGGCCAGCAAGTGGCATGGTGGTTTGGGGCACTGGACTCCCACATGGTCGACCACGGTTCATGTCCCGGACCTGGCAGCTTGCTTTTTCCCTTCCTCTCTCTGGTCAAATTAAAATAAATTAAATTAAATTAAATAATTCTAAAAAAAAGAAATTAAGCCACAATCTGAAACTTGATGCTATTTTTTAAAAAATCTAAGTGTTTGTATTAGTTTCTCTTTGCTGCTGTAGCTAATGCCACAGTTTTAGTAGCTTAAAACACCATACCTTTATTACCTAGCAGTTTTGTGGGTCAGAACCGGCATGAGTTTCACTAAGGTGTTGGCAGGGCTGTGTTACTTCTGGAGGTGCTAGGGAAAAATCCATTTCCTTGCCTTTTCTAGCTTTTAGCGGCTGCTTGCATTTCTTGGCCTAAGACGTCTTCCTACATTTTCAAAATTCCTCACTCCAACCTCTGCTTCCAGTTATTATATCTCCTTTCTCTGATATTGGCCCTCTCACCTTCCTCTTAGAAGAACCCCTGTGATTGCATTGGGTCCACCTGCCTCATCTAGTAAAATCTCCTCATCTCAAGATCCTTAACTTTAAAACTCTGCAAGGTCTTTTGTGCTGTTTAAGGTAACACATTCACAAGTTATGGGGATTAGGGGTGGACATTTTTTCTGGGGAAGAGGTGGGCATTATTTGTACTCTGTTCAGAGTGTATCTCAGGGCAATAATGACTGTGAAAATAAGACAAAAAAGTTCCCTTTCACTGTTAAAATCTGGAACCAGCGTGTAATGGATGAAAGCAGCACCCTGTGGCCAGGTTCACAGAGAAAAGGCAACCAAGGAACGGATGTTTTCAGAGCCATTTGTCTGTCCAGGACTGGAGGTGTTCAGGTGATCTGATGGGAATGTCTAGTTGTGTTCACCATCAAAACCTGAGGTTATTACGCAATCTCATGCTCACTTAGTACCACAGATCGTGATCTGATTACTTCCAGGAGTTTTCCTACAGGAAGAGAAGGTACCTGTCAGTTTGATATTTAACACTCATGCCTCTCTTTGTAAATTGATGTCATTGGTCTCTTACGAGTTAGTTCCAGTGAATCAGTGTCCCTAGGATTAATAAGCTCAGCGGCATGGAGAAGGTTAAACTTCTGGGCCAAGGATTAGTCATCAAGGTAGTGCCACCCTAGGGAGGGTTCTTGAGGGCCTGCTAGCTGGGTTGTCCCTGGTAGCACCAGACACTGCCTTTCAGACAAATACTTG
>NW_006160181.1:1986680-1991838 GCF_000334495.1 Tupaia belangeri chinensis | reverse complement strand
TGCTGCTGAAGGTAGTGGAAGTTATGATTACTTCCGACTTCTTTAGACATGCAGTTCAGGCAATGATTCACCACATTTATTACCATTTTCACTCCAACTTGAATAACTGTGTTTAACAAGCACATTATATAAAATAAAGCTTGCTAGGAAAAAAATCACAGGGGCCCAGCCACCATGGTGCAGGTGGTCGGGTGTCGGGTATGATGCTAGAGCCATGTGGAGCCCTGTGGGAGGTCCCAGCATATTTAGATCAATGTCCAGGCCTCACTGAGGCTTAGAACCCTGGCTCTCAATGATGGCCATGATTCTTTGCATATCTTTTATTCATCAGTCCATGAGATGTTTGGAATTTGTTAGTGAAAATATAAGCTCAGATTTGTTGGCTATATCCATTCTCCTTACTGAGTACCAAATTCAATCAAAGAGGAAATGGAGATTGAGTGGCTCCTGGCTGACTACCAAGTGCTATGTCAAATCCTTTAGGGGTGCTTGCACTCAAAGACCTTATCAGCCAGGTATCTAGATAATTATAAGAGGGGATGGACATTTTTCCCTTTGAAATTCATCATACCCATATATTAAATGGATAATTTCTTTAACTTCTATTGGGCTTCTTTTTCTAGAAAGTCAGGGCCTGTGTTCTGCATTCTTTTTCAACAAAGGGGGGAGAAATGGATCCTGTGATGTACAGAATCCGGCAGCCAAAGCAGCCTATCTTCCTTCCCCCTTGGTAGTCTTTATCTAGGCCTATTTTTTGCCCTGTGTTATAAACTTTATAAGTGGCACAGTGGGGGCAAGCAGGGGGCGTGGTGGTTAAAAAGCACTGGATTCCCACATGACCAACTGTGGTTCAAGTTCTGGACCTGGCAGCTTGCTTTCTCTTCCTCTCTGTCTCTGTCTGGTCAAATTCAAAAATAATAACAGATATAATTAAATAAATAAATAATGCTTTTTTAAAAAGTGGCATGGTTTCAGTTTTAATTTTTGACATTTATTGAGTGCTTTCTATGTGACAGAAACTATTCCAAGAGTTTATATGTTAAGTGATTTCATCTGCAGATGCCTCTATGCGATAAACTCCATTTCTTTCTCCATTTCACAGATGAGGGGAGTGAGGCAGGAAACTTATGTTGCTCCTTCAAAGGTCACACCTGTACTAAGTGGAGAGCTGGAATTCAGACCTAGAGACTGGCTCTGAAACTGACTCATCCACTCACTTATGAGTGGATTCTGTGCCCTCCATGAAATGTTCTAATGGCTTCCAAAAATAATATTCCCAAAGGGTGAATAACATAGGAAATGTTTATGTTGCAAGGTTAAGTAAAACCTTACTAACATAAAGTCTTACATAGGTTCTCTGATAGAGACTGTGTAAAATCAAAAGAAATCATAGATCCTGGGGCCAGATGGTGGGGCCAGATGGTAAAATGTGATGCTCTGAAAGGCAGTCCCATGTGGGAAGGTTCCTGATTCAAGGCCAGAGACCTCCTGAATGTGCTGGGCACACACTTGCTGTTAGTTTGAGGCTGCCTGAAGGCTGGGGACAGATTGTGGCATTTGGTCCCTGTTGGGGATGCTGTCTTTCTGACTCTATCGCCCTCACTGATGGAAAAAAACTAGATAAGTAAACTTAAAAAAACAAACCCAAAACCAGAAAAGCAGAAACTCCAGGGCTAGCTGGTGGTATGGTGGTTAAGGTGGCCAACTGTGTAGTTTGAGTCTTGGACCTGGTGGTTTGAAAAAACACACCAGGTGTGTGTGCCCAAAATCCCCACAGGAGGGAGAAATAAAGAATACGGGATTATGGTATGACTGTCTCCCATGGGGGGAGGTTGCTTTCTCACTTTCTCTATTCCTCTCTCTTTCTCTCTTTCTCTGGCAAACACACATATTCTCTAGCAAATTAAAAGGAAAAACAACCCAGATAATTAAAAAGTTATACATAGTTTAAAAAGGGAGTGATGGGACCAGCATTTGGTGTAATGGCTATGTCTCTGGACTCCCATGTAGTTGGCTGCAGTTCGAGCCCCGGACCTGGTGGCTTAAAACTCACGCCGGGCGCGTGTGTGTGCGTGCCCAAGATCCTGAGAGGAGAATGGAGGAAAAGGGATTGCGGCATGGCCATCCCCCCTGGGCAGTGATTTTTCGCTTTCTGCCTCTCTGTCTCTCTCTGTCTTTCTGGCAAGCGCATGTGCCCTATAGCAAAAACCTCTCTAAAAATAAATAAGTAAATAAATAGGGAGTGAAAATAGAAAAATATTAACAGTACTTGGGGGATGGAATTATAGGTAATTAAAAAATTGTTTCATATGTGTGTGTGTTTCGTATTGAGTATACTTTATAGTCTTATTCTCCCAGAAAAAAAATTAGTACTTTTAATATTTTGCTGTACGAAAACATTAGGCTTCTGATCTTACAAAAATAGTTTTGTTTTCAAAAATTGGCAGATCAAAAATTTGAAATTTAGAATATATTTTCTCATGGAAATAAAGGTGTCTATAATGATTACATTCTTTTCAAACTACTATTAAAAATTTAAACTTATTGGGGCTGGCAGGTGGCATGGTGGTTAAGACTCCATATGGCTGACTGCAGTTTGGGTCCTGGGCCTCGTGGTTTGTTTTTGCTTTTTCACTTTTCCTCTCTCTCTCTCTCTCTGTCTCTCTCTGGTCAAATTGAAAAATATATAATAATAACAACAGATAAAATAAAAAATAAACAATTCTTTAAAAGAAAAAGATTTAAAAAGAAGGAGAACTTAAATGTATTTATTTATTTCTAGGGAGACAGAGGGAGATTCAGGCACTCCCAAAAGGATCCCACACAGTGATCAACCCCAGCCTTGGTCAGCCAGAGTCATGGGTGCGTGTGCACACCATGCAGAGGAAGACTCAAGGATGTGAACTGGGGAATTTCCCAGGTGCCCTCAGCATCATGCAGCACCATGTTCCTGCTGTACTACCATGGCTTCCTAAACTGGCATTTTGAACTAACAGTTCCTGGCATTGTACTGAGAACTTTGTCTATACTTCCTTACTTAGTGAGTTAGTAATTGTATTTAGCCCTGGTTTACAACAATGATGAAAAAACTTGCCGAGGCTGCACTAGTAGAGACAGAGCAGACTGGGAACTGATCCCAGGCAGTCTCCAGAGTCTGTGCTTCAACTAAGCAACACACTTTCCATCCCAGCCCATTTAACCCAGTGTGGAGCTGAGGAATTGTACATTTCCCCAGTCTTATTTTTGCCACTGTGGTTTTTAGTGTGCCATTTTTGGGCTATCTTTTCCAGCTACATTGATTTTGATGACTTTCCTGGAAAGCTAGCTTACCCTCAGAATATTGTTTGTAGGGAAAATTATCTTTGGCTTCCACCATGAGCTATGAAATGTATATGCTCCTTCCTCCACCACTCCCTCCCCCTGCGACCAGAGAAGAGTCTCCTCCTGAGGCTGTTTATACAGAAAAGATCTCAGGTTGGATGCTCTTTTTTGGGTAATAAACAGAGTTGACACCTCACTTCTGGCAACTAGTTCTAGTTCTACTGCTCCTGCTCCACCCTCAGTATTCAACTCTGGTGAGGTGCTTTCTTTAGGACCGCACGTGGAAACAGAAGCCATTCCTGGACTTCTGCCCTTGTAAACGGCTGGTCAGTGCTGAATCAGTGCTGTTTGTGAGCTCTTTTGGTGCGTCAAGTTCAGGTGAGGAGGGAAGACCAAACACCCACACCATCTGCCTTAGACCTGCTTAGAATAACATCCTTCATATATCAAGCATTCTTAGTCTAGGTTATAGCATCATCCGAGAATGATAAAAGTCACAGTAGATCATTGGCTTGGGCCTGGGATTTTACTTCAGCTCTCTATCCTGATTCTGAAAAGGGCCCTTTAATTTTCATGTTGGGAATTTTCCCTTCCATTTCCTGCACCAGAGAGAAAACAGACATCTCTTCACCCCAGAAGTCTAGAACTGTATTGACCCAGCTCAGGAAATAGGAGCATAGCAGAGCTGCCTGTGAGACTGATAAACTCTATGTGCAATCTGCAAAACTCCATTGCTATCCCATGGGCCTGCTGTTCTCAAGGGATCTTCCTGTGGATTAATACTTGAGATGCTTATGAAGGGAGGAATTGGGTCCCTGAGATGTGAGAGGAAGGAGTCACCCATGCCCCTTATGAAAGATGCTATCAGAATCCTGACATGGTCTGTGTTTCCCAATGCCAGGTCAGACAGAGCTGGACCATATAAAAGGCAAAAGCCTCTGACAGAGTTTCAGTCTACCTGCCTCCTGGCTGATCTGCTCCAGTGCCTGAACCAGGTAGAGTACACCTTGAAGACCAGGGTGGACCCTTGGTGGTGGGTTTGGGGAGAGAAAGATGTCCTGGAAGGAGGCTGAGGACAAGACAGACAAGGAGAAAAGAGGATTTAGTAGGGAGGGTTCTTCTGGAAGGGGATAGTGGCAGGTGGGTGAAGGAAATGATGGATTAGGGGATTTTTGAACTTAAACGAAATTCTCCCTGCATGTACCCACCACCCTCTGTGCTTCTGTTGGCCATGCTATAGGCCCAAACCTTTGTACTTTCCAGCCACTAGAATTGTGAGTTTGTAAATAAACTTCCATCTTATTTATTAAAGAAAAAAAAGTAATCCATTTGACAATATGGAGTTCCCAGGTAGAAACTAATTGCATATTCTTGTAATTGTTTTTGGGAGATTGAGTTGTTAAAATTTGTCCTCACAGAGATAACATCTTGTGAATTCAAAGTCCGGTTACAAATGTATGGCGTTACCCTGGGCTAGTTGAATGGAAAACTTCTATATTGTCTTTCAGCTTTATTCCGTCCCTGCTGAGATGTCCTGCCAGCAAAGCCAGCAGCAATGCCAGCCTCCTCCCAAGTGCACCCCCAAATGCCCACCTAAGTGTCCTCCCAAGTGTCCTCCAAAATGCCCACCCAAGTGCCCAGCCCCCTGTCCACCTCCAGTTTCCTGTTGTAGCCTTGGTTCTGGGGGCTGCTGTGGCTCCAGCTCTGGGGGTTGCTGCGGCTCCAGCTCTGGGGGCTGCTGTGGCTCCAGCTCTGGGAGCTGCTGCAGCTCTGGGGGTGGCGGCTGCTGCCCGAGCCACCACCGGCCCCGCCGATCCCTTCGACCCCGACACCCGAG
>NW_006160181.1:1982380-1986636 GCF_000334495.1 Tupaia belangeri chinensis | reverse complement strand
GGGGGTCTGGCTGTTGCAGCAGCTCTGGGGGCTCCGGCTGCTGCTCCGGAGGCTCCAGCTGCTGCTCTGGGGGCTGCTGCTAACCTGGGCCATGAGAAGCACCGAAGAGCAGCTTGGAGGAGCCAAGTGCCGATGACCTGCCCCAGCCTGAGGCTTCTCTACTCCTGTTTCCCCATGAAAGCATGTGTGGAAGTCTTTCCGTGTCCCCCTTTATCCCAACCCTTTTTATTCCACTGTGAGGTCTGGAGGTTTAACCTCTGATATTCACTGATCTGGTTTCCCCTCTCAGACAGTTCTTTGGAGCACTTGGTGCTGATATTCAGTTATGAAGCTACTTTCCCTGTGACAATAAAGCTGTTTTTCCTGATGTTGCTGCCTCCTGAAATGTTCTGTTCACCTCTCCCCTCCCCACCCTCTGTATCAAGCTATCTTCCTTCTCTTAAGTGCAAGAGAGCACTTTAAAATCTGCTTGGGAAGCACATTTTGGCACTGAAACTACTTGGAAACTACATGTCTGATACTGTTATCCCTGACACAAGCTCGCACGAGGAGAGCCAATAATGAGATGGAGAAGAGGATGGAGGTAACCAGCAAGGTCATACTCTGGGAAGGTTTCCCTTCAAGTGTGGATCATAGTTTGAAAACTAGTTCATCTCTTATTCATGGGGAATGCAATTGCCCAAAGTGGGATCCAGTGAATGAGCATGCTTTACTCTTCTGATAATCTCAGGTGCTTCCACCAAGTGTGAAATGTCTGAGTCCATTTTCCTCAAGTCCTGAAATCCTGGGTTTGGATTTGGGTCTGGGTAGCAAACCAAGGAGACCCCTCTCTCTGCCAGACTGCCTCCTTGTGGTTAGTGTGTGTTTGTGTGCGCATATGCACATGTTCAGTGGGGGATGGGAACAGGGGGTGCTTGGTCACCGTGTTTGATTTTCAAGGTAACATTCCTTTAGGAATGGGCTGATTACTTCAGGAGAGGTCTCAGACCTCTCCTTATCTAGTCCCATACCATCTTTTGCCTTTCAAATTAGCTTTTTATACAGAAGATTAAACAATTCTCCCCTCCTTTAATAAGAGTTGCCAGCGGCAGGAAAAGTCAGCCAGTGTATGAGGACATAGCACGCTCACACAACAAGATCATCGTCTCATACCAATGCCTATCAAACCACACTTCCTTTTCCTTCCTCTTCTCTTCTCCTTCCTCTTCTTCTTTCTATCCTTTTCCTTCTTCCTCTTCTCCTTCCTGTTCTTCTTCCTGTTCTACTCATTCTCCTTCCTCTTCTTGTTCTTTTTTCTTCTTTTTCCTTCTCTTCTTCCTTCTACTTCTTCTTATTCTTTTTGAAGAACTTTATAGTTCCTCAGAAGAGATCCTGCTTCCTTCTTGTTACCTCATTACTTCCTTCTCTTTCCGAATATTGACCTCACCTCTTGGATTGTCTCACCTATACTCACCAACGGGTGCCCTAGGTTCAGTATAGGCAACCTGTTAATCAGGCTCTAAAGCCACGTTCAAAGAAACTGGTACATTTTGTGACTTACCTTTCCTTGTCTGTTCCCTCATGCCACTCCCAGCTCACTCACCTCTAAGCCTATCTCTCACCATTAATTCTTGAGTTCTTAGTCTTGGGTTGCTCTTATATCTTATATGTACAGCTGTAGGAAGCTGAACTGATTAAGAGGCAGTTCTGAAGCCAGTTGACCTCTAAAGTCTCCTCCAACTCTTAAAAGTTAGTTATTCTAAAACCACCTTTAGGGACCAACAGTTGGCATAATGGCTACGTCGCTGGACTCCCATGTAGTCAACCGCAGTTCTAGTCCTGGACCTGGTAGCTTAAACTCACACCGGGCGTATGTGTGTGCGTGCCCAAGATCCCAAGAGGAGAATGGAGGAGAAGAGATTGTGGCATGGCCATCCCCCCTGGGGGGATGATTTCTCGCTTTCTGTCTCTCCGTCTCTCTCTGCCTTTCTGGCAAGCACATGTGCCCTATAGCAAAAACCTCTAAATATATATATATATATAAAACCACCTTTAATCATGGACACATTGGACGTCTGGAACAAACTTTCTTCCTTCTCTTCTCTTCTTTCTTTTCTCTTCTTTTCTTTCCCTTCTTTCTTTGTCTCTGTCTTCCTTCCCCTTTCTCCTACTGAGCAGTGGCTCCAGGGAGAATCTATCTTCAAAGGGAGATAGTAAGAAAAAGAAAATCCCACAGGCCGGCCTGTCATTTTGCAATTGGGCTTGTGTTCTGCACACATTTTTCACTTAGGTCCATCAGGACTATATCATGGGTATATGGTCACCTGACTAAAATTGTAATTTTCCTGGTCTTTTTTCTTTTTAAATTGTCAATTGTGTGTGCTCATCAGGGAGAAACAAAGAGACAGAGAGAGCGATACGGAGAGGGATCAAGCACCCTCCATTGGGGCGTAGTCACATTACAATCTTTTCTTTTCCATTTCTCCATCCTTTCATGATTTGTGGTGCAAACATATGCACCTGGTTTTGGGCACACACATTTGCACCTGGGGTGTTTTGGAAGCCCCTGGGGACAGGATTTGAACCATACAGTCAGTCATATGGGTCCCTTAACCACTAGGCCATGTTGCTGGCCCACAACTTTTCTCGTCTAAATGGTCCTTAGCTTTTCCTGGATTTTCTCCTTGTCTTCAGTGACAGAAATTATCACTGGGATTCGCACAGATGCATCTCTGCCATCATTTTCATTCAACTCTATCTGGAAACATCTTCATGAAAACCAGAGAGCTGTTCACTGTATAGCCTGTGGCCTGCCCTGCAGAGCCAAGAAAAGAAGAGCCAAAGAGATGTGGACCAAGATGACAAGTAAATGGACTACCAGCTACACAATAGTTGACTACACAGGATGGGTATGTGGGCAAGAGGAATCATGTGTGTGTGTGTGTGTGTGTGTGTGTGGAAACAAGTAGAAGGGGTCTCAGACCTCTCCTTACTTGGCCCCATGTCATCTCTTAGCATACACACAGTACTTCCAGCTATGAACGGTGTCCTGTTTGGAAAGTCAACATGTCACAGCAATCCTGGCACCTCTGTGCAGTGACTTAGATGCCCACGTGCCCCACCTACGGGGCTACCTGAGTGATGAATGTCTCTGGGATGTGGATGTCAGCTGAGCAAGTCAGTTGGGAAATAGGCCCCTCCCAGGAATCTGTGATATTAAAAGGTTCTCTTGCTGGACACTGCTCAGTCCACTGCGTGCCAGGTGGCCCGTGACAGTTGGAAAACAAAGTGAGTCTTCTTCCAGTGCAGCCAGGGTCTGGTAAGTACCTCAGTGGGGCCTGAGGAAGGAGGTGGGAAGAGTTGAAGACAGAGGAAGAAGGCAGAACACAGATGCAGGTGGACGTAGACAGGCAACCATGGAAAGTGCCTTAAGCTTCACGTGAACAAATCATTTCTGGTACTAACGAGGTCCTCGAGGCCAGACAGGGGAGTGATCTACAGGGCTACCCTGCAAGTCTGCAGAAGAGCTGTGACTAGAACCCAGGACTTTGAGCTCCCAGGACTTGCCGGGATGTGACATGTCCTGCGGATGCTCCTTTTCCGTATGGTTGTGGGGGATCAGAGGTGTAGGCCAGTGTCCAGGACGCTGCTCTTGGCACTTGTGGATCCTTTAGACCGAGGAGAGAGGGATGCACCGGGGATGTTTTAAGTGCTGCTTATACAATGTGAATGGCTCTGAGAGTATCACTGGAAATGGCCAAAGAAAACCAGAGAGAGAGAAACAGACAAGGATCATACAGATAAATTCCACCATGGAGAATCTGAGTGGTCCTTATCAAGCCAGAGAAAATGGAAACCAGAGATGTTTTGCATAGACTGTTTCCTGCTCTATGCACATTTAACTCACTGGAAACACCTGTCTGGAGTTTCTTTGCTTCTCTTCTTTCTTGGTGTTTCTTAATTCGTTCCCCCTTGCATCAAGACATGCTGGCTTGCTCCCTAAGCCAAATCTCGAAAATCCTGAGTTCCAGTTATAAAGAAAAAGTCTGCTTGCGTCTGAAAGGCTGTCTTTCTTCCAGGTTCACAGTGAGAAGCCCTGCCATGTCGTCTCAGCAGAGCGCCGCTTCGGCCAAAGGCTTTTCCAAAGGATCTTCCCAGGGCCCCTCTCCGTGTCCTGCTCCCGCGCCTACTCCGGCTCCCTCCTCCTCCTCTTCTTGCTGCGGGGGCTGCTGTGGCTCTGAAGGCGGCTGCTGCCGGTCCGGCGGGCGCGGGTGGGG
>NW_006160181.1:1973238-1982363 GCF_000334495.1 Tupaia belangeri chinensis | reverse complement strand
CCGGCCTGCTGCTGCTTTCCAAGGAGACGCCGTCAGCGCAGGCGCGGATGCTGCTGCTGCGGAGGCGGTAGCCAGAGATCTCAGTGCTCTGGCAACAACCTGGGTTCTGGCTGCTGCTCAGGCGGCTGCTGAGATCGCCAGCGTCCCCTAAGAGTTGCTCTAGAGCTACCTGTTCAGCCGGGGAGCGGCCCCGCCTTGCCGCCTGCTCCCCGACCTCACGTCTCCTCCCTCCAGTAGTAACAGCTCCGCTGTGGGGGTCTCGGAGTTTGCCCCCCCCCCTTTAAAGCTAATTGCACTTTGATGTTCAGAAACCCACCCTGTTCTCAACCTCACAAAGCTCCCTGACCCCTGTGTGATTTTCCTCTCCAGGAATTTGAGAGTCCGGGGTGGGTACTGGGGGTGGGCACGGAACCTGCTGCCTGCGCAGCAGGTACTCTGTAAATGCCTACTGGTTTGGTTGACCTTTGAAGACCTCATAATAAAGCTTCTACCTCCTGAGACACCCCCGTTCTTATTTGTTCTTTCACTTGTGTATTTATTAATCTTGTTCTGTGGGGATGGGGTCATCCACCACTTCTCGCTGGGCATTAGTAGAAAGGCTCTGAGTGTTTGGAAGGGCAGAGAGCACTGTGATTCCCGCTTAAACAAGAACGTGGCTTTCTGGTAGTTAATTATGACAGCGGCGATCACAGACCGAGTGCTCTAAGTATTCCAAGGCCCTCACCTGACAAGCATCATTTAATTTTCATAATGATTCACCAAGGTGAGTGCCGTAATATACCCATTTTATGGAAGAGAAACTGAGGTTGTGTAACTTGCTCAAAGTCTCTCAGCCAGTGCATGATGGAGAAGACTGGTGGTCTGATTCAGCGCTTTTGCTACTGACTGCTCTGGTTAGGAAGCTTTTCTCAAGATGAGCCTTCCAGGATACTGGGAATGGCTCGCTCCAGGTTTCATCTGTGTGGCTGAGGCATCAGGATCCTTGGATTTCTGGAACTCTGTGGGATGCAACATGTCATATTTAGAAACACGAGGGTCTGCTTATTCAGAGATGGTGGTTATGGTGACAATGGTGATGGGGTCCTCCTAAATAGATCTGAAACCTAACATAGTGGGCATAGATTTTACCCTCTATTCTAGAAAAGACGAAGTGGGAGAGCAGTGTCCTCAGCATGGTGTCTCCTGGGCTCAGAAAGAAAGAGATAATCATGGTGATAATAGTAGTAACAATAGCTGCCACTTATTGTTATTCTTTTGAAGTTTATTCTGTTCATGAGCAAGAGGGTGCTAGAGAGACGGCACGTGTGTGAGAGAGATCCCTTATAGGGTCTTGCCATGATGGACTCCCCTGCCCTAGCTCTCCAGCCCTTCGGCCACGGTGGGCAAGCTGGTGTGTTTCAGGTTTACTCCACGGATTTGAAACCATGGTTGGCTATGTGGTTTCCAGCACAGGAGTGTGTCACAGAGGCCCGGCCAGTTGCCATTTAATTCACTTTGTTTTAGGTACAAGGAAAAGCACTTTACACATGTTATATTACTTAATCCTCATGATAATCTCAAAATATAGACTAAATTTTGTACTTTTTTACGTGAGGAAATGGGTCTGGAGAGTTTGAGTGAGTTGGTTGAGGTCTCGCAGCTAGTCAGTATCCAAGGCCACCAGATAGTTAGAAAGGAGGTGACATTTGAACTGTATTCTGTCTGACTCCCAAGTCTATGCTCTCACACTTAAAGTGCCATGTTCTACTGCCTTGGAAATCACCCCCAAGCAGAAGAAGGGCTCCTCAGTTGGAGGGATGCTTGACGCTGTGGATACTCTCAAGCTCTTAGGAAATTGCAACTTGGCTTTTTAGCCACTGCTCCAACGATGACCCAATGACTGGCAGGCTCTGGCATGGGCATCCACCCAGCTGCCAGCTGCCAAAGGCATTTGCTCAGAGGCGAGGTCAGACATGCTCCATTGATTCATCCAGGATGTTCAAAGCTGAGGCCAAATGACCCTTGTCAGAGAGGCTGTGAAGGGCAGTCCCACTCTGCATGGGAGGGGCCGTAAGGTCATCTCTGAGATTCTGTGATTTCTGGTGGGAGATGATTTGTGAAAACTGTTTACAAACAGATGATGTCACCATGGACCGGCCTCCCTCACACCAGTGATATGTGTTGAAGTAACAAGTCTCAGAACTGGATGGACAGCAAGGTGGGAAGGAAGGACTACCTGACTCAGAACAGATAGACTAGGAAACCAGTCTGAGGGTGAGGAGTGATCTTGGAGAAGGGAGCTGAGGTCTGAGTTTGGGGAAAGAAAGAGGGCGACTCGCCGAGATACAAGGATCCGAATGAGAATACATACCCTTGTATACCAGGTCCACTGCTGTCTAGACAATGACTGCGAGGATGGTGGCACCTCCAGGCCCACGTACTGCTGAAATCCAGCAAGCCACCACAGACAGACTCTGGTGAGAGATGTTTGGGCATGCTAAGAAAAGCTTTATCATAGAAACCTGGAAAGCTACTTTGGATGGCCTAGAGCTTTCTCTGCTCATGGCTCTGAGGACTTTTCTGATATCTTGCAGTAGGTAAAATCACATTTACGGGCCTGACATTTCCTCAGAAGAGGCAGTAGTCATACCCCCCAGCATGCTGGGCTTGTGAGGAACTGGGCAACAGTCCTACTTAAAGGCTGTCACCTAGTATACTGTAACAGGTGAAATCAGGTTTCTTATTATCTTGAGAATAAATGGATGGAATGCGGGGACTTCAAGAAATTTGTAGAAAAATTAAAGTAAATTTTTTTTGACATCCATACATAGTTTTTCCTAATGTTAATTTTTTTTTCTTTTTTAGAGAGAGAGATTTTTTGCTCTCTGGCATGTGAGTTCGCCAGGGAGACAGAGAGAGGCAGAGAGACAGAAAATGAGAAATCACCACTCAAGGCAGACAGCCATGCTGTGATCCCCTCTCCATTCTCCTCCTGGGATTTTGGGCACATGCGCATAAGCAGCTAGAGTGATTTTTCAAGCCACCAGGTCCAGGACCATGAGAGAGCCCAGTGCCTTAACCACCATGCTACCTGCTGGCCCCAGAATATTTTTTTCTTAATGGCTCCAATTTCAGTACAAATTATGTTATTGTAATGGCAATAACAGCAACGAACATTTACACAGCATTTGACAGTTTACGAGGTGTTTCCACATAGATTATGTCTGTCATAATGCTGTAAGATAATTATTATAATTTCTGTGGAACCAATCAGGAGAGACTCCTAGAATTTAAGTAGCGTACCTGAGGTTATCCAATTCTGGACCAGACCTTCTAATGTTTTCCGAGAGAAACAAGTGCCATATCTTTTTTTTTTTTTTTTTGCCTTGGAATGAATACACTCATGAGAAGGAAAGAGAGAGAGAGAGAGAGAGAGAGAGGGAAATACAGGGACGGTGAGAGGGAAAGTAAGAAATCACTCTCCAGGGGCACACTGAAATCCTTCTCTGTTCTCCTCCCAAAATCTTGGGTACTCACGCACATGTACCTGACATGATTTTGAAACCACTGGGTCTGGGACTCAAACCACAGTCTGTCATATGGGATTCCAGCGACATAACCACTACGCCATTTGCTGGTCCTGCCACCTCTTCTTCTTCTTTTTTTTTCTTTCTTTTTTTTTGGAGAGATTTTTGCAATAGGGCGTGTGTGCTCGCCAGACAGAGAGAGACAGAGAGACAGAAAGCGAGAAATCACCCCCCAGGGGGGATGCCACACCACAATCCCTTCTCCTCCATTCTCCTTTCGGGATCTTGGGCTCTCACGCACACACGCCCAGCGTGAGTTTAAGCCACCAAATCCAGGACTTGAACCATGGTCGACTACGTGGGAGTCTAGCGACATAACCATTACACTAACTGCTGATCCCTGCCACCTCTTCTTAATAGACACTGGGATAATTGAACAATATCACGTAATTAATTATTTAGGACAGGTGCTCTACTCATCACAGTATCCTCACACCATCCCTAGCATCTAGAATCATGCCAGGTACATATTAGGGGTCAAGAAATAAAGGAGTGTTTATTAGGACATCAGGTGTAAAGGATCGAACTAAAGAATTCTAGAGATACACAAAAAGCATTCTGTAACCTCGCTGTTTCTAGTTTGATTCAGAAAATGTGGTAAATAATCATATGAAGTATAAATGATACCTCAGACCCCAAATAAAAAATAAGTGTTACAAGCAGAACACAGCAGAGGTAAATGCTATAGGGAGGACTCAACAACATGTAGATGAGAAATTGCTATAGGAGTTTGAATGGGGGAAAGTTACTGTGGACTAGAATTTTCACAACACTTCATGGGTCTGAAGGATGGAAACAGAGGAAGAGAGTTAGGCATTTATATATTTTTTCTGTTCTGTCAGTCACTCTTTTTTTTGGCGGGGGGGGGGAGGTTTTTGCTATAGGGCGCATACGCTCACCAGAGAGAGAGAGACATAGAGACAGAAAGCAAGAAATCACCCCTCAGGGGGGATGGTCATGCCGCAATCCCTTCTCCTCCATTCTCCTCTCGGGATCTTGGGCACGCACGCACACACGCCCGGCGTGAGTTGTAAGCCACTGGGTCCAGGACGTGAACCGCGGTCGACTACGTGGGAGTCCAGTGACATAGCCATTACGCTAACTGCTGGTTCCCTGTCAGTCACTCTTCACGGTGCTGGGACAGAACCAGGGATGGACCAGATCCTGTTGGCAAAGATCTCACCTTCTGGGGTGAAGGCAGGCAAGAAAGACTATTTCGTGTAGTGAAAAGTGCTGTGATGAAAAGAAAGAAAATGGGTATAAACATTAACTGGAAGTGTGTGAGGATTTAAGATGGGAGCCAGGGATGGCTTCTCTGAAAGAAGTACTATTTGAACAGAAAAGGTGAGAAGCCTCATGCAGAACAGGAAAACACATGGTTATAGTTTCCTATTTCCCTGGAAGCCTGAGGACATGGTGTTGAAGGGGTGCTTCCAGTTATGTTGGCCCCACTAGAGATTTGCACTCCTAGAGGAACAGCTCAGGATTTCAGCTGCTGGGCATATAGATTTGCTAGTGAGAGCTCAGTATATGAGGGAGCTTCCGAAAGTTCATGGAAGGGGCCAGTAGCAAAATGCATAGCTTAGGAAAAAGCTATGCATAGGTTTCCATTTTTTTTTTCAGCAACACAAGTTTGTATTTTTTAAAAATAATTATTTTCAACTCATTTCTTTTTACCATAAATAATGCCCTTTTTAATGTAAAAATTATATGTATTCAGTATTAAAGTAAAAACCCTTAATGGTTATTGACTTTTTAAAAATGTGCAGAACTGCACAACTCATTATACTAGAATGTGTAAGATCAAAAAAGTAGAATGGCTGACAGCTATTGAATAAGTGCATCATTAATTCTTTAAAGAAAAATAAGGTTACTGTGGAATCTCAAATTGAAATTTTCTGTGTAGCATTACAAAATATTATTTATTTATTTATTCATTTGGTTTTTGCTATAGGGCGCATACGCTCACCAGAGAGAGAGAGACATAGAGACAGAAAGCAAGAAATCACCCCTCAGGGGGGATGGTCATGCCGCAATCCCTTCTCCTCCATTCTCCTCTCGGGATCTTGGGCACGCACGCACACACGCCCGGCGTGAGTTTTAAGCCACTGGGTCCAGGACGTGAACCGCGGTCGACTACGTGGGAGTCCAGTGACATAGCCATTACGCTAACTGCTGGTTCCCTGTCAGTCACTCTTCACGGTGCTGGGACAGAACCAGGGATGGACCAGATCCTGTTGGCAAAGATCTCACCTTCTGGGGTGAAGGCAGGCAAGAAAGACTATTTCGTGTAGTGAAAAGTGCTGTGATGAAAAGAAAGAAAATGGGTATAAACATTAACTGGAAGTGTGTGAGGATTTAAGATGGGAGCCAGGGATGGCTTCTCTGAAAGAAGTACTATTTGAACAGAAAAGGTGAGAAGCCTCATGCAGAACAGGAAAACACATGGTTATAGTTTCCTATTTCCCTGGAAGCCTGAGGACATGGTGTTGAAGGGGTGCTTCCAGTTATGTTGGCCCCACTAGAGATTTGCACTCCTAGAGGAACAGCTCAGGATTTCAGCTGCTGGGCATATAGATTTGCTAGTGAGAGCTCAGTATATGAGGGAGCTTCCGAAAGTTCATGGAAGGGGCCAGTAGCAAAATGCATAGCTTAGGAAAAAGCTATGCATAGGTTTCCATTTTTTTTTTCAGCAACACAAGTTTGTATTTTTTAAAAATAATTATTTTATTTTAATTTTATTTATTCATTCATTTATTTTCATTTGACCAGAGAGAGAGAGAGAAAGTGAGTTAGTAAACCACCAGGTCCAGGACTTGAACCATGGTTGGCCTTGAGGGAGTGTCTAGCACTTTAACCACCACGCCACCTGCTGGTCCTCAACAAGCTTGTACTTTAATTCCACTTTCCCACAGACTTTTTGAAGTCCCCTTGTGTAAACTCAGCATTATTTTATTTTGGTCATCACAACTCTTCTGCAAGGCAAGTTTTCCCCATGCTTTGTTGATAAAAAACCAAAACATAGAGCAATGATAGGTAGTGACTCCAAGACTGCCCAGCTTATAATTGGACAGACAACATTTCGAACTGTGTTTCTGATTCTGAAATCCACAATCTGAGCACCTCACAATAATACACATTTCTAGGGAAGATGGGAGTAGTCTCAAGCTCGGACAGAGAAAAGAGAAAGGGAATCCAAGTGGCTGTTGGTGATGTAGAAAGACACTGAGGCCATGTCACCCTCAGAGAGAGAGGATGTCAGACCATGGAGGTTTCAAATGCCAAATCACGGGTCTTAAAGCATATCATATTTGTGGGGCTTAGTGACAGAGATTGACTTTGAAAGAAGTACTTTCAAAGGAAGACAACCCTCTGTCTAAATGACACCCATGGCATGCTGTTGTGACCCTAACATTCATTAGGCAGCAATGATTAGGGGAAGAGGAAGAGGAAGTGAATGGAGAGAATGGAGAGAATCCCACTGTGGGCAGGTGCAAGGGCCCAGGCTGAAATGAGGATCTGAACCTGGCACGTGGCAGTGAGGTAGAAGAGGAAATGACAGATGTGAAAAGCATGTGGAGAAGGAAAGAAGGAAAATAGAATTGGGCGAAGTATTGGGGATAAGGAAGAGGAAGTAACTGGGTGTCTAAGGCCTTATGCCTGATGACTAGAAAATGATGCTATCATTGTCAAAAATAGAATAGTAAGAAAAAAGAATTGGTGTGGGGAGGAAGAGGGCAAGTTCCATTTAAGAGGAATGGGGCAGGACATGGCCATGAGTCAGTGAAGTGAGGCTGGATCTCCAGACAAAGAAACCCCGAAAATTGAGATAAACACAAACTGAGATAAATGGTCATAAGTCTTACAGAGGTGGAAATCTAATCCTTAGGAATGGACGTGGCTCTGCATCTGCCATGAAAGTTATGAGAAAATTGACCTGCTCTGCCTTCATTGTGGTAACCTCAGTGTAAAGAAAACAGATTGAGACAATGAATGCACTTAAAAATATGTTGAGTGAGTGAATGAACGAATGCATGAAACAGAAAAGTAGAAAGCCAAGAGTTGAGTTGAGGGGAAACTGAGCAGTAGGGAGGAAGTCAAGTTCCAAGTAAAGAGAGAAACCATGATGCAGTCAGAGAAGTTACTCAGAATTTGGCCTAGACAATTCCTAAGGCTACTTTCATGTCTTAAGTTCTAGAAATCTAGACAAAAGAAAACCAGGATAGTTCAAGAGAGTAGGAGCTAGGGACCAGCTGTTAGCGCAATGGCTATGTCGCTGGACTCCTATGTAGTCGACCGCAGTTCGAGTCCCAGACCCCGTGCCTTAAACTCACATTGGGTGTGTGTCCATGCATGCCCAAGATCCCGAGAGGAGAACGGAGAAGGGATTGCGGCGTGGCCATCCCCCCGGGGGGGTGATTTCTCGCTTTCTGTCTCTCTGTCTCTCTCTGTCTGACGAGTGCGTGCGCCCTATACCAAAAAAAAAAAAAAAAGAAAAACTCTCCAAAAAAAAAAAAAGAGAGTAGGAGCTAAAGGATGTCATCCCATCAGGTTAGTCACACAGGATCTTCCATCCCAGCTCATGATCTGACTTTCTGCCTTTAAACCAATGAACAGTTACAGGAAGAAATCCCATTTGGAGGAATAGCAGTTTCGTGTTAACGAGGCGGAACAGGTTGAACAGGAAAACTCGCCTTCATAATGAGTGAGGAAAACATCACTTTCTGCAGATGACACTGCAGCAGATCAGAATGATAAATCTGAAATATACTAACTTGCCTCAGGATGAGTGACAGTTGACACGAGAAAAGCCAAGTATCTCCTCTTCTCTTATAAACATTGCATCAGGGTAAGAGTTATGGCTTCTAGCTCATCTAATCTAAGAATTCATCAGTTTTATCACCAACAACTACTGGTGTTTAAAGGCCATTTTTCTACCCATATGAAATGTGATTGCATGTATATGAATTGACTTCCTCTCTCTAAATAATTTTCTGTTGACTTATTACTGTAATATTTCATTTATGAAACCCTTACATTTAACTACATTCTAGGCCCTTTGTAGTACAAACAAGTAAGTCTTCTCTAGTAGTTTAGTGGGAGAGAGTCAAATATCCTAGGTCAGTGTGATGTGATAAATGCAAATGCTCCAAGTGTGAAGCACCTGAGAGGGAGAGTAGCTCATACTTTTGAGGGAGTGGCAAAGATATTGTTTGAACTTAGGTCTCAAGGATGTGTAAGAAGAGTTGGTCAGACTGAGAACATTAAGAAAAAAAATGAAATGAAAGTAAACAACAGGAAGTGCAATGGCTGGAGAGGTAAGTTCTGTAGTAAATGAATTTTGTATGGCAGATGTTCAAAGAAACCAGGTCAGGGGAGTTTATATTAGCTGGTTAGGGACAAGATAAGGCTGGATGTTGTATGACTCCCTAGAGGTCCTGGAACTTCTTCCTGGAGGCCTAATGGACCATGATATTCTTGGGGCTCATAGGTCTCTCTCCTATGTTTTAAATCATACTAAAGTTACTTTAGCTTAAAAGATTAAATAATTCTTTTTTT
>NW_006160181.1:1969094-1972420 GCF_000334495.1 Tupaia belangeri chinensis | reverse complement strand
TTTTTTTTCCTATGTTTGTCCCTCTGCCCTGTCTCACTCTCCCATTACAATATCCCTGCTATATACAGTTGTCTTCCAGAAGAGTTACTGAAAAAGTGATACATACAAGTAAAGGGAGAGAGGCCACGAGTTCCAACCATCAGCTCATAAAGTTTTTGGCAATAGGGAGCATAAACTCCACTCAGGGTTGGATTAAGGGAGGGTCTCCTGCAGATCCGCAAGTGTAGGTGAGTCTCCAGGGAATGCAGTTTCAGGAAAGCAGTTCTGGTACGCAGGGATGATTATCAGCTGATGCGGCACAGCAGTCATCTTGTAGTTACCAGGAATGGTGTTGTGGGCATCTGCAGTGTGAGTTGTCCTTGGGTATCTGGCTTCCTTAAGAATGGCAGAGTAGTTCTTGTTTTCCCCTGAGGTAATGCAGGGCTGGTAACTATCATCTTCTCAAGTTGCAAGTTCTTCAACCTTGTTTTTGGCCTCCAGGCCATCCAGTGCTGGAGAGGCCAGGGAGGCCAGGCCCCAGAGGGGGGCCGACCATCGGTGCGCGCGGCTGTGCAGGGGCGTAAGCCCCCTGGCCGCGGGCCCCCCAGAGGCTGGCTGGCTGTTCCTGCCCGTGGCTGCACAGGGGCATAAGCCCCCGGCCGCCGGGCCCCCGGATGGGGGCCACAAAAGATTAAATAATTCTTTAAACAAGTATATAATTAATTCATAAAAATTTTTTTTGAGAGAGTAAGAGCTCATTCTTGACAGGGTCTTACACTGCAATTCTAAATAATACTAAAGTTACTTGAGCTTAAAAAATGGGAGCATTGGAACCAGCAGTTAGCGTAATGGCTATGTTGCTGGACTCCCAGGTAGTCGACCGCAGTTTGCTTCCCGGACCCGGTGGCTTAAAACTCACGCCGGGCGCGTGTGCGTGCGTGCCCAAGATCCTGAGAGGAGAATGGAGGAGAAGGGATTGTGGCGTGACCATCCCCCCTGAGGGGTGATTTCTCGCTTTCTGTCTCTATGTCTCTCTCTGTCTGGCAAGCGCACGCACCCCATAGCGAAAACCTCTCCAAAAAAAAAAAAAAAAATGAGAGCATTAACTTAATCTCTAATTCTATACTCACCTCTCTTTTTTTTCTTAGTATCTTTCCCCAAATTTCGAGGAGTGCCATTTATAGTTCTATCTTTTACTTAAGTCTCCCTCAACCCCATTGGATTGTGTTTGGTCCACCGGTCATTCTGCTGGATCATCTGACTCCAGTCACCAAGTCACCTCTCAAGCTCTAAGTCCAATGGTCTTTCTTCAGTCCCCAGGATCCTAGCCCTCTATAAAGCACTGTCCACTCCTAATGAACCTCTCTCCCTCCATTCTGGATATTGCACTCTCTTGTTTTCTAATTTGTTTGGCTCTTTTGAACAATATTGTTTGTCACCTAAATGTTAATTTACTCTAATATCTGGATCTCCTTTCTACACTAATAAAACTCCTAATTTTTAATTGGGTTCTTAGCTGTCCAGAATAAATATCCCAGATTCCTTTTTAGCTAACTGTGGCCATGACTTGAGATGCCAGTGGAACTAGCTCTATGATGCTTTTTAAAATGATAGTCTTCGCCTCATTTTCTGCTTCATTGCTTTCTTTCTCTCCCTGCTCAGAATTTGTGTTGATGGCTAGAACTGCATATTGAGCTACAAGAACAAAAGTCATCCCTTAGGAATTCAAAGAGAAAGGTTGAAGAAGACAGATAGAAAAGTGTAAAGAACCGTCTGTCTCCAGAAGGCTGTGAGTCTTAAGGTCAATGCTGCATGTCCAATACTTAGATTTTCATGTGAGAAATACAACTAATTTTACAAGATAAACATCTAACTTTTAATCCACTACCTTATTTAGTCTTTCATTCTTATCCAAATCTAACCTTAACTTAAATCATTTATTAATTTTTCAAGTGCTAATGAATATATTTTTAATTTCTTATCGTTCTATTTGGTTGTTTTTTATAGGTCTATATATTTTCCTATATCTTAAATTCTTATTTATTGTTTTTGATTACTTTAAACATATTTTAAAAAATACTTCTTTTTTTAGAGCAGTATTAGGTTCACAGAAAAATTAAAAGAAACATACAGAAATTTGCCATTTACCTGTGCTTCCACACATGCATAAGCCTCCTTCTACATCAGTATCCCCTGCCAGAACATCACAGGTTACAACTGATGAACCTGCCTTGACACATCGTAATCACCTCAAGTGTATGGCTTACTTTTATAACATTTACCTGTTAATTCTTTAATCTGAAATCTCTTGGTAGTCTTATTCTACCATTTAGAGTATTTATTGACTTTCCCTGAAGATGATTCAAGATTCGAAATTATTTGAAGATAATTCAAAATCACAAAATGTACAAAAATACAATCCACCTGAATTCATCATCAGTGAGATTTCATTTGTGGGCATCTTTTGGGGTTTATGTTGAAGACAAGTTCTTTTTGGAATTGTTTCTGCCAGGTATCCCAGGTAACCTGTTATCTCCCTGGCCAATTTATATGTTAATTAGCCAGCTTTGGGTTTCCTCAGACCACAGGTGTAGCATCCTTTGGAAAGAATGGTAAACAGATATGAGGTGCAGGTCCTCATAAATTTTAAGGGTCATGTTTTATATTTTTGACTTTCCAGAGGGCGTGTGCACTTGAACGAAAGAGAGGAAGAAAGCACACCTCAGTGTGGCATGGTCGCACTGCAATCTCTTCTCTTCCATTTCTCCATCCTGTTGGGGTTGGGGCACACATACACATGCATCTGGAGTGTTTTTCAAGCTGCCAGGTCTGGAATTTAAACCACAGCAGATCACTTCTCTTAGCCACTAAGCTATGAGGCCAGCCCTTGAGGGTTTATTCCCCTTTCTTTTCTTTTTTTTTTTTTATCATCATCATAATCTTCTTTATATTACATTGGATTATATATAACTTTACAGTGTATTACAATTGCTTTTTCCAAAGGGAATGCCATACATGTCAGTCAGTACAAAGACATTAATCTCCCCGCTTCAACATTCGATATCTTTTCTATGTTTTCCCCAATCATTATTATTATTATTATAATTATTTTTTAAAACAGTCAATCGCTATTTCTCATTTTGCTTGTAAAAATACTTTGCCCTTCATGAAATACTTCTCAGACCAATCCAGTTGAGAATACTATACATGTCATCAACAGGTAATAAGCCATATCTGTTTCTCACTAACGTCCTGCCTCACTATTGTTCACTTGCTATCTTTCTCTATCCTCTTCTCTTCACTTACCCCATTCCACACTGTCCTATTCTCATTAAGTACCTTCACTG
>NW_006160181.1:1966531-1967365 GCF_000334495.1 Tupaia belangeri chinensis | reverse complement strand
GTCTTAATCATAAAAGGATCTTGTATTTTATCGAATGCTTTCTCCGCATCAATTGAGATGATCATATGGTTTTTATCTTTCTTTCTGTTAATGTGGTGTATTATATTTATGGTCTTGCGTATATTGAACCACCCTTGCATCCCTGGTATAAAGCCTACCTGGTTGGGATGAATGATCTTTGTTTTATGTTGCTGGATATGATTTGTGAGTATCTTGTTGAGAATTTTCACATCTATATTCATCAATGATATTGGTCTGTAGTTTTCCTTTTTTGTCATATCCTTATCTGTTTTGGGGATGAGGATGATGGAGGCTTCATAAAATGAATTTGGAAGGTTCCCTTCCTTTTGAATCTTTAGAAATAATTTTAGTAGGATAGGGGTTAACTCTTCCTTAAAAGTTTTGTAGAATTCACAAGTGAAGCCATCTGGGCCTGGGCTTGTCTTTGTTATTCCCCTTTCTATAAACTCAAACTAAAGCAGACCAACTCCTTTGTATCTTGGGATATCCTTTCTCTAGTTCTTTTTCCATGAGAACATCTCCTTTATTGCTCCCAACCTTGTCTCTTCTCTTCATAACCTTTGATTACAAGCCCCTAGAAAATGGTACACTCTACCTTCAAGTAGCTTCCAGAATAACTTAAAGACTTCCTATTTTGGTTTTGCTTTTCAATTCTCCCTTAAATTTTGGAATTCGATAATTTTTTTGCAAACTTAACCGTGTACTAAAAGAGATATTTATGTTATCTAATACTTGAGACAGTTAAGATTGAAAAAAATTTAAAATGTTCTAGTAAGCGTAATTGCCAGAATTAGTAGTTAGTTTTTTTTTTTT
>NW_006160181.1:1925273-1966421 GCF_000334495.1 Tupaia belangeri chinensis | reverse complement strand
CAATCCCTTCTCCTCCATTCTCCTCTCGGGATCTTGGGCACGCACGCACACGCGCCCGGCTTGAGTTTTAAGCCACCAGGTCCGGTACGCAAACCGCGGTCGACTACGTGGGAATCCAGCGACATAGCCATTACGCTAACTGCTGGTTCCCGAGTAGTTAGTTTTTTTGAAAATTCATAAGATTTTAGCTGTGCAAGGGAAGAAATTTCTGATCTTCTTGGGGGAAAATATGCCCCGAGGACTGCTGTGCTGGAATTAGTGGTAGTTAAAGTGAGTGAACTTCAAAAGAAATCCAAAACTGGGACCAGCAGTTAGCGTAATGGCTACCTCGCTGGGCTCCCATGTAGTTGAGACCATGGTTCAAGTCCCAGACCTGGTGGCTTGAAAATCACACCAGACACATGTGCGTGTATGCCCAAGATCCTGAGAGGAGAATGGAGGAGAAGGGATTGCAGCGTGGCCATCCCCCCTGGGGGGTGATTTCTCTCTTTCTGTCTCTCTCTGTCTGTCAGGCGAGCGCATGCGCCCTATCGCAAAAACCTCTTCCCAAGAAAACAAAAACAAATAAACAAAAACAAACAAATAAAAGACAAAAAAAAAAAAAAGAAAAAGAAAAAAAAAGAAATACAAAACTCAGGGGCAGATTTTTTTTTTTTTTTGGAGAGGTTTTTGCTTTAGGGCGCGTGCGCTCGCCAGACAGAGAAAGACAGAGAGACAGAAAGCAAGGAATCATCCCCAAGGGGGGATGGCCATGCCGCAATCCCTTCTCCTCCATTCTCCTCTCGGGATCTTGGGTGTACACGCACAGGCGCCCGGTGTGAGTTTTAAGCCACCGGGTCCGGGATGCGAACCGCAGTTAACTATGTGGGAGTCCAGCAACATAGCCATTACGCTAACTGCTGGTCCCAGGGGCAGATTCTTGATTTGTATTCTGTTGCTAAATATGACAGATGTGTTAAATAACATTAAGCTTCTTGAGAACAGTGAGCTATATACTACACATCTTGAGGTTTCTCTGCCTGTTCAGCTCTATGGTTTATATACAGGAGTTGCTCAACATAACTGTTGATTGATTGTTGACAGCACAAACTACATAATTTAATCCTTGCTTTGTACTTTGTACACATCAGGAAATGACATCAAGGTGTGGTGCATTTCAATATAAGAATAGCACATTAACCCTGCACTCCACCCAGTTCAGAAACAGAAAAAATGCCTGGGCTCATTTTTGACATTATATCCATTCCGTAACTAATTTAAAATCAATAATAAAGTAGAAATACTTAAAGTATTCTTTTTAGTTCAAACTGTTTAAAAATCTTCTAGCGATAAATAGTAAATACTTTTTAACTTCTTTAGCAATTGAATTTACTATTTTGAAGAAAAAAAGTTCTTCTACAGTAACTGGGTTAATACTGAACACATCTGGAGAATGGATATTAGCTCATTGTCCCACATGATAACTCATTATATCTGGAAAAATCTATTTTTTAAAGAAAGTATTTGTATTTGGCCAGCCAGGTGGTTAAGGAAGCTGGATCCCACATGGCAGATTTCATGGTTCAAGTTAGACATGTGCATGTACCTAAAATCGCTACAGGAGAAGAAAGGAGGAGAAGGGATTGTGGTGAGATGATCCCCCCCGGGAGGTGCTTTCTCACTCTTTCTTTCTCTCTGGAGAATACATGTATCCTATAGCAAATAAAAATTAAAATTTGCATTAAGTTTTTAATATTAAAGTAACTTTTTCTTATTACTGAATAATTATTATAGAAAATAGTCCTAAGTAACCAAAAAATAATGCAGCTCATAACTTCATCACTCACAGATAATCATTTTTATACCCGACTGTATACTCTTCCAGACCTTTCTTTATGCAAACTTTTAAAATCTTTTAACAACATTGTATTCAGACTGTGAATGCCTTTTTTCCCCTTCCATCTGAAACTTTCACCTAACAATGTACTATAGCATTTTTTTATGACAGGAAACATTCATCGATAGCATACTTTTTATACCTAAATAGTTTCCTGTTTTATGTTGAGTGCATGGTTTATTTAGTCAAGTTCTTATTTTTGGGCACTGTCTCGCCTTCAGTTCATTATTTTAATTAAATGTGCTGTAACGCACATCAACTATTCATTTAACAAATATTTATTGCATATCTCAACTCTGCCTAACATTACACTGGATGCTAAGGATTCAGAATGGGGGACAAAGTTCCTGCCCTCAATGTTAGTTTCTGATGGGGGAAAGGGAGATTAAAAAATAAACAAATAATCAGACCACAAATAAAATAATAGGCGTGATAATCACACCAAAGGAAAAAAAACAGATGAATGAGATAGAGAGTGTCAGGATGAAGTCTGTAATTTTGGCAGGGAAGATACATCCTGTCACATAGCCAAAGGATGAACCTTAGATGAGCCTGTAAAAGTAGAATTGTTATATTACGTACTAAGACGTTTTTCCACCATAGTAGAGAGGACCTGCCTTTTGGCAAGCTTATTGGGGCAGAGGATCGTTCCTACTCTTTGAGCTAGTGCTGCCCTCTGCATCAACTCAGAATCTAGAGAGTGAAAGGTAGGGAATCAAGAAAGAAAAGAAAAAGAAAAAAAAATGAAGTAAAAAAAGCAGCAAAATATATAAGAAACAGGTAATGGAAAATTATTATTTGTTGATGATAACACATATGGTAATATCCCTGATTGAGCCAATATACAGTGTATTTTGTCTTTTTTTTGGAGAGATTTTTTTGCTATAGGGCTCGTGCACTTGCCACACAGACAGTGAGTGAGAGAGAAACAGAAAGAGAATGGTGATGCTGCAATCCCTTTCTCCTCCATTCTCCTCTTGGGATCTTGGGCATGCACGCACACGCACCCAGCGTGAGTTTTAAGCTACCGGGTCGTGGTCGACTACGTGGGAGTCCAGTGACATAGCCATTATGCTAACTGCTGGTTCCCTGTAAATAAATAAATTTTAAAAATCAAACTAGACAAAAAATTTTTAAAAAAGCAAAATAAATAAATAAATAAATAAAAACCAAGAAACTAGCATGTATATCTCTAGCAGATGAAAAGAGAAAAGAACATTTCTAATTTTTGGATAACTTCAGTGCCATCACTATTTCTAACAGATTTAACAATACTTCTTTAAAAGCATTCAACACCTGGTTTATTCTCACTTATCTACAGTTATATTAAAAAAGATAACTGATTTTTAAGCTGTCAAATCTGGACTCAGTTTGTGGTTGGCCAGTGGGAATCCAGCACCTTAACTACCATGCCAATTGCTGGCCCTGCCTTCTGTGTCTTTTTGACATAATCCCAATACTCTGCAATAGATTCCTTGCTTTCTGGTACAATAAAATATCCCAGGTTTAATTTGTACATCACCTGCCTCAGATCTAGACTCAGGTATTTCTTCAAGGATCTGGGCTTCCTTTCAGTAGAAAATGATAGAGACCTTATTATTGGCATTGTGGATACAAAATATTTCTAAGTTTATTGCTGCTAGATTTTTTTCAGTGGGTAGCTAGAAAATACATGTTTTAAAAGAGAAAAATCATGAATAAATAATGATATTTAGAAACAAACATTTCAGGGTATGTACTTTGTTGATCTTAGACTTATGATAGTATCTTTTTTTCCTATTATGTTCAAAGTTTTGGTCTTTTTTGTTTTATCCTATAATATAGCTATGTTATTTTCCAAATGGTAATGTTAACACTATTATTATCAATAAGGTCATTCAATGTTGTGTAAGTTTTCTTAGAAACTGATTTTGTCTTGGAATAGAGATGAAGATTAAAATGATTGTGTTTTGAAGTTACTTGAAATAATTATTTTCTCTGTATGAGTTATGTCATATGTCTGATATAGAGGTAGATACATTTGTTTTAGTTTTTCACTAGAAAGTTTCATTTAATAATTTGGTGTTTAATCATGTATATAATATGTATATTCATCAAAGTAAAAACTATTCAACTAGGTAGATTCGGCAAAGTCTAGCTTCCATCCTTGTCCCCTGCCTCCCTTTCTCTGTTCCATGAGTAATCATTTTTATCAGTTCTTAGGTTCAGCTCATGTTTTCTTGAAGGTGTTCATTCGCCTTTTTTGGACACTTTCATATGGGCAATTACACTCATTATGGAGGAAGTAACTGCATTGCTTAAACCCCAGTCAGGAATCCACATCCTGCTGCTCCTTCCCCTGCCCAGTACTGCCCTCTACAGATGCCTTAGGGAATTTCGAGGAGTGTCAGCCACACTCAGCCTTAGGTTAGCTGAAACAAGATCCTTGCTTCAGTGATTAGTCCTCCTACTCTAGAATTACACAAAGTGAGTATGTGAGCTATTTTTGGACTCCAAGTAGTGTGTGGTGTCTAGGCAAAAATGTGTCAATAAGCACCAGGGTGTAGTTAAGGAAACAAATTACTAAGATGCTGTCATTTTTTGCTAGCACCTACAATGATGTGGAATTGAGGTACACAATGGCATTATTCTTGAAATAACCCTTGGGACAAATGTGGTAGGGCCAACTTACAAGAGAAAATCAGATTTTAAATGAGTGAGGGTGACAGTTTAGGAAGCAATTGCAGTTTCCTGAAGTCTCTATTATAATCTGGGTCTATTTAACACTTAAAGCCCAAGAAATGTTCTATTTAAGCTTAAATTTAAATGGAACAAATTTAAAATGGTCAAAGATGTATTTTTTCTTTCTAATTTTATGTAATTTTAAATTGTTTGGATGACTACTCAGAAAATAGGAATTACAACTTCCTCAAATGAGTTCTAACTAGGCGACTGCACAAGTACGATGGTATTGTTTACATCCAAATAATTTCCTCCAAGTCCCCTCCTACCACCCTGGGAGGCGGTAGGAGCAGAGGCCGCCTCCACGCTGGATTTCAGATGCCTGGGGTGACCATCAAACCAGCCCTAATCTCGCCCTTGGTTTCTTCTGCTTCCTGAGACATCTAGAAGTAAAAGAAGAATTTTTATAAGAAGGAACTTGAAGCATAAGAGAGCCCCAAAGTGAAGTCATGGCTTTCCCAACATCTTCTTTTGTTGTTGTTAAGCAAAGATCCAAGGAAGTTCTGAGTAACGCAATGTGTGGGGTTTGGTTTGAAATAGGGTTGGAGCAGAGCATTTTGACATCATAGATAGTTCACCTGTATACAATAGGATCACAATACTTTTTTAAAATTGTTATTTATTTATTATCATCATAATCTTGTTTATATAGGATCACATTACTTCTAAGAACAGTATCAAAAGTGCTAAAACATCAGTAGAAGGTGGTGAAAGTGGTGCTGCAAATGGGACGGGAAGAGACAACTTTGAAATTAGAGCAGGTTGGCAGCAGCAGAGCAAGCCAATCCTGGTGGAGCTGCCATGGGTTTGGGAGCCCACTGGTCCTTCTCCCAGGCTAGGTCAGGGACCCAGGGAAGCTGTGTACTTGGCTCACTGTTCCCTGCCCATTTTTCTTTTGGTGTGGAGGTGATGTCCCTTTCCTTCGCAGCAGTGGTCAGGAGAGATAGTCCGTCCTTGACCATGATCAAGGAAGATTAGAAACGTCTTTTTTTTTCCCGGATCAAACCGAAGAGGGATGACCTGTCCAGTGCTGAGCCTTAAGCCCTTTCTTCATCAGGGTCTCTCCTTAGGACTCTCACTCTGCCTATTTATTTCCCCTTAAATATGAAGTTAGGGGCCAGCAGGTAGTGTGGGATTGAAGGTGCTAGACTCCCACATGGCTTTCTATAATTTGAGTCCTGGACCTCATGACTTGCTTTATCTTTTTCCCTTTCTCTCTTTCTCTGGTCAAATGAAAAAAGTAATAATAACAAATAAAATAAAATAAAAAATTCTAAAAAAGCTTTAATAATAATAAATATGAAGTTGAAGTTATTTTCTGATGAAATCATACACATTTGCTAAATTTTTGGAAATAATGGAAACATGAGAGGTTTTTGTGTGATATACACAATCAAGGCCACCCTGTGTTATGTGTATGCTGTTTTTCATGTGACATCATGAGAGAGTGTCCTTCAAAAGTGGTTGTTACAGCTGAGCAATATTTCACTGATTTTATGGATGCATGGCATTTTATTTAACTATTCTCTTATTGTTGGACATGGAAACAGGTTCTACTTCATTTCTCCTCTAAAGAAGGAGAAATACATTTTTCTTTTTTTTTTTTTTTTTTGAGAGGTTTTTGCTATAGGGCACGTGCACTCACCAAAAAGACAGAGAGAGACAGAAAGCAAGAAATCACCCCCGGGGGATGGCCACGCCGTAATCCCTTCTCCTTGATTCTCCTCTCAGGATCTTGGGCACGCATGCACATGTGCCCAGCATGAGTTTAAGCCTCCAGGTCTGGGACTCGAACTGCAGTCGACTACGTGGGAGTCCAGCGACATAGCCATTGCGCCAACTCCTGGTCCTGAGAAATATATTTCAAAAGAAATATTATCTCTAATGCTTTAAGTGGGGCCATTTTCCCTGAAGTGTTACTGCTCTGTCAAACCTGATGCCTTTTTTTTTTCTTTCGTTAGGAAGAGATTTTTGCTATAGTGCACATGTGCTTGCCAGAGAGACAGAGAGAGAGAGAGAGAGAGAGAGAGAGAGAGAAAGTGAGAAGTCACTCTCCTGGGGAGATGGCCATGCTGCAATCCTCTCTCCTCCATTTTCTTCTCAGTATTTTAGGGCATGCATGCACATGTGCCTGGCGTGAGTTTTAAGCTGCCAGATCTGGGGCTTGAACCATGGTCGACTTTCGTGAAAGTCCAGCAATGTAACCATTATGCCATCTGCTGGTCCAAATCTGATGACATTAAAAAAAAATTTTTTTTTCAAGAATTATTCCATTTAACTTTATTTATTTATTTGCTCTAATTTGACCAGAGAGGGATAGAGAGAGAAGGGGGGTGGGTTTATGGATACACCGTTACCAAACATATGTCTATTTCCTCATATCTCCAGTGCCCAGGTGATGGTAAGTACAAACAGAGCTCATTTGATTGGTAGGAATATTTTTCTTTTTGTTTCTTCAGGAAGTTTTAACCTGTTTTCATGTTTATTGGTAAGTTACAGATCTCTGAATCACCTTTGTCCTTTACCATTTGTTCATAATTTGGAAAATCACTTTTTATTCCTTAACATGGTAAACGTTTTTGCATTCACAATGTGTGGGAATTATGTGGCACATGTAATACGTAATAACATTCATATTGTTGAATATAAGCTGTGAATGCTTTTACTCTGTTGATTTCCTTTAAAAACTTTGGTAGAGTAATGTATGCTCCCAGGTATTGCAGATTACATGATTGGCCGGACAGATCCCCCACGGATTTGGAAGTTGCCTCAGGGGAGGGGCTAAAGAACACCAGCCACCACCAGGTGGCTCTGGGACACTTTTGTCTGTGACTGGAGACCTGGCAGCCGGCTGACGCAGCTGGAGCTGCCTTTGTATTCCGCGCTCTTTGCCTGTCTTCTTATGCGCAGCTAACTTGCCAACTCAGGTCTGCCTTTTGTTTCTTGTATTCTGTGCTGCTGAACAGGAGGGGACCTGATGGTAAGCTTATAGTCCTTCTGAGTTTCCAAGACGCATTCCACAGATCCTAGTGAACAACATTTCTGAATTTCTAAATTTGGTTTCTGGGGTACAGCAGTGGTAACAGAACAGGACCCACATGGGAAGAGGCTCCTTATGCATGCTGGGCACATGTGCTTGCTGGAGATCCTGGCTGGCAAGGCTTGGGGGTGGAGTGAGGAACCTGTTGGGTCTTTCTCTCTGTGTCTGTCTCTCTCCCCTGCCTCTGTCAGGCAGAAGAAATAAGTAAATAACAACAACAAAAGGTTTATACACCCCACTAAATGCTCTAGGGTGGTAAGGGGCTCCTATACAAATCCTTCATTTTCATGGTTATGAGTCCACAAGCACCTTTTACTGTTATAACTTGAAAACTCTCTCAAAAAAAAAAAAATAAAAAAAAAATAAAAATAAAAGAGAAAGAAAGAAAAAGAAAAAAAGAAACAAATTCTACCTTGAGGCCAAGGTTTTCCATGCTGGAACATGGGTGTGTTTTTGTGTATTTATGTGTGCTGTGCATGTGTTGCATGTATGGGTGGGTATTTGAATGATGACTCAACATACTTTATATTTCCTGAGTACTGTTGGAGAATTTCCCACACTGGGGTAGCCAATAGCCTGTCCGTAGCTAGAACTCACAGCTAGACCTGTGTCTTCAAACATCCTGTCTGAACCCGTTGATCTGAACTGTATATTTCAGAAGGTACCTGTCATATCAACCTTGACTGTGGACATTTTTGGTACTTTCTTGTCCTAGAGTCTAAGGAATTGTCTGTGAATATTGGAGAGAAAAGTGACTTCCAGTTTGCCACTTCCCAAGGGCTTTAAAAACTTAATTCCACGAGCTCACAGGGCACTGCACTGTTTGACTTTAACTGAGGCTTCTATTGTGTCTTTTTAAAAATCATTATTTTTTAAAATTGTAGTGTAATGTATATAACATAAAATTTGCCATTTGAATCATTCTTGTGTATAATTCAGTGGCATTAAGTACACTCACAACGTTGTCCAACCATTACCACTTTCCACTGATGAAGTTCATCATCCCAAACAGAAATTCTGTACTTTTGTTTATTGAGAGATTTTTGCTATAGGGTGTGTGCATTTGCCAGAGAGACAGAAAGTGAGAAATCACCGCCCCCTTTTACTCTGTTGATTTCCTTTAAAAACTTTGGTAGAGTAATGTATGCTCCCAGGTATTGCAGATTACATGATTGGCCGGACAGATCCCCCACGGATTTGGAAGTTGCCTCAGGGGAGGGGCTAAAGAACACCAGCCACCACCAGGTGGCTCTGGGACACTTTTGTCTGTGACTGGAGACCTGGCAGCCGGCTGACGCAGCTGGAGCTGCCTTTGTATTCCGCGCTCTTTGCCTGTCTTCTTATGCGCAGCTAACTTGCCAACTCAGGTCTGCCTTTTGTTTCTTGTATTCTGTGCTGCTGAACAGGAGGGGACCTGATGGTAAGCTTATAGTCCTTCTGAGTTTCCAAGACGCATTCCACAGATCCTAGTGAACAACATTTCTGAATTTCTAAATTTGGTTTCTGGGGTACAGCAGTGGTAACAGAACAGGACCCACATGGGAAGAGGCTCCTTATGCATGCTGGGCACATGTGCTTGCTGGAGATCCTGGCTGGCAAGGCTTGGGGGTGGAGTGAGGAACCTGTTGGGTCTTTCTCTCTGTGTCTGTCTCTCTCCCCTGCCTCTGTCAGGCAGAAGAAATAAGTAAATAACAACAACAAAAGGTTTATACACCCCACTAAATGCTCTAGGGTGGTAAGGGGCTCCTATACAAATCCTTCATTTTCATGGTTATGAGTCCACAAGCACCTTTTACTGTTAGGCCTTGAAAACTCTCTCAAAAAAAAAAAAATAAAAAAAAAATAAAAATAAAAGAGAAAGAAAGAAAAAGAAAAAAAGAAACAAATTCTACCTTGAGGCCAAGGTTTTCCATGCTGGAACATGGGTGTGTTTTTGTGTATTTATGTGTGCTGTGCATGTGTTGCATGTATGGGTGGGTATTTGAATGATGACTCAACATACTTTATATTTCCTGAGTACTGTTGGAGAATTTCCCACACTGGGGTAGCCAATAGCCTGTCCGTAGCTAGAACTCACAGCTAGACCTGTGTCTTCAAACATCCTGTCTGAACCCGTTGATCTGAACTGTATATTTCAGAAGGTACCTGTCATATCAACCTTGACTGTGGACATTTTTGGTACTTTCTTGTCCTAGAGTCTAAGGAATTGTCTGTGAATATTGGAGAGAAAAGTGACTTCCAGTTTGCCACTTCCCAAGGGCTTTAAAAACTTAATTCCACGAGCTCACAGGGCACTGCACTGTTTGACTTTAACTGAGGCTTCTATTGTGTCTTTTTAAAAATCATTATTTTTTAAAATTGTAGTGTAATGTATATAACATAAAATTTGCCATTTGAATCATTCTTGTGTATAATTCAGTGGCATTAAGTACACTCACAACGTTGTCCAACCATTACCACTTTCCACTGATGAAGTTCATCATCCCAAACAGAAATTCTGTACTTTTGTTTATTGAGAGATTTTTGCTATAGGGTGTGTGCATTTGCCAGAGAGACAGAAAGTGAGAAATCACCGCCCCCCGCCACCCCCCTGCCAAACGCCGCAATCTCTTCTCTCATTTCCTCTCAAGACTTTGGGCACACATGCACGTGTGTCCAGTATGAGTTTCAAGTGGTTAGGTCTGGGTCTCAAACCATGGTCAACCACATGGGAGTCCAGCACCTTAACCACTACATCACCTGCTGGCCCCTGTACTTATTAGACAATACATTTCCATTCTCCTTTCTCCCAACCCCCTGGAAACCACCGTTATATTTTCTGTCTCTCTGAATTTGGCTGCTCTAAGTGCCTTATGTAAGTGTTTGTCCTTTTGCTTTCAACTTATTTCACTTAACAATGTTTTAAAGGTTCAACTATGTTGTAACATGTAGTAGAATTTCATTCTCTGCAAAAGCTGATCAATATTCCATTGTATGTACCTATTGTACTTTATCTTGGTTGTCTGGTCAGATGCTGATTGTCATTTGGGTTGCTTCTATTCATAATACCAAAGGTATTAGATCATGCTGCCATGATCATGGTTATTCATTGTCAAAGTCCCTACTTGCTATTTGGGGTATATACCCCCAAATGGAATCCTATGATATCTTTTTAAATTATTGTTTTATTTTAAGAAATATGCTGGTTTAGCTCTGCCTTTTCATTTTTGATTTGCTGTCATTTCAACAACCATGTCAGTGGGAACCGTCAACTGCTGGTTCACATGCAAAGTGATGGTTTCCATATGAAGTGAGATGTGTGGTCAGTTGACTGCTGAACTTTTGCTTAAAATATGGGACTGTGCCTTCTTCCTCCAAATAGGGTCCCTTTGAAGTTATGACTTATATAGTTTGAAATCTTAGTAGTACAGAGGTCACAAAGCAATGTTGAACATAGTAAGTTAGGTTAAAAAAAAAGGCAATTTAGAAAGAATTCTATTACGTGGGTTGAAGCTAAATCAGGATAGCATGCTAGTTGCATTAATGGTCTCTGCAGTCAGACTTCTGTGTGACTGTGAGAAGTTAAGACAATGTGTGGCAATTGTGTTTCCATATCTGTAGCATGAGATACCCACCTCAAAGGGTTATTGGGAGAATCAATTGAGGAACTATATATCAGATACTTTGGATAATGCCAAACTCACTGTAAGTGCCAAATAAATATTTGTTCTTATTTTGTTTACCCATTTATATTTACTATTATAATATTTATTTATATATTACATAAGCATATGATATATAAGCAATAATATGTATTTATATATACTATATTATATAAATACTATAAATAAGTAATATATATGTATATTACATATATTATATATTATTATATTTATTTATTATATTTATGTATTTACATATAAATCATCACCATTTCTACTTCCACTTTTTTCTTCTTTCCAATTTTATTTCATGAGACACTTATTTACTGAACTCCAGCCCCTTTTCTTCCTTGAATCCATAACTTCTTCAGTTTGAACTTTTTTTTTTTCACCATTATGCCTCAGATCTTTTTCTTTTTTCTCCTTATGATAGATTGCATGTGAATGTATGAGAGAGTGGGAGAGAGAGAGAGAAAGCACCCTGGAGAGGGTCTTACTTACCATGTTCCCCTTTCCTCAGTCCTCCAGCTCCTCAGGATCTCAGATGCCTGGTGTGTTTTCAGACTGACCAGGGGATCTGAACGTGTGGTTGGCTGTGTGGCTTCCAGCACTGCATTCCAGTACTCTATAAACTGTGGCCCCTAGGCTGGGCCTATGCCCCAGATTTTTATTGAAGAAATTGAGTTAATGGTCATCCTTGATTCCTTCCTTTCTTACCCTCGTTTCTCAGCAACGTTTTTCCCTAGTGTTTGGATTCTTTGCCTTCCTCTTCCCTATACTGGGGATTCTGAGATACCTTTTCCTTTTCCGATAGACGTAGTCAACCTTCCAACAGTCTGGGCACCAGGTCAATACAGGGAATAATCAGGACTTTCATTGGCATGGGACCTAAACCAACACCTCTCCTCTTCCTGCCCCAACATAAAATCCTCCTACTAGTCCCTTCTGAGGAATTAGAACTGCTATTTTTCTGGTCTATAGTCAGCATCTGATCCTTAGGCAAGGTAGTACTGGCTGGAGGAACATGGAGGGAGACACCCACAGAGTGGCTTGAGTCAGAACAAAGACAGAGAGTGCCCAGTGTGGCTGAGAAAGTGAAAGCTTTATTTTCTCATAGAGTCAGGCAAATGTGATGACAATTGGGCAGATATTGCAAGCACTGGCAGATACAAGGGTGGACATCCCATGGGCTCCTGGAGAACCAAAAGAAATCACTGACAGGTAACATCTCAGTGCTGGCCAGAGGAGACTGGAGTAATGGGAGAGGACACAGAAGGCTGTGACTTGTTTCCTTGAGAATCACCTGTGTCCACATTAGGATCCAGGTCAGCAGCAGTCCCCAGAGCTGTGGCCACATCCAGAGCCCCCAGACTGCTGACCACTACTCCTGTCACAGGAGTGGGAACTCTGATGCCGGCATCGGTGGGACCTGTGGTGCCTGTGGTGGCTCAGGCAGCAGCCAGACTCAGAGCTGGGCTCACAGCATCCCCCAGGGCTTGGAGCACAGCCAGAGGAGGCTGCAGGCAGACACTGTGCTGGGCTTTTTGGGGGGAACTTGGATGGGGGACACTTGGGTGGGGGCTGGCACTGCTGCTGGTTCTGCTGGAAGGACATCTTGGTGAGAGCAGTGAGCCTGTGTAGATCAAAGAAAAGGGTCAGTGTAAAATCATCAGGCCAGTGTCTCCTTTATGAATGCTTTAACAAAACCCTTACTTCTGAGATCAATTGCTTCCTGAGCTATAATCTTTAGGAAAGAAAATAAAAACTGATCTCAAGTTAAATTGACCTGATCAGACATTTCTTTCCACTTGTTTTCTTTCTAAAAAAGAATGCCGATATCTTCTACCTGTCCCCAAGTTTTCTGTTTTCACAGAAAGACCAAAGGAAATACAATAGTTGGGTAATGACTCCAGGAGAATGTCTCTGGGCATGTGTGCGTATCTAAAGAAAAGAGTGGAAGGAATTCTCAGAGCCAGGACTCTGGTGCGACATGGGCTCTGATGTATCCCAAAGAGGTTTCTGGTTATTGTCCTCCTTCTCTATCCCAGATATCCCCCAAAGTCCTCCTCCTGTGCCTCCATGTCAGATACCTCTGCTTTTCTCCTCTCTTCTAAAGCCTGGGTTTGTCTCACCCAAACACTCTCAACTGGCCGTCTGTCTCCTGTGAGATACTTACCAGATCCAGAAGAGGCAGCAGAAGAGGAGAAGGCTATTCCTGAGGAGGCTGTGATGAGTTGCCCAGGGAAGGAGTCCTTTTATTTTGTGCAGGGTTTGTGATGCACTACCCAAGCATGCTACTACTTTCACAATCAGGGGAAGTGACAGCACCAGACACCCTCATTCTGGGTCCCCAGCATCTTTTTGCATGCTTGCTAAGGTGCCTGATGAGAGACAACCAGGAAATCTTGATGAGTGTTCTCTAGGTATGTTGGGGACTTGCCATTTCTTCTGCTTTCACGCATCTCAACGGAGATGCTTTAACTTGGTTGCTACTCATTGCATTTTTGTTGGTGGTGTGAATGTAAAGATGCATATGACACATTTCCTGATCTTGAGCATATCAAGTCTAACTGGATTAACATCAGGAGTTAAAAATGTGTGGCTCATATCATGTTATTTGTCCTATGATGCAAATATCTCCAAATGCTTAATTTTAGATATTGATTTGCTATTACTCTATATATTCCCGAGGAGAATGATTTGTTTAGATGTAATTGGTTCCTGGCTCTTAGAAATCTTGAGTGACCTGAGACCTCTGAACCCTGGGAAGGGAATGTATTAGGTAACGGACGGAGGACCCAGTTTCTGTCAGGTGCAGGTGGGATCCCTGGTAGAACTAAAGTCAAGGAAAAATTGTGTGGATAAACAGACAAAATAGCAAAAGAACCTTCAATAGCTGAGATCACAAGACAATTAGTAAATGTAACAAAAGTCAACTGGCTCATATTTAGCTTCCTGTAGGATGTATTATATTGATCATAATAAAATAAAATTCATGAGCATGAAATATTTGAGATAATTAATGGGAATCATGAAGATGATTTGCTTGATGTGGGAATTGATGATGGCGACATAATGCACATCACATTTAATGGAACATATCTGTTAATTTCTAATGTTTGTGTAGGATTGTTTCATAAATTCTGAATGCTGTTTTTTCACTGAACTTTATTACATGAGAGACCAAAATTTTAACAGTATTTTTCTATTAGTTTCTCAAAAATTATATTCAGAATTATAACAGACCATTGTTTTTATTTAAATTAAATGAGGGCATACTTATTATATGACTGTAATAATGTATGTATGTGATATTCTCTGTAATTTACAGTTTATAGCTTTCATGTGCAAAATTCTATTTAAGAATATGTACTTAGAAATGACCCCTTTCATGGACTAGCTAGTGGTGTGGTGTTTAAGGTGGCTGGATCCCACTTGTCTGACTGGACGATTCAAGTCCTGGACCTGGTTGCTTGGAAACTTGCCAAACACATGTGGGTAGATGCCCAAAATCCAAAGAGAAGAATGGAGGAGAAGGGATTGAGGTGTGGCCATTCCCCCTAGGAGGGGTACTTTCTCACTTTCTCTTCTCTCTTTCTCTCTCTGGTGAGCACACATGCCATATAGAAAAGTTTTTAAAAATATAAATTAACAACTGTTTATAAAATCCCATCAGTATTCTTCAAGTTCTTCTTTAGTTTTATTTCTTCCTCTTTATTCTTGGGAGTCACATGATACCCAGGTACTCTCAGTCACCACTTTAATTGTACAGCTTGTTTGCTGAAGTCTCTGTGATAACTCAAGTTACATCAGCCTAGGAGGTCCCAGAAGGAAAGGTTTGTACACTCAGTGCTTAGGACGGAATCTGTTATATATGGTTGGTAGACAAAAATAAGAGAAGAGATAAACATCTTCTTCAGTTTCCCTAGGGGATATTTATTATGGTTGCACTGCCAGAAGCAGATTTGGGATTGTTGGGATTTTTACAAAACACATGGCTAGGCAAAAGCAACTGTAAGTTGAATTTTGGATATTTATATTTGGTAAGTTTGACTACTGTTTGGATATTGAAGGCTATTTTGTATAAAGAAACCCAAGATAAAGACTTCTCTAGAAAAGATTCATTGGAAATATATATAAAAATCACGCTGGGCACATGTGCATGGGTGCTCAAGATCTGGGGAAGAGAATGGAGGAGAAGGGATTGCAGCAGGGCCATCTGCCCAGGAGGTGATCTCTCACTTTACCTTTCACTCTCTCTTTCTCTCTCTCTCTCTGGTGAGTTGAAAAAAGTCACCATCTTTAAAACATGGGAAAGCCAGGGTTATTTTGAAATGCCTAAAGGAGAATGAATTATACTTGGCCTCTAGGAATGTGGCTTGGGATGGAGGATTGGGAAGGGGTTAAAATTTGCATTGATCTTCCCTTCTGATTTTCTTCTATCTCCAGGAGTTTCTTACTGAGGGGATATATTTAATACTTAGCTCCAGCTGTCTCCAGGAGTTTCTTACTGAGGGGATATTTTTTATACTTAGCTCAATAACTCTCTTTTCTCTCACATTAATTAGAACTCCATCAATTGTTAGTGCATTGGAAGAGTGACAGGAGGACTGTTTCATACCAGGCTGAAGAGAGACACAACAAACTGAAAAACACACCAATATTTCTGCTATTTTCCCTAGTTTTGCTGGTTGATGAATGGCAAGAAAATCCAATATGAATAAGGAACTATTCTAATGATGACATGCTACTGGGGAACCATAGGCTTTCCAAAGGGTCCAACCTGGTCCCTGGTTTCTGAACCTGGTTGAAGATACTACCTTTTTTTTTTTTTTTTGCCATAGGGTGCATGCACACGCACCAGAGAGAGACAGTGAGAGGGGAAGTGAGAAATCACTCCCTGGGGGGATGGCCATGCTTCAATGTCTTCTCCTTCATTCTCCCCCTGGGATTTTGTGCATATACAAATGCATGCCTTGGTGAGTTTCAAGCCATTGTGGCTGGGACTCAAACTGTGGTTGGCCATGTGGGAGTCCGGTGCCTTAACCACCATGCCACCTATTGGTCCCAAGTGCTATCTTTCATCTTTTGTCATAGGCCTAATATTTGCCCTGAAACACCCTTTCTTCTTACAGCTACCATTGGCACCCCACCTCCATAAAAATCCTTCTCCTTAAAGTCATTCATTCTCATGTTTCTTCATTTAGTAAACTATTGAGGATCATCACTGGTCCACTCCCAAAGAGAACTAGTAACATGTCTATAGTGAACTAAGTTATGCTGATTGCTTTGTTGCAATAATGGAGATAATATTCATATGGAAAAATTAGGAAGTGCTTCTTATAGGATTTGGTCTTGCATTAAGTAATTTTTAGGAGGGTTCAAAGAAATGAAGTTTTGCTCTGGATTGTGTGCTGTCAGGAAGCAAGGGCCTTTCTATGATTGGGTATATTTATAATTTTTAACTAGAAAGCAGAAACAATGAAATGAGGTTAAAGTTGATAAAGAGGAAGCAGTCACTCTTAGCTAAGAAGAGGAGCTATTTAGTGATTTTTATGGTTTGGACATATTTAGTTGATGCTCAGAGTGATCTTGTTTTTGTCTTGCTCCTTCATGGTCACAGTTAGCTACTCTGATGTAATTCTGTGAAACTGTTTATACTCAACAGAAGAACATCATAGCCTATCTAGTAAAGCCAGGCCAGCTTGATGCCAGAAATCTGGAGCTTTATTTTTTAGCAGTAGTTATAGGCCAGGCACTATGATCAGCAATAGGGATAGAGCAGTTAAAAGGAAAATTACAGTAGTTTTCTTTAGTAAACTTATAATCCAGCTGATTGAACAACCATAGAAGAGCTAGTACACCAGTGATAGTGCCCTCCAAAAGGTACAAGGTAAAAACAAAAATTGAACTCTATACTTTGGTGCACAAATGAACATGTATTTCTCTATCTCTTGTTATCAGAAGTAAGACTTGTCTTCACAAGGGCAGCAAGCATGGCAACCATTTCCCCCACCATGACTTGCAACTCTGAGTCCCAAGAATGATGGGAAGACAGAAGAAATCATTGAAAAGGAACATAAATCATACTTTTTAGGAAACTTTTCAAAGAATCAAAACATCCTTGCCAATGACTTACAGTGGGTAGTTTTTAATCTCATTTATGAAGCACAAGTGATGTCTGTCTGCTTTTCTTCCAGCCTTATCCCTGACTGCATGTCTTAGAAGGTTCCTCATAGAAACTGGAGATGGAGCTCATTAACCACACCTCCTCCTTGATGCGTGGCTCCTGTCTCTCACTCTCCTTTTCCTCACGATATCAGGTGCTCTGCAGGCCCCACATACAAAATATCCTTCCTGTGATGACAGATAATTGCCATAACATCACTTCCTTCAGAGCACAAAGGCAACTCCCTAAGAGTCACCAGTCCTAAGAGTCTCACTCTGAGGAACCTAGGCTTCCCCTTGAATTCAGAGACTTCAAGGAAATTAAGAGACTGGTCTGACTGGATGAATCTTGGGAGAAATTCATGGCTTAGTCATCCCAATAAGTAGTATTGGAACCGGCACTACGGGATCTCAGGATTAGCACTTTGGAGTGCATTTTAGACATTCCATATTAACAATCAAGGATGAATTGACAAACAAAAATCTTTTCCCTTTGCTTACAACTTACAGTTCCTTCTCAATTCTGTACCTTCCATGTCAATGGCAAATAGATGAATCATTCCTATGGAAAATGGGAACAGGCAGCCAGAAAGTGCCACACACCTTCAATGCCAGTTTGAAAGTATGAGTTCCTAAGGTTCCTATATAGATGATAATTTCTTCCTCAGATTAAGTTATAGTATCTTTTTTTTTTTTTTGAGAGGTTTTTGCTATAGGGTGCAGGTGCTCACTAGACAGACAGAGAGAGACACAGAGACAGAAAGCGAGAAATCACCCCCAGGGGGGATGGTCACACTGCAATCCTTTCTCCTCCATTCTCCTCTCAGGATCTTGGGCATGCACGCACATGCGCCCGGCGTGAGTTTTAAGCTAGCGGGTCCGGGACGTGAACCACGGTCGACTACGTGGAAGTCCAGTGACATAGCCATTACGCTAACTGCTGGTTCCCAAGTTTTAGTATCTTGACATATACACAATATCCTAGTCCCCTGAGAAAGTTCTGGATGAACCCAATGTATAAGAGGAGGTTGGACTAAAATTTTCTTCTTACTTTGGGAATTGGCCAAAGTCCTGAAGCTGTAAATAATATATATCACTTGTTCCTTTATATTAACATAAGGTCAGAAGAAGTAACTGACTATCCTGCAGGACCAACTAAGAAAATACAACTCTATTCTATTCCACCTTTATATTTTGAAAGCAGAAATTTGATGAGATTATTTTTTTGGAAAAGGGAGTTACTGTTTTAGAATAGGATAGTATTGTTTTTCCCTTATCATGTACAGGGGAAGGAAATTGGTTGCTCTTCTACAACAGAGGTCAATTTAAGGGGAGAGCTTGTAGATGTTCTCTGCAAGAAAGGGAGAGAAATTTTATCCTCTAGTTGAATTTTTTAATAGTAGACTTGCTAATATGTCCTTTGTGACTACTGCTGGGTGAAGAAAAGGAATTGATGGAATAGACCAGGGTGTTGATATGGGGAAGCAGAAGACACTTTGAATAGTCTTGCTGGTTTGTACTTAGAAGGACTGTCTATTGGGCAGAGAGAATTCAGCATCAACAGGCTGTGGATTGTGTCAGTGAAGCTGGGAACTTAGGGCATATTTGAAGAACTTAGATTTGACTGCATATCCCATGTATGGAAATTGTGCTGTGGGGAAATTCCTTGCAGCTGCCCAACAGGAGTCACATAAACAACCTATAAGGCAGCCCACATGTGGAGCCTACTACATAGAGGAAGCAAGCAACAAATAGAAGAGTCATAAAATTCTCCCTTCCCTTTCCCATCTCCTAGTACAATGGAGGAGTAAGAAATATTCAGGATGAAGGGGAGAAGGTTGACGAGTGAAAAAGCCAACCATTTCTCCTTCCAACTCTCATCTCTTGGCAGAGGACTGGGCAGTGCTCAAGTGAAAGGAAAAAATTGAATCTGAAGTCTTGTGCAGAATTCAGTTTGGCTGGTCTAGACATTATTATCCATAAAGGTAGCTGAAGAAATGTGGTATTTTATTGCTATATTTCAAGGGAGGTTCATCAGAGCATAGTAGAAGGCAATAACAAAAACACAAACAACTACTTCTTATTTTTACCATATTGAGTTTAGACTGTTTAATATACCAGCTAGAAGGTTCCAAGAATATCTTTATGCAAGGGGGCATCTTTGTAATTCTCCGACTATCTAGCATCAATCAAACAAATAAATGCCAAGGTTCTAGGTCCCAAAGAACCAGAAATAAGTAGGTTTAGGGAAGTTAAGTAAATGTTTCAAAATGATCACACAAATATTGCAAAGGGACTGGGAAGTAGAAACTGATAAGTTACTGGGAGTGGAAAACGTGATGAGATGTTAGAGGTTGGAACTTAAGGCTTCTAGAGATAGAAACATCTTAGAAAATCAAGATGTGAAGAGGAGAAAGTTGTGCCAGGACTGCTTGACAGAACACATTTTTCTGAGGGGTAAGGCTGTGGATTAGAAGTAGCTGAAGAAATGTGGTATTTTATTGCTATATTTCAAGGGAGGTTCATCAGAGCATAGTAGAAGGCAATAACAAAAACACAAACAACTACTTCTTATTTTTACCATATTGAGTTTAGACTGTTTAATATACCAGCTAGAAGGTTCCAAGAATATCTTTATGCAAGGGGGCATCTTTGTAATTCTCCGACTATCTAGCATCAATCAAACAAATAAATGCCAAGGTTCTAGGTCCCAAAGAACCAGAAATAAGTAGGTTTAGGGAAGTTAAGTAAATGTTTCAAAATGATCACACAAATATTGCAAAGGGACTGGGAAGTAGAAACTGATAAGTTACTGGGAGTGGAAAACGTGATGAGATGTTAGAGGTTGGAACTTAAGGCTTCTAGAGATAGAAACATCTTAGAAAATCAAGATGTGAAGAGGAGAAAGTTGTGCCAGGACTGCTTGACAGAACACATTTTTCTGAGGGGTAGGGCTGTGGATTAGAAATAAGCATAAAAATAAACACACAAAGACATAGTATATAAAAGTGATCATCGGGTGGACCTGACTTTTCCAATGGAGATAGCCATGACCACAAATCAGGTTTATTCTTCTAAATAGCAGAAAATGGGGAGAAAGGAAATAGAATGCAAAGCCAGTTGTTTTTGGATGTTAATTGTCTGAAGATTTGAAAATGACTGGCACCATCTAGTTTCTCTGATCTTTTGGGGCAAAATCTGATAAACACCTGTAGCTTCCTTACACAGATACTTCTCTGCAGTATCAGGTAGCTAACATATTCATATGCAAATTGATTTTATCGCTATGCAAATGAAGCTCACGGAACCACATTTCTGCATGTGTCTAAAGGGCAGCATGTTTGCTCAGAATGGCCGCTCTCCATACAGTTGGGTGCTGGATGCTGATAATATCTTATGTGTTACTTATCTTTAGTCCATGGAATAAAAGGGAAAAGGCAAACTCTCTGGAAGACTATAGAGGACCCTGATCAATATAACCCTACCCAAATTTTTTGCCTTCCATGCTTACCATTTCCTCTTCCAATTCTTGGCTACAATATTTCTTTGTACCACATTTTCTCACAACTTTCTGTTTATCCTGAATGGGAGGAGAGTAGTGGATGTGTTAGAGATACAAAGGATCTGTACTAGGTGCTGGAAAGGTATGTCACTTCAGTGGATGATTCTCAGTATTAAAGGCATACATTTTGGTCCTGAAGGAGGTCTCATCTCCAGAAGTCTTGGGATAGACCCAGGTTCATTAATTATGGTATGGTTAGCTGCAGACTGATTGGGAGGAAAAGCAAATGAGAATATTGAGAGAATTCAACATTTAGAAGAAAAAACCTAGAGTGGGTACCACAATAGTATGCTGGCTGGGACTACAGTTGGGGATTCTGCTGACTGACATTAATTCTGGAAATTACATCTAAAATGGGATTACCAAGACCAGGACACATTGAGAGCTGGAAGTCAGGTATTTAAATTTTAATGCACATATTTGAAAAGCAACAGGAAAAATTAGGATTTATGGTGACTAGTCAATTTGCAGATTAAACAGCAAATTCTATAAGGGAATCTCCCGCCCCTATCATCATCACTTAGTGACCCATGAGACTTCTCAATTCAAAAGGTGGAGAAATGATGGAGGAGGAAGAAACACCACGCTGGGAAGGGGATTATCTCTGTGGTTCATTGAACTATCCAACTCTGTTTGTCTGTGATTCTCAGGGCCCTGGTCACTGCTCTGATGTGTTCAAATGGGGTAAATGATGGCTCAGGCAGCTCTCTAGAGCTGATGCCATCAGCTCTTTAGAGCTGATGTCATGGCAGCTCCTATAGGCTCATCAGGCAGAGATTGTGGGTGGGCATTGAGCAGTTATCTGAATAGGCACTTTAGAAGAAGCTGACACTACTTCTAATCTTACTTTCAGGACATTTTGGGGTGAGTTTATTCACTCTAAATGGCATCTGATTGCATCATTTTAAAAAATAGCCTCTTGAGGTTCTGAAACCATAGCTTAGGGAAAATTCTTGAACATGGAGGAACAGAGAAATAGAAAATATCTTGGGTTAGGGGATCCTGATTCCAGTGAGGAATGACCAAAATTTGGAGCTTATTTCTTATTTTGATTTGCAGTCAGGAAATGGGCAGAGATATTAGGTGAGGGTGAGGGTAGGTAGTGAGTTTTGTTAGGGGGCATCTTATTACACTCTCCAGCCCCAAGCTCTCTGCATCTCCAGTGCAGGTATCATGAGTTCTGAGAACAGAAGGAACCCAAGAAACCTTAAGAGTATTCAGGTATCTGTGCCTAAGTCTTTCCATAGGTCTACCACTTTTGACTTTTCATTCATTAAAATAATCCATTCTTAGGACCCGCCAGGACCCACTCAGCAGAATGCGTTTTTCTGAGGGGACCTGTGGATTAGAAATAAACATAAAAATAAATACATAAAGACATGCAAGCATAGAAAAGGGAGGTTAGGGTGAGCCCAACTTTTTGATGGAGGAAGCCAGGCCCTCAAACCCTGAAGTTTATTATTTTATAAGGCACAAAATGGGGGAAGAGAAAGTGGAATGCGAGGCCAGTTGTTTTCAGATGTTAATTGGCTGATGATTTGAAAAAACGGCTGGTGCCATTTAGTTTCTTCTGATCTTTTTGGGTGAAATCTGAATAACACACGCAGCTTCCTTAGACAGATACTGCTTTGCAGTACCAGCAGATAGCATACTCATATGCTAATGATTTCATTGCTATGCAAATGAAGCTCACAAACTACATTTCTGAATACGTCTGAAGGTCATCATGTTTGTTCAGAATGGCTGCTCTCCACAAGGACCAGCAGGTGGCTTAATGGTCATGTAGTTGACTGTAGTTTGAGTCCTGGATTTGGTGGCTTAAAATTTACACTGGGAACATGTGCATGCATGCCCCAAATCCCAAGAGTAGAATGGGAGAAAAGGAATTGTGGCATGGCCATCCCCCAGGGAAGGTATTTCTCGCTTTCTGTCTTGCTATCTCCCCATCTCTCCAGTGAGCCCACATGTCCTATAGCAAAAATCTCTCTAAAAAAAAAATTCATTCTTTGAAACAAGTTATATTGAGATGGTAGCACACATTCTACTGGGCAAAGGAGATTTAAGAATGAAAACATTATCTCTACCCTTAGGCTGATGGTGTAGTAGAACTGAGAGACAAATAGTAAAATAAGCATGAGCTAACTGAAGATGTGATACATGCATGTGGGAGTCTTCAGGCCTGATGTCAGAGTTTTTGGGTGTTAGTGCTTCTTGCTGTGCAGTGACTCTGAGTGAATGATAAATCCAGATGTCATCTATTATTACTTGGGATGGTTGATGAGATAAGTGAGGTGTGGAGCCTGTATCTACCTAGGGACAGTAAACTCAGGTGAGGCAACTAGAAGGAGCTTGTGGATCCAAGAAGTATTGAAAGGGCCACCAGGAGAAGGAGATAATGCTGGAGTTGAGGGAGAATGGGACTGAAGACAACTCTGGGGGCATCTAAGATCTCAGGGTCAGAGTTATTTGCTTGATTAAAAGCATCTGTTTTAGAGATAGGCATTCCTAGGTTGAATCTCTTTCTTCTGTTGTTGTCTCCCACCCCCTCTCCCCGCTGCGATTGCCCATTGTGAACCACAATAAATTGTCACCTTTATGACTGCAACAACTTATTTTTAAATTTATTTTTAATTTACATTTAACCCTTGTCCATCTTTACAGCATACAATACAGTTTTATAAAATATGCATACAGTGCTTGTCAATCTAGTCAAAGATATTATCATATACATCATCATCAACAAAAATCTTTCTACTCTTGTGTCTGATATTTTCTTCTAAGCTCCTCCCTCCCAGCTCCCATTGCCCACCCCTTCCTATGCAGTCTCATATCCACATTTACCCTACTTGCTATTACATATTCCAATATTTCAGTTTCTGCCATAGAGTACCAACATTCATTATATATTGAGCAGGGACATACAATGCCGGTCATTCATAGTCTGGCTTGCTTCCTTAGCATGAAATCTATATTCACCCACTTTGTATCAAATGACAGGGTCTGCGCTTCTTCTAGTAGTGTGTTAAGGACCAGATCTGAGGGAAAAAAAAAAAATCTATCTATATGGGAGCACTGTGACCCAGAATATTATAATAAAACCAGAGATGAAGGTAACAAATCTGCAAAGGTTGTGGTGACATGCCTTACAAATGAATGTGCACTTAAGGGACATTGTGCTGGTATCTTTTTTTTTTTTTTTGGAGAGGTTTTTGCTATAGGGTGCGTGCGCTCGCCAGACAGACAGAGAGAGACAGAGAGATAGAAAGCGCGAAATCACCCCCCAGGGGGGATGGTCACGCCGCAATCCTTTCTCCTCCACTCTCCTCTCGGGATCTTGGGCATGTACACACACACACCCGGTGTGAGTTTTAAGCCACCCGGTCCAGGATGCGAACTGCGGTCGACTACGTGGGAGTCCAACGACATAGCCATTACGCTAACTGCTAGTCCCTTGTGCAGGTATCTTAGTGACTATAGTATAGAGTCTAAGAGAGATAGAAAACAATGTGATACAAATAGGCTGGGATGGTTAAAAGAGACTAGCTCAAATATAAATGCTAATTGGTGGGTGTGATTATAATGAAGCTGATATATTGATAATTATAAACACTTGACATAAAGTGGACCTAGACTGTGGGAAGTGCAGTTATGTAACCTTTACAGCATTTTCCCATTTATCATAACAGTATACATATCCAAGTCAGACACACACACACACACACACACACACACACACGCACTTCATCCTGAATCATGATATTTTAAAACTATGTGGGGCCAGCCCATGACTTGATGTTTAACCATCAGGTGGCTTAATGGTCATGTAGTTGACCATAGTTTGAATCCTAGACCTGGTGGCCTGAAAAACACTATATGTATTTTGGGTGTGTCTGAGTATGTGCCCAAAATAAAGGAGGGAGAAATGGAGAAGAAATTGAGGCATGACCATCCCCCATAGGGGTTGCTTTCTTGCTTTTCTCTCTCTCTTTCTCTCTCTGACAAAACAAGTACCCTCAATGTTTTTAAGTATGTAAAACAAGACAAGTAAGTTAGATTTCAAGTATATATTAAAATGACAGATTTTGATAAACTATTATTATATTAAATGTGTCTGATTATTTTGTTACAGGAAAGGCTCTAGGTGAGGCCATTTTTTTTAGATGTTCTTATACATTATATCCAAGCAGAAAGTTGAAATATTTTTAAGACACTTGTTTAAATATGGTTGTTCAATGAGGCTGGGGGATAGAGGCAGGGGAGACTGAGAAGGGGATAGTAACAGTACTTCAACTTTCAAACATTTCACCATTGGAAACAGCAACTTGATTTACCTTACTTAACTCTTAACTTTGGTATGGGGGAAGCAGATGTTCTTTCTGTATCCACAAAAAATGTGATATCCAATTCTCAAAATTTTGCCTACGATGGGTTCTTTCACCTGCATCTATGAAGTGACCCTAAATGAGAATCTAACTGAATTTGGACCATCTTTGTATAAATCTCCTGCCTTGCAAGGAAATCAGTAGATCCAGCACTACCCTAAATTACTGAGGGAGGACTTTGTCTCATTTCACACAGATTCAAGAATATAAATTAGCATCACATAAATTTTTGTTAAACAAATGAATTATTGAATGAGTGAGTTTGGTTTTTGAATTCCCTGCTAAATATTGAAAAATCTAGCTCTCTATAACTGCAATTTCACATGCTAGGGTCAACTTTTAGTGGCAATCATAACCGTCTTAACTTCTGGCTTCCCCTGACTATACTGGTATCTAAATTCCAACTTTTGTTGGTTGATTCTTGTCCCATTTATCCACATCTTTGAGTAAACTCCCAGCCATATCTGTAACCCATAGCCTCATTAATTTAAGTAATTTTCTCAACTTTCATCTCTTTCCTTGGATGTTCAGAGTAATTGAGTTAACTTTACTTCCTAAGGCCAATATTTCCTTCTCTAACTTTTTTATACTACTCCTCCTCTGCCTGTTTTCTGTTTTTTCCCCCTCCTGATTACTTGTTTTTAAATTAGGGTCCCAGAAAAAAGCTCAACAAAATAAAATATTAGTCCTATACTGCAAATTGAAAATCTCTAGGTTGTAACAATGTTTCTTTTTAAAATTTTTGTTCCACAGGAAAAGTCAGTCCTTCTACTGAGAGCTGGAGGGACTTAACCCAAGATAACCAGCGTCATTTTCTCCATTTTATTCTAACTTAAAACTCTTATCACCCCTTCCACGAATGAAGGATAATGAGGTACTTTTTTTCTGGTGCAAACAGATACTGCCCCTAGAGCTAGGTTGTACTGAACAAAGAACTGAAGGGAAGGACGGAGTGAAATGACAGTGAGACACAAGTGGTAATGAGGACAATAAGTTTTATTTTTCCTACGTTCAGGAATAAGTAGGCACTGTCAATTCATGGCAGGAGCAAGGATGGGGAACTATAGAGTCCTGGACATCAGGAAGAGCTCAGAGTCCTGGGCAGGACACCATCCAGCTCAGCTGGGAAAGCCAGAGTAGAGTGTTTAGGAGAGAATATGTCGGGGCAGTCTTTTCCTGGGACATTGGGTTCTTGTCTTCTCTGGAATCACCTGTGTCAGCTTCAAAATTCAGGTCAACAACAGCCCTCAGACCCATGGCCACATCCAGAGCCCCCAGACTGCTGCCCACTGCCCCGGTCACAGGAGTGGGTGCTCTGACGCCGGCATCGGTGGGACCTGTGGTGCCTGTGGTGGCTCAGGCAGCAGCCAAACTCAGAGCTGGGCTCACAGCAGTCCTCGGTGCTTGGAGCACAGCCAGAGGAGGCTGGAGGCAGCCACTGTGCTGGGCTCTTTGGTGGGCATTTGGGTGAAGGGCACTTGGGTGGGGGCTGGCACTGCTGCTGGTTCTGCTGGCAAGACATTTGGTGGTAATTGAGTGACCTGGACAAAACAAAGCAGCTTATCAGTTCAGAGTCTATAGACCATAGTCTTCTGACTTAAAAGCCCAACACCTACCAGGGTTAAGGGCTTTATAAAGGCAAGTGAAGCTGAATTGCAATGGATTGGATCATGTCAAATTCCTCTCACAGAACTCTCCACCCAGGACAGGTGCTATCAGTGTAACTGGCCATCTAAGATTAGTGATTTCTCATGAAATAACTAGGGGATGCACCCATTTGGGAAAGGTATTGTGGAGGAAACATATGGGAACCTAAATCAAATAATTGTGAGTTCTGTGGTCTTTGTAAGTTATAGAATTCCTTTCACAGCCCCCTCTGTGCTTCCTGCCCCTATAGTCTGAATTTCTGTTCTCTCTGTCTTCATCTCTCCTTCTATGACCTTAGCTTTCTGTTGTAGTTTCTCAAATAGAGTCCCATCCCAAGCTGGACACTCACCAGATAGAAGGGAGGCAGGTGAAGGCTTTGCTTGAAGATGCTGTGGTGAAGAGCCTAGGGCAGGAGCTCTTTTATCCTGTGCAGGGTTTGTGATGCATAGCTCAAAAATGCTGCTGCCTTTGTAAGTTGGAGAGGTGACAACCTGGCTTAAGCCCAGGACCATCAGTTCATCATTCCCTGTGTAGTTCCTGGATGTCTGACAAGAGGGAACCAGGAAGTTTGGTGCCTGACTGCCTTAGTATTTCTCAGGCCTACTGGGGTTGCCATGCCATATTCCTTACAACATTTGTTCAGCACGTGTTCTGTATCACAGGCTCTGCTTCATTTGCTTTGCTGGAAAGAAGACATATGTGGATGGATACAGCTCTTTCCTGTTCTTAGATAGCTCAGAGTCTATCAGGAAGGAGAGATGGAAATATCAATACACAAACATTTGTAAAAATAGAGTCAAACATCAGGTGCTAATTGATGTTAGCCTTCCCTCACACTGCATGTAAACCAAAGCACATTGGCATGTCCAGGCAGTTAGTTATTGCGCTCTGGAACTCTTAAGATGAGAGGAGTACATGGTAATAAGAAATGGAGCAAAGACTTTGTCTGGGTTAAGTGGGGCCCCTAAGAAGATCTCATGTCACCCAAGAATCCAGTATGGGATTCCTGAGAAAAAGAGAGGTAGAACTGAACTAATTTTTAATGAGTAGAATAATTTAATAAATCTGATAATAAAAAGTTTGAGTGTGGTCTAATTTTGTAAGCTGGAGACTTTCTTTACCTAAATTTACTATTTTTTATGTTATATTAGCTACATTATCAAACAAAATTAACTGTGAAGAACAAAAGCAAAATTCAGTGATTCCATTTAAATAGCAGAAGAAACACAGAAACTGGTTGAGATAGATGATCTTAGGGGAAATTCTTGACTTACTAATGCTAACTGGTATTATAGAGAGGGCATGCAGCTTTTCATTTTTACCTTCCTGAGTACATTTTTATTAGACTATATAATAACAAGCTAATGATGAATCTTCATTTCCAAATGATCAGAGTTAATTGTCAATTGAAGACTCTCTTGTCACCAACACAAGGTCTACTGGGTGTCACTCGCTTGAGTCATATTTAGGTAAGATGGGAGGAGAGAGATGGAAAATGCTACACTTTTGTTGTTAAGATATAATTATATATCATAAGATACTTTTTTGAAGTGTAGAGTTTGGTGGTTCTAGAAAATTTATAAAATTGTGCAACCATCACCACTATCTGATTTTTCTTAACATTTAAAAATATTTTATTTTGCTTTAATTTCTTTTATACATTATTATCACCCTAAAAGGGAAGCCTGTTCCCATTAGCAGTCTTTCCCCTTTCTACACTGTCCCATGGTAACCACTAATCTACTTTTTGCCTCTATAAATTTGGCTATTCTGGACACTGCATATAAATGGAATCATACAAAATATGATCTTTTATGTTGGCTTTTTTTACTTAGCATTATTTTCAAGGTTTAGCCATGTTATAGTATGTATTAGTACTCCATTCATTTTCATGGCTAAATGATATTCTAATTTATGGATATATCATACTTTGTTTATCCATTCACCAGTTGATGGAATTTAGATTATTTCCAGTTTTTGGCAATTAAAAACAATGCAGTTATGAACTAAATGTTTATTATTTTCTTCCTTTGACTCTATCTTTAATTTTCTCTTCTTTTTACAGTACCTTAAGATAAAAAATGTATTGATTTGAGCCTTTTATTTCTTTATTTATAAATTTTGCTAGAGTGCATGTCTGCTTGCCAGAGACAGAGAAGGATAGATAGAAGGCAACATTTGCCCCACCACCATGGGGGATGGTCACACTGCAATCCTTTCCCTTCCATTTCTCCATCTTAGCAGGATTTGAGGTATACATGCACACATGCCAAGTGTGTTTCTTAGGCTGCCAGGTCCAGGTCTCAAACTGCACGACTGCCTATGTGGGATCCAGCCACCTTAACCACCAGGTTACAAAGTCAACCTTTTTCTTTTCCAATATAGGCATTTATAGCTATCTGTTTCTGTCTGAGCACACCTTTCACTGTATCCCATAAATTTTGACATTTTGTATTTTCATTCATCCCATAGTACTTCCTATTTTTCCTTGTGATTTTTGTCTTTGATTCAGTGGTCACATGTAGTATGTTGTTTATTTTACATGTGCTTCTGATTACTAAATCTTCATTCTTTGATTGAGATTCTAGTTTCATCCCACTGTGATTGGAGATGATTCTTTGTATGATTTTAATCTTTTAAATGTAGTGATACTTCATTTATGGACTAAAGAATGGTCTCTCCTGCAGAATGTTCCATGCACACTTAAGAAGAATGTATATTCTGCTGTTGTGGTGAGAGTGTTCAATGAGATGTCTGCTAGGTGTATTTAATTTATAACAGTGTGGTTCAAGTCTTCTTTTCCTTGTTGATCTGTTTAGTTGTTCATCTACTATTGAAAGTAGAGTAAGAAATTCTTCAACTATTATAGCTAAATTATCTGTTTCTCTCTGCAATGTTCTTAGTCTTTTATTTATGCAATTTGCAACTCTTTTTTTAAAGAATATATACATATACTAATTTTTTGTTTAATAAATTGACCCTTTTATTGTTACAAATGCCCTTATTGTGTCTTTAGTACTTATTTTTATCAAAAGTCTTTGTTTGTTTATTATGTTTTTGCAGAAGGGCACATGTACTCACTGGAGAGAGAAGTGAGAGAGGAACAAAGAGAAGGAAAATGAGAAATAACCCCCCAGGGGGATGGCCATACCACAGTCCTCCAATTTCTCCAATTTCCTCTTGGGATTATGGGCATGCATGCACATGCACTAAGCGTGATTTTCAAGCCACTAGGTCTTGCCTTAAGCCACAGTTGTCCTTGTGGGAGTCCAGTGCTTTAACCACCATACTACTTGCTGGCCCTTATATAATCTGTTTTATCTGTTATTCTTGAACCTCGAGTGTCTCTTGCAGATAGCATATAGTTGGAACTATTTTTTTTTTTGAGAGATTTTTGCTATAGGGTGCATGCATTCGCCAGACAGACAGACAGAGACAGAGAGACAGAAAGTGAGAAATCACCCCCAAGGGGGGATGGCCACGCCGCAATCCCTTCTCCTCCATTCTCCTCTCGGGATCTTGGGCATGCACACACACGCGCCCGGCGTGAGTTTAAGCCACCGGGTCTGGGACTCGAACCACTGTTGACTACATGGGAGTCCAGTGACATAGCCATTACACTAACTGCTGGTCCCAGTTGGAACATTTTTTTAAAAATATTTTTACCAATTGTGACAATGTGTGTCTTTGGGTTGGAATACTTAACCAATTTACATTTAATGTAATTACTGGTAAGATATGATTTATGTCACCATTTGCTATTTGTTTTCCATATATCTTTTGACTTTTTTTGTTATTGTTCCTTTATTTCTCCATTATGTCTTTCTTTTGTGTTTATTTGTGGAGTAATTTTTCAGTAGTTTACTTGTGGTTTACTATTAACGTCCTAACTTAAATCAGTGTAATTCAGATCAATATCTACTTAATGTTGATAGTAGACCAGTCTCTGGCCAATCAGGAGCTGACTGATTTCTCTAGTCTCAATTGCTGCTATACTCTTCTAAATATCTTACATTCAGTCTCTCACCTGTGGGTGACACACAGACCCTGGGCCCAAGGACCTTTGCCTGGTTCTGAGTAGGAGGACACCTTATGCAGAGGTAGGAAGGGAAAGGGGAGAGACAGTAGTTTTTAAGAGAAGAAATCTGGGGTGCTCCAAGACTTACCAAATTCCTATTCCTTAAACTTGTTGTAGTTGTAGGCTTGATATCCTCCCTCATTCTTGACCATCTTCCTTTTCTCCTTCTCCTTCTTTTTTAACTCCTTCTTTACTTCTTTTTATTATTTTATTCTTTTTAGACCTTTTTTCATTTATTATTTCTTTTTGTATACATTCAATCACATTATTTAGCTTACAGAATGAATATTTCAACAGGTGAACATTTCTCCCTAGTATAGTTGATAAAACTATAAAATATCTTCAACAGATAATACCATGTTTCTTCATCCCTAATCATATAAACTGATACTACATAGCAGGTATTGTGATAGATACACAGTTCAACAGGTGATAGGCACACCTCATCATAAATGAAGACAATATGGTCCTGGGAGAGTAGCTCACTGTGTGGCAGGGCAGACACACAGATAGTCAACTATGACATGGGTAATGAAAGCTGAAATAAACATGTGTGGGGAATCCTCAGACTTAGGTGAGAGTTTTTGAGTATCAGTCCCTGTTGCCTTGGTGTGTTTAGATGTTGTCATTTGGTATCACCTGGGAGTGGTTGTGATGAGGTCAGAGGTCTGGAAGAGCTTATGATGGTCATGGGGCAGGAATGGTGGGATGCAGAGCCTGACCTCCACAGGCAGCAGGTCTATGGGGACACTAAGAGGAACTCACAAAACTCATGAGGTAGAACTATCCTCCATAGTGAAAGGAAATAGATAAAGCTGATGTCTGAAGGCAAAATATAATAAAAAGAAGGGTCTGGAATAACATGTTCATTAGTAGCATAGACAGGGAGTCAGATATTCTGGGTCTTATTTCTTTGTTTCTTCAGGTAATAACAGTGGTCTTAAGGTAGAGGTGTTTGAAGGACAGACTGAGCCACAATGCAATGAAAGAACGATATATGACAGATATTAGAGTTCACATTGGAGATGAAATAGAAAAATAATCTATGTTTAGTGAACACTGTGTCAGTAAGTCAGTCATTCTGTGTGGTTCTGAGTGTCAGGTGCAGGTCAGACAGGGCAGTGTCTGGGATAGCAGGGAGAATTTAGCTGAAAGGTGAATTATAATTGATAGAAGGGGAATAATAAGTAGATGTGGTAGTGTTGTTCTGTACACCTGACACATGCAATTGATATGACTGACTAATGTCACATCAATTAGCTCTGTGGAATTTTTCTATTACGTTTTATTACCACTAAAATATAATCACACTTAAGAGTAGGATAATTATATCACACATGTAATTAAATAATAGATCTTGGTAAGACATTATTATTACAGTAAATATCTATTCTGCTGTAGTGGTGGCTGCCCACTTTGGGATAAAGTATACCTAGGAGAAAATGAGACCACATCTAAGGTCCTTTTGCAAATATTTTTTTAACAAGGGATTTGGAGAGAGTAAGTGAAGGAGTCTGGCAAGAGCATGAGATTAGAAGTCTGCCTATCCAGGAACACTCCCCTAACCCCATCATCAGCCATGTTATTAGCAGAATGCTGATTTTATATAAAAGAAGATGTTAATAAATGAACTTTTTGCCACCATAAGAAATCCAGTATGTTTAATCCTCAATGTTTTCTCCAGGATAGAGTTCATCATTGTGTTTATCAAACCTACAGTCCTACCACTCCTGTACAAAGGTATGGGAAACCAACTGGGTAGGGGGATGTCTATACCTTTCATTGTTACTTTGTAAGCAAATTATAGAACTGTCTCAAATGAATCCATTAATCAGAAGCTTACTGAGAACAACACCTTAGTGGGTCCTGTTCTCTATTGCATTTCCAGCACTTAAATGTCTGTCTATAGTAGATTCTTCTTCTTCTTTTTTTTTTTTTTTTTTTGAGAATTTTTTGCTAGGGGGTGCATACACTAAACAAAAAGATAGAGAGGCAGAGACTAACCAGAAAGATAGAGAGGCAGAGAAACAGAAAGCGAAAAATCACCCCCCAGGGGGATGACCATGCCACAATCCCTTCTCCTCCATTCTCCTCTTGGGATCTTGGGCACACATGCACACACACCCAATGTGAATTTAAGCCACTGGATCTAGGACTTGAACCACGGTCGACTACAGTAACATAGCCATTATGCTAACTGATGGTCCCTAGATTCTTCATTTTTGTTTTTAAGAGAGATTTTTGGTATAGAGCATGTGTGCTCACCAGAGACAGAGAGAGACAGAGAGACAGAAAGTGATAAATCACAAAACAATCCCTTCTCCTCCATTCTCCTCTTCAGATTTTGGGCATGCACACATACGTACCTGGCGTGAGTTTTAAACCTGGGTCTGGGACTTGAACTGTGGTTGACTATGTGGGAGTCCAGTGATGTAACCATTATGCCTTCTACTGGTACTTCTGACTGTCTTTGTCCTGGTGTTTCAGGTCCAACTTTAATTGGTTGAACTCTCTTTTCTCTCTTAAGTAGACTTAGTGCTAGCAGGAAGAGTTGGAAAATTTGGCATTGAAAGCTTGAACTTAAAGGTGCTTCTGAGCCTCTAGTTCTCATTCTGTCAGCCTTGGAAGATAACAGATTTTACTTCTTCAAAGGTTGAATTTTTCTTTTGGAGATACATACTAGTGGCCTATAAATTCCAACCACTCTCCCCTCAGTAGTCATCAATTTCTGGTCCAGCAGGGCAATTCTCCCCAGGTTCATGGGTTTCATGGCTCTGGTGGTCCATGTGGCAAGGTCTCACACACATGATGACACGCAACCTTCCAGCCATCTTTATCTATTCTGATTATTTTTGAGGCCTATATTCTAGTATGATATGACATTATTTCTGTCTCATAGTAGAGTGCTTCCTTTCTATTTCTGATGTGTTGAGGGACAATCAGTGTGGGTGATAAACCCAGACCTGGAGGATGTGGTTTCTATGTTCAGGAACTGCATTAAGCTGGAGAGTGTATCAGAGCTGGTCAAAGTATGTCTCATGTCAAACACCTCAAGTGCTTCCCCCCACCTTTTTTTTTTTATTATTATTATTCTGAAGATATTAGGAACTGTGAGTCCTTGAATGCTGGAGTGAAACTAAATAGCTTAATATTGTGTAAGGACTGAAATAGCTTTATTTTTTAATTCAGTGAATGAAGTGCTATATAAATGTTTTTGCCTGATATACCCAACCCCACACTGACTTCTCCACTTTTAATTCAAACTCAGTTTAGGTTCTATGATGTTCCTTTCGCTTATTCTAAGAGCAACTGGTTGGTTTTGATGGATTACTCTCTTATATTTGTATTTCAACAATCATGTTGACAGAGTGAGATTCAGCTCTAAGGAGGTGATTGAAACCTAGAGAGCATTTGAGTTTCACACTTCAAGTCCCAATTAGGAAACAATTTTTATTTTTTTTACTAAAAAGACTTTCCTGAATATTTGACTCATATGGTTGAGCTTTTCATTCTGCATATTTAAAAAAATCAAACAAAAATAAAACAGGACATAAAGTTAAATAGTTCTTAAAAATGTTAAGTGGACAAGACATGTTGTTTCTAAAGGTGTCTTGAGAAGTTTCACGTGGGAATCGGCCAAGGGCATGGACTTATTGTCTGTATAGCCAGGTCCTGACACAAAATTGGTTCCACAGTTTCTCTGAATAATGTGATTTTTTTTTTAAGATCATTGACCTTAAAGATTGTTTAGGGAATTAAATAAGTGCATATCAGGAACTTACAGGTTCCTATTTCATGATAAATACTATTTTTCGGTTGTTCATTTTAATTTACTATAGGGCATGTATGCTCACTATAGAGAAAGAGACAGAGACAGAGACAGAGACAGAGAGTAAGAAAGCTCCCATTAGGGGAAATAGCCATGCCACAGTTCATTCTTCCCCATTTTCCTCTTGGGATTTTGGGCATGCACACACAAGCATGTGGTGAAACGCTAATAATTCTTCGATCTTACAATCATGCCAACATAAATCCTGTCAATACCTGTCATTTTCCCAGTTATCTTACAGTCCACACTGTTCACATTATCAAATTTCCTAAATTCTTATCCCCATTTTCCTTACTTCTTTGGCTAATTTTCATGCATTCCTCCAATCTTTCTCTGTGATTTTTATGGATTATGTGAAATGATCTGTTCTTACTGAGGCCCTCTCTTCCTGTATCTACTTTATATTGTAGTCTGAAATGTTTCCATCTTGGTACTTTTGGGATTTGGGCCAGATAATTTGCTGCTGTGGAGGGCTATCCTGTGCTTTGTTCAATGTTTACTTCTACCCACTAGTTGCCTGTAATACTATTTGTACCCTAAGTTCTGACAACAAAAATGTATCTATGTATTTCAAAACATCCCTTAGAGAGAAAATGTTATTTCAGTGGAGAAGAGTGGCAGATGCTACCTGTTTTTTGATATTTGCTAACTTCACATTCACTGTTTATTTAAAAATGTTTTTTCTTTATTCATGATACTGTATGTGTGCATGCAAACATGAGAGTGAGAAATAATGTCAGTGAGAAAGAAAGACCCACAGAGAGTGAGAGAGTGAGAGAAGAGGGATGAGCACCCTCTATAGGGTCCAGGCTCCCTTACTCTAGTTGTCCAGTCTATTGGATCCCGGGCACTCATGCATGTGCGAAGTGTGTCTCAGGCTGCATGGGCGAGGCATTCAAATCATGCTTTCCCTGTAGGCTTCTGACTTCCCTTGAGTAGCACATTGCCATTATGCTATGGAGCTGGTCGTAGCCACTGTTTCTCACTTGGGATGTCAGAAACAGGTCATCCAATGCAAACGGTGGCTCCTCCTAGGAGCTTGGGGACCCTTGTGAGAACATTCACTCTGTTTCCTAGAAGCCATTCCTATACTGATGGTTAGAGGTTTCAGATCAATTCCCTCTTCTCCTCCCACCCCTTTCCTCCCGACTCTCAGCCTCAGTCTCAGAATTCAAGCATAAGAGACCCGAAAGACCATCTGTTACTCTGCTAGGATTCTACAGCCTCTGTATAGCCAGTGCTAGATCTGAGGATCTGAAGAAAAGGACACATACAGAGGCAGTGGGAGAGAGATGGAGTGAAATGACAATGAGATCTGCGTAGTGATAAGGACAAGAAACTTTATTTTTCCCAGGTTCAATATCAGGCATTGATGATCTTCAAGTGGAGGAATAGGGACTGTGAGATCTGGGACATCAGACAAGAAGAGCCTTCTGGGAAGAGCTTAGAACCCTGGATAGGACATCTCTCAGCTCATCTGGAAAAGCCAGGGCAGGGTGTTCAGGAGAGAATATTTTAGGGCAGGCTTTTCCTGAGTCCTTGGGTCCTTGTTTCTTCTAGAATTGCCTGTATAAGCTTCAAGACCCAGGTCAGCAGCATCCGCCCAAGCCATGGCCACATCCAGAGCCCCCAGACTGCTGCCCACTGCCCCGTTCACAGGAGTGGGACCTCTGACGCCGGCATCGGTGGGACCTGTGGTGCCTGTGGGGGCCCCGGCCACAGCCAGACTCAGAGCTGGGCTCACAGCAGCCCCCGGTGCTTGGAGCACAGCCAGAGGAGGCTGCAGGCAGACACTGTGCTGGGCTCTTTGGAGGGCACTTGGGTGAGGGGCATTTGGGCGGGGGCTGGCACTGCTGCTGGTTCTGCTGGCAGGACATCTTGGCGGGAGTTGAATGACCTGGACAAAACAAAGCAACTTGTCAGTTCAGAGTCTACGGCCCAACATCTCCTGACTTACAAGTCCAGCAGCTACCTGAGCCTCCCAAGGTCTCCTGACTTACAAGTCTAGCAGCTACCTGAGCCAAGAGGGGCAGGAGGGCAAGCAAAGCTGAATTGCAATGGGTTGGATCAGATGCCTACCACTACACTCTCCACAAAGGGCCGATGTTGTCAATGTACAGGACATCCAAGACTAGTGACCTCTCAGGAAATGCCTAAGGGATATATCCATTTTGGAAAACCATTCTGGAGAATAGATGTCGGAGGAAATGTGCAGGGTTCTCGATAGGAAGAGATGTGAATTCCAGTGACTTTGGCAAGTCACGGAATTTCTGTCACATTCTCCAGAGGCACCCACCCCCCTGACCTCAGTTTCTGGGTCTGCATTCCAGATCTCTCTGTCCCTTTCTCTCCTGCTATGATCTTAGCTTTCTGTTCTAGTTTCTGAAGTTGAATCCCATCCCCAGCTGGACACTCACCAGGTGCAGAAGAGGCAGGAGAAGGCTGTGTCCAAGGAGGCTATGAAGAGCAGCCCAGACCAAGAGCCCTTTTATCTTGTCTAGGGTTTGTGATGCACAGCACAAACATGCTGCTTTCACAACAGGAGTGGTAATAATCCAGCATATGTCTAAGACTAAGTTTGTAACTTTTTCCTGGGCTTTTCCAAGTCTATAGGTCCAGCTAATGAGACTGAACCAGGAAACAGGATGGTGTCCACATACCTCCAACTGGGGTTTCCTGGGAGCCTGCCACTCCTCCTTCTTCCTTTAGGCTCACATTCTTTGGACGTGATTTCCTGGAAATGGTTATGACTATGACAGAATTCTTTCTTCCTTTTTTATCCCCCAAAAGATATCTTATTAATGTTGTTATTTATTTATTTATTTATTGGAGAGGTTTTTGCTATAGGGCACGTGTACTCGCCAGAGAGACAGAGACAGAAAGCAAGAAATAATCCCCGAGGGGGGATGACTATGCCGCGATTCCTTCTCTGCCATTCTCCTCTCAGGATCTTGGGCACACACACGCATACCCCCAGCGTGAGTTTAAGCCACCAGGTCCAGGACTCGAACCGCGGTCAACTACATGGGAGTCAGCGATATAGCCATTACACTAACTGCTGGTCCCTATTATTGTTATTTTTTACATTTAAGTTCTGTATTTATTTATTTTAAGAATTATTTATTTTATTTTATTTATTCATTCATTTTTATTTTAATTTGACCAGAGAGAGACATACACACAGAGAGAGAGGGAAAGTGAGAAAGCAAGCCACCAGGTCCAGGACTCTAACCGTGGTTTGCTTATTGCTTGTATAGATTATCTGTCCAGAAGAGAGAGTGGAGTGTTGAGATCCTCAAGATTTTTATGTTGCAGTCTATCTCTCCTTTTAGATCAAGCAGTCTATCTTTCACTTATGTGGGTGCTCCAGTGTTGGGTGCTTAGCTATTTATGTGTTATATCTTCTTGATGAATTAGCTCTTTTAGTACTACATAATGTCCTTCTTTGTCTCCTCTTATGGATTTTTGTTTTATGATCTAGTTTGTCTGATATCAGTATTGTGACTCTAGCTTTTTATTTTTTATTTTCCTTCATTTGAAATAACTCTTTTCCAGCCTTTCACTTTCAGTTTATGTTTGTCTTTATCTGTGAAGTGAATTTTTTTGTAGTCACTATGAGGAGGGTTCCTGTTTTTTTTTTTTTTTTTTTTTTTTTTTTTCCCATTCAGCCAGTCTATGTCTTTTATTCTTTTCTTTTCTTTTTTTTTTTTTTTTTTTTTTTTTTTTTGAGAGGTTTTCGCTATAGGGCGTGTGCGCTTGCCAGACAGACACAGAGAGGCATAGAGACAGAAAGCGAGAAATCACCCCCCAGGGGGGATGGTCACACCACAATCCCTTCTCCTCCATTCTCCTCTTGGGATCTTGGGCACGCATGCACACGTGCCTGGCGTGAGTTTTAAGCCACCGGGTCTGGGACGCGAACCGAGGTCGACTACATGGGAGTCTAGCGACATAGCCATTACGCTAACTGCTGGTTCCCTAAGTCTTTTGATTAGATAATTTAATCCATTGACTTTCAACACTCCTTAGTTTTACTAATATAGCACTTTCTTCAGTACTTCTTTTCTTTTTTCTTTCTTTCTTTTTTTTTGTAGAGGTTTTTTTTTCTATAGGGTACGTGCTTGCCAAGAGACAGCGAGAGAGAGAGAGACAGAGAGAGAGAGAGAGAAATCACCACCCAGGGGGAGTGGCCACGTCACAATCCCTTCTCCTCCATTTTCCTCTCAGAATCTTGGTGACACATGCACATGCACCTGGCGTGAGTTTAAGCCACCAGGTCTGGGATTTGAATTGCAGTCAACTACATGAGAGTCCAGTGACATAGCCATTACACTATCTGTTGGTCTCATCCCTGCAGTACTTCTTAAAGATCTGGTCTAGTGTAAGTGAAGTCTTTCAGTTTTTGTTTATCACAGAATTTATTTTTTTATTTTTCTCTTTTTCTTTTTTTTGTCTTATATGAAGGAGAGTCTTGCCAGGTATAGTATTTGTGGTTAAATTTTTTTAATTAAAAAATTTTTAGCATTTGAATATATCTTTTGATGCTTACATTATTTCAGTTGAGAGGTCTAATGTTATCCTAATGGGATAACCTTTGTAAGTAACGTGATGTTTTCTTCTGACCATTTTTAGAATCTTGTCTTTGTCTGTTATTTTGACCACTTTGGTTATAACATGCTGTGGAGAGGATCTTTTTATGTTGATTCTACTTGAGGTCCTTTGTATTTTTTGGGTCTAGATATGTGAATGTTTCTCTTGGTTTGGGAAGTTTTCTGCAAGTATTTCATGGAATAGGTTTTTGATGCCCTTATTATATTCTTCACCTTCTGGAATTTCAATTAGGTGTTTGGATATTTAATGGTTTCTAGTATATTGCATATGTTACCTTCTTCTTTTTTTTTTTTTTTTAGTTAATTTTTCATTCTTTTTGGTTATTTTGTCTAAGTCAGAGACTTTGTTTTCCAGGTCAGAGAGCATATCTTCTGCGTAGTTTAATCTGCTATTAATACTTTTGAGGGAGGTTTTGACTTCTTGTATTATAGTCATCATCTCTAGATGCTCTATTTGATTCTTTTTTATGAAATCTGTCTCTTTATGAAGTTCTTCCTTCAAGCTGTGGAATGTTTTTGTCCTCTCCTGGAGTTGAGTGTATTTGATTGCATCTCATTGTAGTTTTGATTCTCATTTCCCTTATGATAAGAAGGGTTGAGCATGTTTTCATATAATTTTGGGTCATTTGTATGTCTTCTTCAGAAAGTTGTCTGCTTGGCTCATTTCTCCATCTTTTAATAGAGTTCATTATTTTTTTTAATGGATAAGCTGCTGGAGTTCCTTGTATATTCTGGTTAACAGTCCCTTATCTAAGGTATCATTTGCAAATATATTCTTCCACTCTGAGTTATCTTCTTGTTCTACTTACTGATTGTTTGGCTGTGCAGAAGCTTCTCAGCACTATGTTAAAAAGGAGTGGAGAAAGTGGGCAGCCTTGTCTTATTACAGTTTTTAGTGGAAAGGTTTTCAGCTTTTCCCTTTTCTGTATGATGTTAGCTATAGGTTTTTCTTAGATGGCTTTTATTGTGTTAAGGAATGTTCCTTCTATGCTGATTTTGCTGTCTTACTCATGAAGGGATGTCGTATTTTACTGAATGCCTTTTCTGCATCAATTGATATGATCACTTGGTTTTTTAATCTTTCTTTTTAAATGTGATGTATTATGTTTATTATTTTGCATATGTTGAAACATCTTTGCATCCCTGGAGTAAATCCTACTTGGTCATTGTGTATAATCTTTTTAATATGTTGCTGAATATGGTTTGCCAGTATCTTACTGTGAATTTTTGCATCTGTATTCATCAGAAATACGAGCCTGAATTTTTTTTTTTTTTTTTTTTTTTCATTTTCTTATCTGGTTTTGGAATTAAGATGATGGAAGCTTCATAGAATGAATTTGGGAAGGTTCCTTCCTTTTGAATTTTTAAAAATGTTTCAAGGGGAATTGGGGCTATTTCTTCTTTAAAAGTTTTGTAGAGGGTCCAGCAGTTGGCATAATGGCTATGTCACTGGACTCCCAGGTAGTCGACCATGGTTTGAGTCCCAGATCCAATGGCTTAAACTCACGCCAGGCACGTGTGTGTGTGTGCCCAAGATCCCAAGAGGAGAATGGAGGAGAAGGGATTGTGGCTTGCGGCATGGCCATCCCCCCCC
>NW_006160181.1:1923095-1925254 GCF_000334495.1 Tupaia belangeri chinensis | reverse complement strand
CTGTCTCTCTGGTGAGTGCACACACCCTATAGCAAAACAAACAAACAAACAAACAAAAAAAGCATTTTGTAGAATTCAGAAGTAAAGCCATTGGGACCTGGGCTCTTCCTTTTTGGGAGACTGTCTATTACTGATTCAATCCCATTGCTTGTTATGGGTATATTCAGACTTTCTATGTCTTCTTGATTCAATCTTGGTAAGTTATATGTGTCCAGAAATTTGTCCATTTCATCTAGATTTTCTTGTTTGTTGGCATATAGTTGTTCATAGTAGTATCCGATGATATTTTGTATTTCTGTTGTATCCATTGTAATAATATCTGTTTCTTTGCTGACTTGATTTATCTGATCCATTTTCTGTTCTTGATTAATGTAGCTAATGGTGTGTCAATTTTGTTTATCTTCTCAAAGAACCAACTGTTGGTTTCTCAATTTTGTTTATCTTCTCAAAGAGCCAACTGTTGGTTTTGTTTCTTTTCTGTATAGTTTTTATATTCCAGCATGGTAGCATCACATCACACTTAAAGTGTGACACAAGGAATTAAGAGATTATGCAAAAATTATTAGTTTTTTTTTTTAGCAATAAACAAGTCTAGGGTGCATGGTTGATGTGGGGCAGATTACTGAGACGTCGGATGGGAAAATTATGTTTTATCATGATACAAACTACATCTTATAGCTCGTAGTAAGGCTTTATCACTTTGTTCCACAGGTATCTCTTTACAAGTGACTAGGACACATCTGTACCAAATAAAAATTGATGCCATGGTAAAATTAGCCTCAGGCTCTTCCCCAACTTCTATATCCAATGATGAACAACCACATTCCCTGGTACTGTATTTCTCTGGTACTGTATATTGCCTGAAATATCCATGCTATTCCTTTAAAATCCAGATTTAAGTCACTTGTTTCTGCGAAGAAAAACAACTGGACAAAAAAATTCCTGATCAGAAATTCTGTATTGTTCTTAGCACACTCCTATTATTAGGAGTAATTCTTTACTCCTCAGTTGCTTACTTGTCAAGTAGTTGGAAAAGGATAAGCAATTAAAGAAAAAGTTTCAAATCAATTGTTATTGTTTATTATCATCTTTAAACTGTCATATAATGGCCTTAGAAATCATCCCGCTTGTTACTGCAGCTGGAGAACTCATCAGCCTGCTGACCTGTATCCTTCTCAGAAACATAGACACCATCCAAGAATTTCCTTATATTCTTATTTTTAACTGTTGTGGCTTGTTGTGTCAAAGCAGCTAAATTTGAAACAAGTTTAATATCATTGCCTTCAAGGATCAACTCATCTTTATGGGTTTGATATACCGAACAAGCAATACCTGGTCTCAGTCAAACCCTCCGGATGTATTTTTTACCCAAGAAATTTTGGATTTCAACAAAAGACCCATCCTCCTGAATAGTGATGTTGATGGGGAAATGAGCATACACACACTTCATTTTGTAGTGGAAGCCCAACGTAACACCCTTGATCATGTTTTGGATGTGACTACAGATAGTGTGAACTCTAGCCAGTTCCTTTCTGTTTCCCCACAATTTGTCAACCTGCAGCTTCTCCTTTTTTTTTTTTTTTCTTTTTTTCCCAAGGAGACTGAGCTCTACATTGATGTGATTGCAGTCCCTCTGCAGGGTTCCTCTGGTACCCGTCATGATATCTGTGCATCCCTTCAGGGTGATGTTGGCATCCTCGGAGATGTCGATGATCTAATTGCTGAGAATGGTCTTCATCCTTGCAGTTCTGCTTGAATCTTTATTATTTCTTTTCTCCTGGATTTTTTTTTTTTTTGGTCATTTTCCAGTTCCCTGAGTTGTGTCATTATGTTGTTTTATTTCTCACCTTTCTGCTTTTTCCCTGAGGGCACTAATTGCTATGAACTTCCCTCTTATGACTGCATTTGCTGTGTTTCATAGGTTATAAACACTTGTTTGTTAATTATCATTGGTTTCTATGAACCTTTTGATTTCTCCCTTAATTTCTTCTATAGTTGTAAAGTCATTTAGGAGTAGATTGTTTAGTTTCCAAGTATTTGTGAATTTTCTAGGGCTCTTTCTGTAGCTGATTCAAGTTTGATTCCATCAAGGTCAAAAAAGATGCTAGGTTAGTTTCTATACCTTTGATTTTTTTTTTTTTTTTGGGGGCATTTTGCGT
>NW_006160181.1:1844461-1923071 GCF_000334495.1 Tupaia belangeri chinensis | reverse complement strand
AGAGACAGAAAGCGAGAAATCACCCCCCAGGGGGGATGGCCATGCTGCAATCCCTTCTCCTCCATTCTCCTCTCGGGATCTTGGGCACACACGCACACAAACCTGACGTGAGTTTTAAGCCACCGGGTCTGGGTCGTGAACCACGGTTGACTACGTGGGAGTCCAGCGACATAGCCATTATGCTAACTGCTGGTTCCCTATACCTTTGAATTTGTAAAGGCTTGTTTTGTGCCCTATCATGTGGTCAGTCTTTGAAAATGTTCCATGTAGAAGTGAGAAAAATGTGTATTTGTGGTAGTTGAATGAAATACTCTTTAGATGTCTGCCAAGTCCATTTCATGGATCTTATCATTTAGATCTCAATCCCCCTCTAGTCTTAGTTCTATTCTTTTTTTTTAAGAATTATTTTATTTAGAGACAGATAGAGACAGAGAGAGAAAGTGAGAAAGCAAGCTGCCAGATCCAGGATTTGAACTATGGTCAGCCATGTGCGAGTCCAGTGCCCTTAACCACCATGCTACCAGCTGGTCCTCTTACTTCCATTTTAGTCTTATTTCAGTTTCTGCAAAATTTTCTTCACATTATTGAAACCCCCATACTAAGTATTAGACTGGAAAAGAGCCAGTACAAGTAATGAAAACATACACCATTTTTTCATGCAAACTTTGTGATGAAGATAAACAGGAGAGAGAAGTTTAAAACATAGTAAATATTTCAATTTTCTTCCATTTTGGAACAATAGGGTTACTACAGATAATGCCATAAGGATGGGGTAAATGTCTTTCCTGGTTTATTTGGGGAGTCCTAGTTTATACCTTGTCTTCCAAATGTATCTTTGTTTAGATGACATTATAGAGAAAAGGAAATCAACCTAAGAGAAGTGAGGATAACAGTAACTTCAGGTTCGTTAACAGGAATTAGCTTGGTTTTCAGGTGTGACCACGATGTGTACATCACCCCCTGTCACTTCTCCCACAGATTTTTCCTAACTTCCGTCATATTTTTTTTTTTTTTTGGAGAGATTTTTGCTATAGGGCACGTGCGCTCGCCAGACAGACAGAGACATAGAGACAGAAAGCGAGAAATCACCCCCCAGGGGGGATGGCCATGCTGCAATCCCTTCTCCTCCATTCTCCTCTCGGGATCTTGGGCACACACGCACACAAACCTGACGTGAGTTTTAAGCCACCGGGTCTGGGTCGTGAACCGCGGTCGACTACGTGGGAGTCCAGCGACATAGCCATTATGCTAACTGCTGGTTCCCTATACCTTTGAATTTGTAAAGGCTTGTTTTGTGCCCTATCATGTGGTCAGTCTTTGAAAATGTTCCATGTAGAAGTGAGAAAAATGTGTATTTGTGGTAGTTGAATGAAATACTCTTTAGATGTCTGCCAAGTCCATTTCATGGATCTTATCATTTAGATCTCAATCCCCCTCTAGTCTTAGTTCTATTCTTTTTTTTTAAGAATTATTTTATTTAGAGACAGATAGAGACAGAGAGAGAAAGTGAGAAAGCAAGCTGCCAGATCCAGGATTTGAACTATGGTCAGCCATGTGCGAGTCCAGTGCCCTTAACCACCATGCTACCAGCTGGTCCTCTTACTTCCATTTTAGTCTTATTTCAGTTTCTGCAAAATTTTCTTCACATTATTGAAACCCCCATACTAAGTATTAGACTGGAAAAGAGCCAGTACAAGTAATGAAAACATACACCATTTTTTCATGCAAACTTTGTGATGAAGATAAACAGGAGAGAGAAGTTTAAAACATAGTAAATATTTCAATTTTCTTCCATTTTGGAACAACAGGGTTACCACAGATAATGCCATAAGGATGGGGTAATTGTCTTTCCTGGTTTATTTGGGGAGTCCTAGTTTATACCTTGTCTTCCAAATGTATCTTTGTTTAGATGACATTATAGAGAAAAGGAAATCAACCTAAGAGAAGTGAGGATAACAGTAACTTCAGGTTCGTTAACAGGAATTAGCTTGGTTTTCAGGGGTGACCACGATGTGTACATAACCCCCTGAGAAAACATGAGCGCATAGGATGCCACAGACCCAAAGGAAGGAAGGGTTTCAGAGAAAGTGAGTGCCAAATGCCAACTAAGTAAGATGGAGCCTGAAAAAGTATACACTGGATTTAGTGAAGGAAAATATCAGTAACCTTGAAAGGGCAGCTTCAGGAGAGTATTTGCTTCTTTGGAACTGAGGTTGTCAATTCTAAGTTTCAAAGGTTATACCTTAGGAATGTTAGGATACAGATTCAGCTGTGTTAAAAGAGTCAAAATAAGGCCTAGCAGGTGGTATGGTGGTTGAGGTGCTGGACTCCCACACATGGTTGACCACAGTTCGAGTCCCCGACCTGACGGCTTGCTTTCTCACTCTCCCTTTCTCTCTCTGTATGTCTCTCTCTGGTCAAATTAAAACATAAGTGAATGAATAAATAAAATTAAATTAAGAAAGTAATTCTTTAAAAAAAAAGAAAAGAAAAATGAATTGCAGGCTCTAAGGCATGTAAGAACAAGGCCTAACTTAACCTGTAGATTCAGGTCTTTCTGTAGGAATGGATAGTTTTCCTCCTGGATGTGGGGTTCGGTAGAATCAAGTACAAAGCCTTTTTATTGGTTTAAATGGGCATAATCTTGAGTCATTAGGCAACAACTAAAGAGTAACACCAATCTCAATGGTTGTGTACATTCCAAAATTTCTATATGACTCTCAGTGGAGAGAGGAGGTTCCTTAACTGCTCTGAGCAGGATAGACATTGAGGATGTGAGCTGGGCAGAAGAGGAAGAGCTGGGTGAACTGCCTGATCATAAGAGCTGTCAAACTGGCTTGTATGACTATGGGACACATCCTTCTGTAGATTCCAAGACATAATGTGGAGACACTTAGGGCCAATTTAGACTATTAGTCACTGTGATTTGGAAAATAATTGTTACTGGGCTCTCATCTGTTCTCAGAGGTGAAACTAATCGACTCATTGCCAAGTTATACTTTACAAGAGATGCTCATAATTTGTAAAAATGTGCCTTCTGTGTGAATATATTAAAAAAGACCTAGACAGGACAGCAATTCTAAGGAGCCTGGAATAGTTGAGACAGGACTGCACTCATATCAGGCTAAAAGGGACCTGAGGACATGAGATCATCTCAGTAGATGCAGAAAAAAAATTGACAAAATATAATATCAATTTATTAAAAAATCACACAAGGAAAAGAAAATCCTTGATTTGATAAAGAGCATCAACAAAGTAATTTACAGCTAAGATCATGTTTAATAGTGAGAGAATGGGTACTTTCTAACATCAGGATCAGAGCAAATGTATGTCTAAAGAACATGGAGTACAAAAATAAAGTCAGAATATACTATTAATCTGAGTTCAGCAAAAGCACAAAGACAATTAACAGGAGGAAGAATAATCATGCCAACAAATGGTTCTGACAGTTCATATGTAAAAAAAAAAGACCTAATATCCACAAAATTAGTTCAATATGGATAAGAGATAAAAATTGTACATAAAACCACAAAGCTTCTAGAATTAAACAAAGAGAAAATCTCTGTGACTCTGGTTACTTGAAAATTTTTCAGATATGGCAAAAAAGGGGACAAATTCAAAAACATTTTTGGATTTTATCAAATTAAAACTCCTGAACTGTCCTCACAGTCATATAGTTGAGAGTAGCTGGATACCACATAGTCAACCACACAGTTCAAATCCCAGCCTTGGTGACTTGAAAAACATTCCAGGCACATATGCATGCATGCTCAAAGTATCAACAAGATGGAGAAATGGAAGAGAGGGGATTGTGAAGTGGAACCATTAAGGGGTGTTTTCTTCTTCTCCCTCTCTGTCTCCATGTCCTTCTCTGGAAAACACATGTGCCTTTTGGCAACTTAAAAAAAAAAATAGTAAACTGCTATTTAAAAGACATTGTTTAGAAAGGGAAGGAAAATTTACATATTTAGAGAAAATATTTGCAAAACACATACCTGGCTAAGGACTAGTGTCCAGAATATTTAAAAATGCTAAAAATATCAATAAAAGGAAAACAGAGAACATGATTTAAAATGGAAAATATTTAAAGAGATATTTCAATAAAGAAGATACATGGATAGCGGTTAATATCTCTATCATCTCGTCCCTTCTTAAGACAAACTATAAACTGCTGATTTCTCTGGGGGCATTGTCCTCATAAACTTTCCATCAAGGAGCAGCGATTTCACCATTCTTCCACTCAACCAGCTCTATACATTTTGTGTTTATTCTTCAATTTTAGCATAATTCATGTTGCTTTGGTAGGGGCTCTTTTCAAAGTGGTGTCTTATCTTTCTTAGTGCCTCTAACTTGACCTTGTTCAGACATGTTTTTATGAAGTTTGTATGAGTTTATTTTGGAGCAAAAATTCCATGAAATCAATGCAAAGCTTTGATTTTTTTCCTTTGGAACATCATTATTCATCACTGTTGTCAGATTTTGATATATGCTATAAGCATGACACTGTTCCTTTTTAAAATGTTATGCATTCAATCAATGTATATCATTACAGCTTATATAATGAAATTTCTTAGTATAAATATACTGCATGTTAGTCCAGTTAAAGATATTATCATACATGTTATCATCAACAGATAATTTTCCATTTCTTTGTGCCTTAAGTGGTTTGCTTCTTTCTTTTTCTCTTGAGCTTCAATTGTTTTAATCCATGCACAATATGTATTTTCCCTGAACTTTTTGAAGAGCTCTTATACTTAAACCTTCTGGCGAGCGCACGCCCCCTTTAGCGAAAATCTCTCCAAAAAAAAAAAAAATGTTAAAAAAAAATAATAATAATAATCCTTTGTGTATAATACAAACTCACCATTTATCAATGGTAGATCTTAATTAACATATTTATCGAATAGATAGTAGCATCTATTATATAAATAACAAATACACAAAAATCCATCACCCAAGTGAGAATGAGAACTATGATATAGACTTTGGTCATAATCACAAAAGACAGCATTTTGAATTCCATAATCCAAATGTTGAAATCCCAAAGGATGAAAATTCCTGAAGTCTAAAATCCCAAAAATATAATTCTGAGGAAATATTTTTAAATTATTTTAAAAAACCAAACCGTTTATTTACATATTTAAAAATTTATTTGGGGACCAGCAGATGGTATAATGGTTACGTCACTAGCCTCCCATGTAGTTGACTGCGTTTTGAATCCCTGACCTGGTGGTTTAAAACTCAGGTTGGGTGCATGTGTGTGTGTGTGTGTGTGTGTGTGTGTGTGTGTGTCCAAAATCCCAAGAGAATGGAGGAGAGGAAATTGTGGAATGGCCATCCCCTGGGAGTTGGGGAGATTTCTCTCTTTTTGTCTCTCTGGTGACTGCATGTGTGCTATAGCAAAAATTTCTCTCAAAAATAAAAATAAAAATTTATTTGAGAAACATGTAAAATAAGACAGAACACTTTACCCAACAAACTAGGCATAATAACATACATATTTTGGAAGCATAGACACATGTATATTAGAGACAGTCATGTGGGCATAACAGTTATGAGCAGATGAAACATATTCATAAAGAAATAGTTCTAAAATCAAAATTAAAATTAATAAAAACATATCTCTAGAACTGATAATATTATACATCCAATTGTTTAACTGGACATCTGGTCAACCTAAGTCTTTTGATAAGATCATTTAAAATATAATAAGGGGCTAGTAGATGGCATAGAGATTAAGACTCTGAATCCCATGTGACAGACTGCACAGTTCAAGTCCTGGATCTGGCAGCTTGAAAACCGTGCTGGGCACCTACACATGCATGCCCTAAATCCTGAGAAAATAATGGAAAAGAAGAGATTGTGAGGTGGCCATCTCCATTTGGGGGGTTCTTTCTCAGTTTCCCTTCTTTCTCTGGCTCTGTCTCTGTCTCCGTCTCTGGAAAGCACACACTCTGTGTAGCAAAACTTAAACAAACAAAAAATACTGCAATAAGTCACCATTACATATGCATCCACCCAGTGAGCCAAGATCTGGATTTATCTTTCTCAAATACAGATGTATAAAAAGGACACATCTTCACTTACTGAGGAAATTTCAACATTTTTACAAATATAAGTACACAAAGGTTATACACAAAGTCAATGTTGTGATAGAATACTTTCACAGAGAGAAATTTGCAAAGGATGTATAAAATGAAGTAGAACTCTCTAGAAGTCTTTACATAATTTATATCTCTGGTATTGAAAATGATGTGAAGATGAAATACATAGTTTAGTGAACTGTAAAAAAATAACACAGACAACTTAAAATAGTGGAAAACAAAACAAAAGACTTAAAAGATTGGAGCCAGCAAGTGACTTGAGGTTAAGGTGCTAACTACCACATGACTGACTGGGGTTTGAATCTCAGATCTGGCGGCTTGAAAATCATGCTGAGTGTGTGTGCTTGCTCAGAGTTCTGGGAGGAAAATGGAGAAGAGATTGCAGTATGGTCATTCTCTCTGGGGGGGGCGGATTTCTCACTTTCCATCTCACTGTCTCTCTCCAGTAATTGCACTTGCCCTATGGCAAAAACCTAAAAAAAAAAAAAAACGAACCCAAAACCAAAACAAACAAACGAACAACCAAAAAGCAACAACCAAGCAAAAACAAACAGGCAAAAAGCTAAAAAGATACTTTTACATATGAAAAGGTATATTACAGAGATAAATTATGGGGAATTGCATGGAGATAATCCATAACAGTTGGCCAACTTTCACAATCATTAGATATATTTTGAAGTCTTGCATCTCAATGAATAGCTGCTTTTATTTTTTCATTTAGGGCATACTCTTAGAGAGTAAGTTCACATTCATTTTTAGGTAGTGCTCCGTGCTCCTCTTTTTTTTTTTGTAGAGGTTTATTCCTACAGGGTGCGTGCGCTTGCCAGAAAGACAGAGAGACAGAAAGTCAGAAATCACCCCACGGGGTGGAGGAATGGCCACACTGCAGTCTCTTCTCCTCCATTCTCCTCTTGGGATCTTGGGCATGCACACACTCCCAGTGTGAGTTTAAGACACTGGGTCCGGGACTCAAACTGCAGTCGACATGGGAGTCCAGCAATATAGCCATTACGCTAACTGCTAGTCCCTGTAGTGCTCCTCTTTTTGAAATTCTTCTATGGTTTGATACACACCAACATCAGCATTCTCTATTACATGTTCCATATGCTATGTCATCTTATACATAGTACATGTGCATATACATATGTCTTGGCCATTACAATGAAATGATTCTCTGTTTATGCAGCACCTATAATAATGAATTTTTAAACTTCTTTTTTTTCCCCAAGAGACAGTGTGGTGGTGGTGGTGGTAGGAAAAGAGAATTGGAACAGGGTCTTGCATTGTCAGGATCTTTATTGGCCCATCTGCAGTCAGCTAGGATGAGAGGTACATAACAGCACACCCGGACTGTTAAAGTTGGGCTGGGAACCGAACTCCATTCTCCCATGTGGCCTTAGCAGTGCCCTCTTGCTAGTGCCACTATGGCTGAGTTGATGATTAGCTTTTAAATTTCTATTGTTTGCTTTTAAGTAACTTGTACTCTTACCAGAGCAGTGTAATATCTGGGGTTTTAATATTTTGGGGTGATGCTTTTCAGAATTTTAGATGTTAAGAATGTAAAAATTTAGGGATTTTGACCTTCCAGTATTTTACCATTGGAACTTATTGCATTTAGGATTATGTCTTTTGGGATTATGATAGGCACTGATCGTAAACATTTCTGGAAGAGTGCTTCTATCATCAGATTGAATAGATGTACTTTTCTGACTGGTGGTCTATTTAAGCTTCAATGTACTCAAGGAAAGACACATCCATACAAATCTCCATATTGCTAATGTTGAATGAAGTGAAAAAAAGGGATAGAGCTTGTGACTGGATGAGCAAAGGTGGGGCAGCAGTTCCGGGACAGACCAGAATGGGAAGTAAATTGGCAGTCACAGGATATCCTGGTTCCACCTTATTAGATCTGCAGGCACGTGCCCAGGAAGACACTAAGACACTGCTGGCAGGTAACTGGGAAGTGCCTGGTTCGGTCACCTCCCCTGGTTGTGAAAGCTGCAGCATACTCTGGAAGTGCATCACGAACCCTGCAGAGGATAAAAAGGCTCCTGTCCTAAGCTCCTCATCACAGACTCCTCAGGAGCAGCCTTCTCCTCTCTCCTGCTGTTGCTGCAACCGGTGAGTGTCCAGTAGGGGACAGATTCTCAGCTGGGAGTGTTGTGGAAAGAAAAGCTCAAACCAGAAATTGAACTATGAGGAAGAGGCCCATAGTGGGCAGCAGCGGGGAGGTGATGGTGGGGAAGGTGTTTTTGGACAACTGTCAGGGAGCTGTGAACTGCAGAAGCCACAAGACTGCAGGATTACTTCCCATTCTTGTTCTGAGCATGTGGCCAGGGATGCACATGGATCCATCAGACATCCTTGAGGATGCTGTATCCAAATGCATTTGTCCCCTCCATGTTTCCATTTCTCTCCCACAGACTTTGGCTTAGAAAGCAGCTTTGTCATGGGGGTGCACACCTATCCGACAAATTGACAAGTGAGGAGATAATGATCTGAGGCGTCTGTGCTCAAATGTTTCTATTATTTTGCTTAAGATCAGATTCCTGACGAGATGTCCTGCCAGCAGAACCAGCAGCAGTGCCAGCCCCCGCCCAAGTGCCCTTCACCCAAGTGCCCTCCAAAGAGCCCAGCACAGTGTCTGCCTGCAGCCTCCTCTGGCTGTGCTCCAAGCCTCGGGGGCTGCTGTGAGCCCAGCTCTGAGTCTGGCTGCTGTCTGAGCCACCACAGGCACCACAGGTCCCACCGATGCCGGCGTCAGAGCTCCCACTCCTGTGAACGGGGCAGTGGACTGCAGTCTGGGGGCTCTGGATGTGGCCACAGCTCTGGAGGCTGCTGCTGACCTGGATCCTGATGAAATTTTAAAGGAAAAAAAGAATCCCAAGGGCCAAGGAAAAGCTCCAACTTGATGCATCCTTTCTTAGACATCTTCCTCTCTCTTTCTTGAATTGAGCAGCTGACATATTCACAGGGGAGGGCTGTACTCATCTTGGAACATCTTGCCTATCTGTGCATTTTCCAAGAGCCTGAAGACTTCCCCTCTCCCTGACAGTGTTATCACCTGTATCTGACTATGTAGAAAAATAAAACTTCTTTTTGACTGCATTTGAATCTCACTTTTGTTTTGTCTTGTTTTACATAATTATTTTTTAACTCTTCTCCGTCCAAGGCTGCTTATTGACTTTCCCTCCCTCAGCTCCCGATGGCTGAGCATGCCTAGCACCAGGAACGACTTAGGTTCCAGGCTGGAGAATTAATTAGTCAGATTTTCTTCATGCAGAGGGGTCCTGTGGGACATTTGAGGGAAAAGGGTGGGGGGAAGAAGGCAGTGTTGAGAGAGGTTGTTGAAAATGCTCTTGGAAAAAGGCTTGACTTTTTTTGTGTAATACAGGAATGACAAGACATTAGAACCTTCAAACTATGTTGAGGATATTACAGAAGATAAGAAAATGGAAAAGAATGAAGGCAAAGAGGTTGGAGGGCATGGGGTAGACATAAAGGTCTGAAGAAGGAAGATCAAGTTAATATACAAATAAATTATTGACTTTAGAGAGGAAACCAAGCCGGTAAATTCTGAAGTAACTGGAATTGAGGATTTCATTGTAAGAATGCTAATGACGGGCCTTGAATGGAGAGAAAAAAAGACATGAGAAATGTCTCAGGGATTGCAGATTGCATACTTACAAATTGCTTTCAAAAGATCTGAGATACAATTGAACTAATTTTCATTGTTATTATGTATATTTTGGTTGTTGAATGTTACTTTTTGAACTCAAAAATGGAGATAGCCATTTTGCAGTTACTACAGGGTCCTAACTAGGGAGCTCCTGCCCCAACCTTAGAATAGGGCAGTGCTTACCTCTGTTCTGAACAGAAATGATCATTCTCCACAAGTGCTGGCTCACTTTGATAGCTAGATGTTTGAAATAATATTGCAGAAGAACAAGAGTCTGTTAGAGTCAAGCCAGGATGGTTCTCATAATAACTTAAAAAGGTGAAAAGACAACATACAACTGTGCTATAATCAAAGTTTAAATTTTTTAGAAAAACCAGAGTTTGAGCATGGAAATGTTATGGGATACTTTGTGAATTACTGAATGATTTAATGGTTTTGTTATTTAATTTTTTTTTAAAAAAGTGGCACAACTGAAAACCAGTTTTGCTCACTTAATTTCTTAAGAAACTGGGATAACTGTTAGAAACTAAGTGGGGAAACTGATTGGTAGAGAGTGGGGAGTGGAGGGTGAGTGTGAGAAAAAAAAAAAGAAAAAAGAATGAGCTAGATGAGAAGTGAGCTTGTTTTAACCAAGAATCCTGTTTGTTATTTTTCGGAGTCTCTTCAATACCTTGTATACCCTACAGAACAGTGTTAGCAACTGCAAAAAAAAAAAAAAGCCAAGTGTACAACTTTAACCAAGAATCCTGTTTGTTATTTTTCGGAGTCTCTTCAATACCTTGAGTACCCTACAGAACAGTGTTAGCAACTGCAAAAGAAAAGAAGCCACGTGTACAACAAAGTACAATTAGTATTTCCTCCCTGTATTAACTCTGAGTGGATGTAAAGGCAAGAAGAACAATTGTCTTTTTTCTTTTTTTCTGTTTTATTTTGTTTTAAGATAGAGCCTCACTGTTGCAACCTTCCTGATCCAGCTACCTGAGTCACTGAGATTACAGGTGCACACCACCACACCTGGCCTTTAGGCTAGACCAGAAATCCAACCCAGGTCTTTCCTGTGGTCCCAGCCTGGAGAGTACAGTGTCTTAGCAGTGAACACCACTGTGGCTAAACCTGTATCATTCTTAATAAATAAAAAGGTCATATGCACAATGCTTCTTTAAGTGAAAAGGTAACACTTTTAATTGAGAGAGAGATATAAAGAGCTGTAATTACTATTTCCTTTCTTGACATAGAACAAATAGGTAGTCATAGTTTATATTCATTATGTCTGGCCCAACAAAAAGGTAAGGTATGGACAAAATCTTTTTCCTGTGAACTATTAATATATGTTTCTTGGGCCAGCAGATGGCATGGTGGCTAAGGGTGCTGCACTTCCACATGGCCGACCATAGTTTGAGTCCCAGACCTGGTGGCTTGTGCGCGCGCTCTCTCTCTCTCTAGCTCCCTTCTCTCTGGTCAAATTAAAATAAATAAAGTTAAGTAAAATAATTCTTTAAAATATATATATATGCTTCTCTTGTGCAACTAAACATTCTAGTTTGTTTGTTTGTTTCTTTTTTTTTTTTTTTGAGAGATTTTTGTTTGAGAGAGGGCATGTGTGCTCACCAGAGAGAGAGAGAAAGAGAGACAGAAAACAAGAAATCACCCCCTACGGGGGATGGCCACCCCACAGTCCTTCTCCATTCCCCTCTTGAAATCTTGGGCATGGACACACATGAACCCAGCCTGAGTTTAAGTCACCGGGACTAGGACTCAGACTGTGGTCAACTACATGGGAGTCCAGTGACATAGCCTTTACATGAACTGTTGGTTCCTCTTGTTTATTTCTTATACAACCATCTAAACTAAATGGTTTAATTAGGAAGAATGCTATAATTTCAGTAAGCTGATATAGCCTAGTTCATAATAATTCTGGAAGCATTCGTTAAGATTCCATTAGTATTTTCTATTGCTACAAAGTAATTCCCTTGATTTACTTGAGTATAATTAGTGAAAAAAAATAGAAGGAAATTTTAAATAAATTTACTTAAAATTCTAAAACTTGGCACCCAGGCAAAAACTTATAACTAGAGAGTTAACAAGAGCTAGTTCAGCATTTTATATTTGCTTTCCACACTTTTTTTTTTTTTTTATTGATATCCATTGTAAGAAATATTTATGTGCTGGTCCCATAACCTCGTGGTAGGAAACCAGATCCCACATGGCCCACCATTGTTTGAATAGAAGACTGTGGTGTGACCATATCTCATTAAAGGTGTTTTCTCTTCTCTCTCTCTTTTTCTTTCTCTCTCAATCTTTCTCTGGTAAGTACATGTGCTTTCCGGCAATTAAAAACATTATTTACCATATAACCAAGTACCACAAGTTTGAAATATATTTTTAAAAATGTATTTATGAAACAATACTGACTCTTACTACATACAAAGTATTCTTATATCTCTAACCTTTTTCTTATTTTTTTAAAGGTTGATTATTTTCTGCTAAGTTAACTTCATGGCTGACTAATGGGTCATTCAAAGTTCTGATTAAAAAAAAAGAAAGAAACAAAACTGGAATAAAAAACCTCAAAAACAACATTGATTGGGCTGAAACCAGATCTGTTCTACCAGTCAGATTGCACAGTTGACTGAAGTAGGAATCACTGAGAAATTGGCCACAGTTAAGGGACTTACATTTGAGCAGACTTTGAAATCAATATGACAGGTTTCTTGCTCTGGGACACTGGGGCTTTTACTCTTTAAAAGTCAGAATTTAAATATATAACAGAGTACAGAAACCATATTGTATGCCACAAAGATTTATTACAATTAAATGCAAATAAGGAATTATTTTTAAAAAATAAAATGAAATTATCTAGATGTTGGTACTGTCCAGCAAAATTTTCTATGATCATGAAAAAAATGTATAAATAACACTAAAAAGAAAAACCATGGGCAAGCTCTTTTTGAGAACAGGGAAGTTTCACATTTAGCCATGTTGTGTACTTGAAGCCACAAACACTTGCACACTATACTGGTTGGCCTCAGATTTATAGGAACAACATGTATTTCAGGGTGGATAGAGACACAGATTTGTCAATCAAGTTCAAGTTCTAGCTGTGCATCAGCCACTGGGGATTAGTGAAGTCTGAATTAGACTGTGAGACTCCATTGCTTCATAGCTGAGCAAATGACCTAACTGCTCCATGCCTCAGTCTCCTCATCCAAAAAGATAAGGATAATTATTATCTCAGGACCAGCAGGTAGTGTAATGGCTATGTCACTGGACTCCCATGTAGTCGACTGTGGTCCAAGTCCTGAACCCGGTGGCTTAAACTCACACCAGGTGCGTGTGCATGTGTACTCAAGATCCTGAGAGGAGAATGGAGGAGAAGGGCTTGAAGTGTGGCCATCCCCGCTGGGGGGTGATTTTTCACTTTTTATCTCTCTATCTCTCTCTGTCTTTCTGGCAAGCGCACATGCCAAATAGCAAAAACCTCTAAAAAAAAAAAAAAAGAAGAAGAAAAGAAAGGAATTAAAATAAAATAAAATATGTTATAAAAAATTAGAGTTTTTGAGTCAGACGTAGAGCACCTTCAGGATTGTTACTGTTGATAAATCTAATCTGAGCAAGGAAAGAAAGAAGCAGGGTCAATGAATAAATTTCAGACCTGAGACACCAGCATAGTCATATAAGTAATAAAGTATGGCTGTGCCACTAAAAATGGTTCCTAACAGCGAGGTTCCAAGGAATGGAGGAAATATTTGTTTTCTAGATTTGATTAGGCTACATCAAGTCAACCGGAGAGTCATGAATTCATCTTTTAGTAATTCATTCCACAAGTATTTGTCCAGTATATCCCACATGCCAGAGGAGGCTGGAGGCAGACACTGTGCTGGGCTCTTTAGGGGGCACTTGGGTGAGGGACACTTGGAGGGGGGACCTGGCACTGCTGCTGGTTCTGCTGTCAGGACATCTTGATGAGAGATCAGTGAGCCTGTGTAGATCAAAGAAAAGGGTCATTGGGAACCAGCAGTTAGCTTAATGGCTATGTTGCTGGACTCCCAAGTAGTCGACTGCGGTTCACGTCCCAGATTCGGTGGCTTAACACTCACGCTGGGTGTGTGTGTGTGTGCGTGCCCAAGATCCCGAGAGGAGAATGGAGGAAAAGGGACTGTGGCGTGACTATCTCCCCTGGGGGGTGATTTCTCACTTTCTGTCTCTAAGTCTCTCTCTGTCTGTCTAGCGAGCGCACGTGCCCTATAGCGAAAACCTCTCCAAAAAAAAAAAGGAAAAGAAAAGGGTCATTGAGAAGGCATTAGGTCAGTAGTTTTATTGAACCCTTGCTCAGTGCAGAGGCTTCAGGTCAGTGCTTCTCATTCAACAGTTGATCATGGATCCTTTCCCTCTAAGATCATTTGGTCCTCCAGCCAAGAAGGGGAAAAGGAACATGGAAACCAATTTAGAACCAAATCCACCTAAGCTGTCCTTCTGTCTCTACTGCCTCCTTCTAGGAAGGGAGCTAATAGACTTCTGGATGAGTATTCAAGACTACTGCATACAGTGCTACTGGAGCCTATCACACAGACCCAAGGTGGACAGCGCCCCCTGCAGGTGTTCAGTGCACAAAACACAAAACATCCCATCCCTCTCTAGTGCTTTGTATTTCTCTGGATACAAATGAGCAAGGTAAAAATATCACTGAGGGTGTGAGAAGGCAATGAGCACTTCTGTTGGAACACAAGGGAGAAAGAGATCTTGAAGTTGGCTACCTCCCAGAACTCCTGACATGGCTCATGGATCCTCTTTTCTCATAATCCTGTTATCCCCATCCCTGTCCCACCAGGCTGTCCACCATATCTGCCACCTTTGTCCTGTCTTCCTGCTTCTCTCTCCTTGGTGAGGCAGACAAATGTTTGCTTAACCTCTTTAGTTCCAGTTCTGTCCCCAGATTGACACTCACCTGGTTCCATGAAGGCAGAAGAAGCTCTTTCTAAGGGTCGTGTGAACTGAAGAACCCAGGATCTCAGCCCTTTGTTCTGAGTTTGGTTTTATGATGCAGAATTGAAGTATGTATCCTTGATCCCACTCCAAAAGGAAGGTGTCAGTTCTGGAAGAACTGAAGCACCATCCCAGAACCAGACTTTCATTATTTTCTTAAGCACATATTTTGAAGAATGACAAAAAAGAAGCAGGAAATCTCAATCCTGGTTCAGTTACCAATGTTTCTGGCCTCTGGCTGCCATTCCACCTCTATTTATTCATTCAACTCACTTGTCTTGAGCTCAGGGTATGTCCTTTGGGAGCTCTGGTGGTATGGAAACAAAGAGAACATGTTGACCTTGATTAGCTCACAATTTCCTTGAAGGCTAGGTGAGCAACTGAATAATTAAATTGGACCCCATGTGCTAAGTGATGTAGCAGAAGTGTGTACAAAAGCAGCAAGCTTGGGGTCTGTGCTTTGGCAGTCTATTCCCCACTGCTTTGTAGATTCCCTTCAAAGGATGAAGTAATAAGCTCTTGTTTTAAGGGTGTTGGCTGAGCTGAGCATACTGGACCTTCAGGTCAAGATGTGGCTGGGCAAGCAGCATAAGAAGGGAGCTGAGATCATGGCTAAGGAGGTAAAACCCTTCAGAGAACCTCATGCAATGCAGCAGGGGTCTGGGTGGGAGAGGTGTAGAGACAAGGCAGGTTTTGAAGGAGAAGCCGATGATGTAAAAATGTGACCTCGATCTGTGGCACAACAGAAATCATAATTAATGATAAAAAAGGACATCTGTTTGTGGCTATAAGTGATATATGTGAAGTTGAATCTGATTCGACATGTTATGCTGATGATTGATGAATTTAATTTGTTAAATTTGTTGATAATGATAAGGTTGATGGGGCTGCATGCATTTCACTTGCTGAACAACCACAATAATGCTTGAGGTTTGAATATGGTGAAATTCATGTGAATTTAGTATCATTTTTCATTTGGGTTTAGTTATAATATCATTGACAAATGAATCATTGAATTCATCTGTTATAATATGTTATAGCAGACAAAGGAAAGCTACTGTCATGTATTTTAAAATAATTTCTTTTACTTTATTTATTTATTCATTTATTCCAATTTGACCAGAGAGGGACAGAGAGAGAGAGAGAGAGAGAGGGAAAGTGAGAAAGCAAGCCACCAGGTCTAGGACTCAAACCACGGTTGGCCATCCTCCTGATCCCAATAATTTATATTATACTACATGTTTACAAAGAAAATAATCACATGTTGTTAAGATGTATGGCATTTCTAATAATCATAGCACATTACACAAATTGGCCAGGAGGAAACTAAAGGATTAAAATATCTCAGACACTTGGTGGAGTTGTTCTTATAAAATGCAAGTGAGCTTCTGGATGGCTTTCCCAAACCTCATCTTTGACCTCCTCCTAGATGTTTTTATGCCAGTTTCTTCCCATCTTTTTATCCTGTAGAAAGCGAGTCATAATCGCCATCTTACAACCCATCCTTTCCATGATTGCGGTGAGTGACTGATAGACCAGTCATTCTGTATTGACAGCTCAATGACTCAGCGTTCAGTCCCTTCTCTAGAGCCTGAGGGCAACTCCAGGTGAATTCATCCCTATTCATCCTGACACTCTGGGTCCAGGAGAAGCAGAGTCAAGACTAAACCTGGTTTAGCTGATCGAACCTATGGAAGACTATCAGCTGGTTATGCTGACTGGTATAGTAAGAATAGATAATGCAGGTTTAATCCCAGCAATTTATTTCAGCCAAGATGTGTCAGGAACAAACTAATCAACCAACCAAGGATTACACATACAAAACATTTTTTTTTCCTTGATAAATAACAGCCCTGCTCAGTCTAACTCTTCTGTATCACTAAGACTTTCTGTATCCTATGAAATAAAATTGCATTATTTATAGGGAAGATGGGATGAGGGAGCCTGGAAATGCTGCTTTGGCTCCCAATTTAAGGATGCTTTCCCCTGGGATATGTTCTGGGTCTACTACCCCTTTTGTACATAAAGCAATGACCCATTTCTTCTAAAAATTTGCTGATAAAATCAAGCTCTAATAGCATTTTGGAGGCACATTCCATTTTAACAGGATTTTTGTCTACGTCTCCAAAGCTAAAAATAATAGGAGCCAAAGAAAACAGGTATTGATAACCCCCATAGGACTCACTATGCAGTAGTAGGATTAATCCTACCTCATCTGTGTCCCATCCTCCACACACATTCCAGCCTTTATTTATCTGGGAGAGACTAGAATATGGGAAAAATTGAAGAGTGGTGAGTTACCATATTTGGAGAAAAGTCTTTTTCTTCTCCTCCCCATAGGGGAAGGGAGCAACCAGATGAAGGGGCTCTAAGAAGACCACTCACAAGGGTAGTGGTGTCTGCAAAAATGAGAGGTGAATATTTTGATTCCTGTTTAGGCTATGGCACTGTGTCTGTTCTCTGAACCTGTTATGATGGGGATGTAAAGGAGAGGGAAAGGCAGAGAAGACAGGCAACATGAGGTCAGTGTACATGTGTACTATTTGATAGGTCAGCTGGGCATTGGGGAAGACAGGCTTGCACTGTCATGCCAGTGTTCTGCTTAGGAGGATTGTCTAAGGGCAAAGGGCTATCTGCAAGAAGCAGCTGACATTGATGAAGTCAAAACAGAATGCATGCCACCATGCTGTTGGGAGACCCTTGTAGGCCACATGTCAAGTAAAGATGAAAATTGACCATAACAGTGGGGCTGGAGGTGAGACTGGATGAGGGGGATGTTTCACCCTCCCTCAGCCCTCCTGTCTGCCTCTAAATTTACATTGGAGCAATAATTAGCTGAACATGGATCTCATTTCAAGTGTTTAATTCATTTTTGTTGAATGAAACTCAAAGTTCTGAGAAGACTGAGCCATGTCTAAGAACAGAAAAATAAGATTCGACAGAAGGAAATATTGAAGCAAGTCAAGAAAAAAAGTTGGTAAATACAGAAAAAAAACCCCATAAATATATAGACTATAATAAAATAGCTTAATATATGGATAATTGTACTTGGAATCCCAAAAGAGGAGATACTTGTGTTGAGTAAGTTCAACTTACAAACAAAGTGATGTATAGAAATTAAATGTATAAAATAAAAAATAATTTAAAAAAAAGAAAAAAAATTGGCAGCATATGAAGAGATACTGTTCCAGAATTGTGCCAAACTGGCAAAACATATGATGGGTTAAAAATGATTAAGAATCCTGGGTCTGGGACCAGGAGATGGTGTAATGGTTACTTCACTGGATACCCACATGGCCGACCACGGTTTGAGTCTTGGACACAGCAGCTTGAAACTCATGCATGCCCAAAATCCCTAGAAGAGAAAGGAGAAGAAGGGAATGCAGGTGGCCATCCCACCTGGGGAGCGATGTCTCACTTTCTCACTGGCGAGTGCACGTGCCCTGTAGAAAAAAAATCTCTTAAAAAAAATAGAGGAGCTGGCAGGTGGTGTAGTGGTTAAGGGTACTGGACTCCCACATGGCTGACTGTGATTCGAGTCCCAGATCTAGCAGCTTGCCTTTTCACTTTCTCTCTTTCTCTCTCTCTCTCTCTCTCTCTCATTCTGACCCTCTCTGGTCAAATTAAAATAAATTAATATATAAATAAATAAAGTTAAATAAAATAATTCTTAAAAAAAATCTTAGGTCCGCATAGCCATGGTGGCTCAAATCCTTTCCACCTGTGTCCACAGCCTGCCTGTGGTCTTTGCATGGCTGCCTCGGGTGCCCATGCTGGTGACTGGCCCGATGTTCAGCATGGCTCTTTGTCTCTGGGGCCCAATGTTCAGTATGGCTCTGTGTCCATCTGGAGCCAGGATGAAGCCTGGGGCTCTGCAGCCATCCTTGGTGCCTGCTCAGATTCCTAGCAGATCTACACAGCTGTGAATCCAGTATAGGGATGCACGCTGTTTGATGTTAAAGGGAAACAAGAACTGTGTTCTTTGTGTCTTGAAACTCTATGATAAAACTCTCAGTCAATTCCCATTTTATGAAAGACCTAGGTTTAGACATTTCGAGCCAAGTGGAGATTATCATGGCCATGGAAGACGAATTTGGGTTTGAAATTACTGATACAGTTGCAGACAAGATAACGTGCCCCTAGGAAACTATAGATTATATTGCAGGTAAGAGGATGTTTATGAATAAAATACCAGAGCCCTTTTCTTCATGGAGAGAAGACACAGACGATGCTGATGAGTACCTGGCAGTGAGAACACATTTCAGCATGATGAACTGATAGAGTTCTGATAGTAACTGATAGAGTAATATTGTTCAACTTGTATTTATTTGTCTAAGTGTTTTGCACTTTGAAAATACACCTCTCTATAGATATAAAAAATTAAGAGCCCAAGCATAAGTTACTTCAAGTATTAGTTTTTGGGAATCCAACTGAAGTTTAGTGTTTACTAGTAGTCCTTCTTGCAAGCTCTGAACTCCTACAGGGTAATATGCTGAAATTATCCAGAAAAGCCTCTCCCATTCGTAGCTGCCCCTTTCGCTTTTGGAATCCACAAATGACTGCAGAGAACATGTGCCCCAAATACCTGACTCACCCTGCTTGACTTCATCTCCATTTCAATAGCACCTGTTCTCACTATCTTGGTGTAGGCTTGCTAGATAAAGTACAATTAAATTTCAGATAAAGAACAAAGACCTTTTAGTCTAAGTATATCCTATGCAATATGGGGGGGCTTACACTTAAAAAAAAAACATTGTATAAATTTAAATTTAACTTGGTGTCTTGTATTTCTATTTGCTACCTGGCATATATACTCTTCTTATCGCCTCTGTGCCTTCAAAGAAGTTTAAAAACAAATATCCTGTCCAGATTCTCTAGCCGTTTCTACTGGGAGCCTAAAATGACCTAGTCAGTCATTGCTAGAAAGGAAATTTCTGACCTTTTAAAAAAATTTAATTTATTTTATTAAAGAGAGAGGAACAGGCACCCTAACAAGACATGACACAATCCTCCTTCCCACCACCTTAGGTAGCCAGGATCACAGCATGTTTACTGATCAGCGTGTGCAAGTTGACCTGGGCACTGTACTTTGGTCCTCCAGCACCATAGAGTGGTATGCTATCACTGTGCCACTGCTGTGCCACTGCAGCTGGCCCTAAGTTTTTAAAAAATCACTTTTAATTGAAATGTAGCATAGATATAGTAAAACATGCAATCAATATATACAGCTTGATGCCTTTTTTTTTTTTTTTTGGAGAGGTTTTTGCTATAGGGCACGTGTGCTCGCCAGACAGACAGAGAGAGACAGAGAAACAGAAAGTGAGAAATCACCCCCCAGGGGGGATGGCCACGCCGCAATCCCTTCTCCTCCATTCTCCTCTCGGGCTCTTGGGCACGCATGCACACGTGCCCGGCGTGAGTTTAAGCCACCGGGTCTGGGACTCGAACCGCGGTCAACTATGTGGGAGTCCAGCGACATAGCCATTACGCTAACTGCTGGTCCCTTGATGCCTTTTCAAAAAGGAGTTACATTTACATAACAACACCCAGATCAAGAAACTATCCCTAGCATGTTAGAAGCTGCCCTCACTCCACTTTCAATTGTGACAGTTCCCATTTCCATCAAAAGTATTAATAATTGCTATCCTGACTTCTAGCAGCATAAATTGTGACTGATTTTGCACTTCACATAAATGAAACCATACACTAAGTGCTCTTTTTCATCTGGTTTCTTTGGTCGAGTGTTGTGCTTATGAGAGTCATCCATGTTGTTGTGTGTAGCTATAGTTTGCCGATTTCTTAGTGGCATAGTATTCTATTGTGCAAATATTCCACACTTAACTCTGAATTGTGGAATTTGGTTAGATTCCGGTGTTTGGTCTATTAGGCATAGGACTGCTGTAGCCACTTGTATGGATGCCATTGATGCACATTGTGTATATTCTTTAGGGTGCATCCAGGAGTGGGTTATAGGTTGTGCATAGGCTCAGCTTCAGTAGATACTACCAAGCAGATTTCCAGAGTCTGTACTAATTCATGCTCATACTCGTAGTATGAGGGTTGTGATGGCTCTCCACTCTTGGAAGTCCTTGGCATTATCTGTTTCACATTTCCAACTCTCAGTGTTTTTCCCAGTGGCAGCTAAACATCGCCTTGTGTCTGTGATGGGTTTGGGGCAGGAGAGAAGCAGTTTAGTTTGCTCTCACTGAGAGTATACTCTGATTAGCCAGACTCAATTAGCCCTGCATAGACTATCTTGTGTCATACTACTACATGTGACCATAGTCCACATTTTGTAGGAATTCCTTTTATTATTGGCTGTTTTAACCATGAGTTTATTAACTCCATGAGGGCAGAGACTAAAATTGTCGTACACACCTAATAGTTTCTAGTATGGACTAAATATTCAAGAAATGAGAGAATTAATGAATAAGTAGATGAAATTTTTCTGTGGATCCCAAAGAGAAATTTCAGAAATATATTTACTATGTAAAGCAAATGTCTCCTTGTGTTGATGATACTTAAGATGATAAAGATGATGATATTGATAAAATACTTCATGTCATTTTCTGACCCTTTTGGCATCCAATCATGTGACTGTGGGTTTAGTGTTTATTAGTGATCTTAACCACAGAAATGTTCCCTATGTCTCCCTTATTTTCTTTTTCTACCAATAGCAAAGCACTAATAATTTGCATGAATGTTTCACAGATATGGTTCAGCTATATGTTGCTGCAGAAAATTTTAGAAGAGACTGATAGCAACCAACTAACCAATCAGCATGTCTTTTGCCTTGGCTTTATGCTCGGGACTGTGCTAGAGCTGACAACAGATAGTAAAACAAGTCTTGGATTTCTGCCCTCAAGGTGCTCAGACTAGTTAGAGACTGTCTCAAATTAAAATTTAATTAACAATGGAGAGAAAAACCACAGAGAAAATATGAGGGCTGAAAATGTTTGCAAGTTGCACAAGAGCAGAGGCAGTGAGGTTGTGGTGTGCAGCTAGAGGATGCGGTGGGCTAACATGACCTAGGAAGACTATCCAAAGGCCCGCGCTCTTCTGGGCTTCAGGGGGTAGAGAGAAAATGGTTGACTAGGAATGTGGATCTCAGATATTCCATTAGAACACACTTTCTTGAATCTAATCAAGGTTTTTGATTGTCAAAAATTAAATTATAGTGATCTTTTTTTTCCAACTTACTAGAAAATAATCAAGACAATGGAATGTTTTCATCTAATTACAATTTTTTTAAACCCTGTTTATTTATCTTAAACATTGAAATCTGACACTAAATCTCAGTTAAGCATTGCTCTTCTCACATCACTCGGGTGCTTCTTACCAATTGTGTGCTTTTTTTTTTTTTTCCCTAATAGCCTGAATATGTGACTCCTTGAAGAAAGGCTCTTGGGACCAGCAGTTAGTGTAATGGCTATGTCACTGGACTCCCATGTAGTCGACGTGGTTCGAGTCCCGGACCTGGTGGCTTAAACTCATGCTGGGCGCATGTGTGTGCATGCCCAAGATCCTGAGAGGAGAATGGAAGAGAAGGGATTGTGGTGTGGCCATCCTCCCGGGGGGTGATTTCTCGCTTTCTGTCTCTCTGTCTCTCTCTGTCTTTCTGGTGAGCACACACACCCTATAGCAAAAACTTCTCCAAAAAAAAGAAAAAAAGAAAGAAAAAAAGAAAGGCTCCTGCTCCCTCACCCTGACCTGGGACAGGGAGCCCCTAGAATGGCCTTTAGCTAACAACCAACTGGTATGGGATTATGAAAGACCACCTTCCTTTCCTCAAGTTGGGACAAAATATGAGAATGAATTCATTCTCCAGAGTTCTCCTGCAGGTTGGGACTTTGAGACTGCACATAGTCTAGCCTCTTCCTCATTCAGCGTGATCCTCTCCATTCCCTTAGTAGTTTATGTGGGGGACACACCTTAAAAAAAATCACTTGCACAGAAGTTTTCATCTTATTTCTGCTCCCAGAGAATACTCTCCAACACTTTCATCTACTGACAAGAGCTACAATTAAACAACAAATGAAACTTAAACTACAGTTGCTTGAAATTCCAAAAAGAGATTTGCTGAAAACAAACTGTGTGCCATGTTTTTTTTTTAGATGCATAAATCTATATCCATACACATATTTTCTGCAAGAAAAACTAGTCTTGCCATCATATAATGATTTAATTTTATCAGCATGGTGCCATGGCTTTTCACATGTTCTATCATGTTAACTACCCTCAGAACTGCTCTGATTAGTGAAGGAAAGGAAGGAGGGGGGTTCAAGTCCCCAGGATAAAATGAGCATATGCCCAAGGCAGCAGGACAAGTCAGATGTGCTCTGGAATCAATGAGTGGGAATCTCCATGATGCCATATAGGTCACGTAATATATTGGCACAATTAATATGCTCTCTCTATTTTCCCAGGATTTCTACGTGTTTTATTTTTTGTTTTCATTATTTTTAAGGTATACTTCTTTTTTATTTTGAGAGAGAGAGAGAGAAAGAGAAAGTCACCTCTAACATGGTGTTCACATTTTAATGCTCCCCCAGCCCCAGCCTGCTCCAGATCAAGGGCACATGCATACTCAAAGAGGTATCCAGATGTGGAGCCAGAACCTTCCTATGTGAGTCAGCCTTACAGATCATTGTGCTATTACTGTTCCATTCTTCAGTCTTCCCCACCAATGTTTGATTTTGAGCACAAGCTATTTTTACAATTTTCAGGTTGATTAAAAAAGAAACCTTATGCAGAAGTTATTTGTTGTGGTAAGCCCACAGGTAGAAAGGCCACCCAAGCAGTTGTTGTTTGAGAGAGAGAAATAAAGACCAGTCTGTGGCTGGGTCAGTGGGATGGGGGGGAGAAGATAGCTGCAGCCTATGCAGAGTCACTCTGTTACCAGGACCTCTGTCCAATTTAAGTCTACAATCTCCCTACATAGATTCTCCCCAGTGTGGCACTTTGTATCTTTATTGGTACTTGAATCTTCTTTCCCCAAGTCATAAAATGAAAGCAGAGAATCCAGTCAGATTTTGTAAGTTGTGGATGTTCCTAACAATTTATTCGTATCTCTCACCTACTCTTAGCCCAGCAAACAGAGATGGCAACAGGATGGTGGCCACCAACTATGGCCTCCAACAGGAGGCATGTTTGTTGAGTGAGTCCAGACGAAAGCAGGGTCTTGATTCCACTTCCCAGTCCCATCTCTTTGGAAACTTAGACTCACTTTTTCTATTATCTGTTTTGTTTGTTTAAGTTTATTAATTTACTTCTTGTATAAGAGAGAAATAAGAGAGACAGAGACAAGCATCTCTAACAAGGTATCATACTATGATCCATACCCAGCTCCAGCCAGCCTGGATTACAGGCATGCACATGCATGTGTGGAGTGCTGAGAGAGGCCTTGGAACAGAAACCCTGGACTTTCCCATGTGAGTCCAACCTTACAGAGCATTACATTACCATCTTCTGGCCCCTAGACTCACTTTTAACAACCAAACAGCGCTGACAATAACAATAGGAAACAATAATAAAGGCTTCATTTGGAATAGGTACTTGTCTATTAGCATATTACATATATTAGCTTTTTAAACTTAACAATGACCACTCAAGGAAGATGCTATTATTATCATACCCATTTTACAGATGAGAAAGTCAGGTTCAGAGAGATTCACACAGCTACTAAGTGGCAGAACTGGGAATCAAATTCAGGAAATGTTTATCATGCTGGAAGCTTCTGAACTTGGAATTCAGTTACTGTTGGAGACAGGGAACAGGGAGGCCCTGAGATGTAAACAAGGGGTCCTTGCGTGTGCATCCAGTTACGCTGCTGCTGTGTCACTGTCTCTCCAGTTTTCTTTAGTGTGCCTCATCATTGTACCATGAACTAAGTGAGTACACAGCGGCATGTTATTTCACTTAGTGGTCCTACACCATGGGCTTTATTATCCTCATTTTTTTTTCCCCAGAGAGATTTGGCTAGAGGGCATGTGTGCTTGACAAAGTGACAAAGACACAGAGAGATAAGGAGAGACAGAAAGTGAGAAATCCCAACCCCTCCAGGGAGATGGCGTGCCACAATCCATTCTCCTCCATTTTTCTCTTGGGATTTTGATCACGCATGCACACACATATCCAGTGTTTTTCAAGCCCTTGGATCTGGGACTTGAACCATGGTCAGCCATGTGGGAGTACGACACTTTATTCACTATATCACCTGCTGGCTCTATTATCTATATTTCAAAACATTCTAAGATACTCTTGTTTGTCTCCATAGTTCTGAACCTATCAGAACTATCAGGTGAGAACCTGAGTAAAGGAACATTGCTCTTGTCCCTGGGGTCCAGCACAGTGCTTGGCACATTTTGTTCAAGTAAATAAATAAGCGTGTTGGACATATGCACAAATGATGATGAATGCCAGAATTTCAGAAGCTTGTCTCCAAGTTGCTTTAGATGGGGGAATTAATCACTTCCAAGTCAGCTTTTCTAAGTGTCTCTCCATTCATTGGTAGATCTTGTTAGGACCTCAAATCTAGAGCCTTCCCTACATTTGTTCTCTTTCTACATATGACATTCTCCAGGTTGTGGCACCCGACATCTTTGCATAATTTTGATGCATTTTTTGCCTCCATCATATACACATGAGGGGGTCTCCAAAAATGCATGGAAAATGTACATTATGAAAAAAAATCTATACAGAGACTTAAAATATTGTGCTAAAATACACTCATACTTAATTCTTTTTATGAACTTTTTAAAGTTCTGTCATGCAGAGTCAACAAGTCTTGTTGATTCTTCCTAAACAGCTCTTGATCTTTTCTATCCTCACTCTCCTATTTGTCCCATCTTAGCCTCAACTCACAAAGCCCAATGGAGAAAAATGTTACCACCTATTTCATAAGGCAGTGACCCAGGGCCCTGGAGACTTAGCCAGTGACCAGCTGTTGGGATCTCAGGCCATCTGAGGCTCTTCTTAGAAAAGGGTGTGACTTGTTGGAGGCCTGCCCAGTTTGGAGGTGATAATCAGAAGCCTAGGTGCTCCTACAGGAATGGCCTCCACCCATGTTTTGGTTGTGCAAGATTTTCTTTTCCATTCCTCCCAGTGACAGATTTCCCTCTGTACCCAGCCTGGGAACTCCTTATAAAAAGAATCTCTTGTTTCTCTTCCTCATCCTCTTGATCCTGAGCAAACTCTGCAATTGACCCTGGTAAGTGTGTGTATGTGAGCTCAGGGGATGGCTCCGGGTTTACAGAGAAGGGCTGGAGAATATCCCAAACTGTGGGGATGAATGAACAAGAACAGTGACGAGGAGAAGGTCAGGGGTTGAAGAATAGAGGGAAGTTCTAGGCAGAGCAAGAACTAGCTTGAGATTCAGAGTCTTTGTGACCAGAAAGAAAGGGAGAAACTCCCCCAAATCTCTGCTGATTGTCTCATCTCCTAGACATTCAGATTTCATAGATGTACTTGCACACATCTGAAGAGGATGAACATAAATTCACAAGCTGCGAACTCACTTTACAGGTAGAGCATGTAGCTAACATGGTGACAGACTGGTACCTGGCATACATTCACTGCTGACATGGGCTCTGCACACCACTGAGGAGGCACGAAGAAAGAACCAATTATCAAGGGTCTACCCCAGCCTGAAGTTTACTCTTAACCCCTCTCCTTCCTATAAGTTGGACACTGACAGGATCCAAAGAAACTTGGGGTATCTTAAAGTTCACATATCTGTTTGAACCATTACCACTCACTAGATATTCTGACATTTTCCTCTGAGTTTTCTTTAAGTGACAATAAATCTTCTATTTTCTGCTCACATTGTGTCTTGGCCTTCTTCTTTTCTTCTTCACTCAGATTGAATGACTAGATGCCTACTGCGCCGCTTTTCCAAACACAGTAGAATTTTCACTCAAACTTCCAGTTCCCTCATTTATTCTGATGATTCTCCAAATGCTAAAGCCTTCCTGAGATTATATGGGAGGCACTAGCTTCTGCTTCTCCTGCCCCTCATCTCCTCCTCCTCCTCAGGACCCAGGGACTCAAGGTTGAATGGAATTGGGTTCCACAGGAAAGGTCCTCTGCAAAGGACACCCCCTTCTGGTGCTGCCTGTTCTGTGCCCTGCGCACTCTTCAGTAAAGAGTCCATGAGACCAGCAGTTAGTGTAATGGCTGTCACTGGACTCCCATGTAGTCGACTGTGGTTCGAGTCTTGGGACCCAGTGGCTTAAACTCATCCCAGGTATGTGTGCGTGCATGCCCAAGATCCCGAGAGGAGAATGGAGGAGAAGGGATTGTGGTGTGGCCATCCCACCTGGGGGGTGATTTCTCGCTTTCTGTCTTTTGATCTCTCTCTCTCTTTCTGGTGAGCACACGTGCCCTATAGCAAAAACTTCTCCAAAAAAAGATTCCGTGAGTTCCTTTTTATTTACTGCTTTATTGTTATTATGAAGATACATAGCTTTTTAATTTATAATACTATTTAATTCTGCATCCAGGTTTTCCTGTCCCTCCTTCTCCTGCTTTGTGGATCCACAGACAATTGATAAAAATCACATGAGATGTTGAAAAAATAGGAACCAAAAGGACCTCATATTTCCTTGCATTACAGATTTTATAGTCAATGGGAAGAGTGCCTTCTATTCTTTGTATTTAACTGTTACTGAAACATTACGTACGATCCTATTTCCTCTTATCTTCTATGCTGTTTAATAGGCCTTTAGTGCATATGATTGAATCAGCCACAATCCTTGGTTCCTGGTGCATTCTCATCTTTTATCCACATGAATCTCTTTATGTATTTATGTGCTCATGTCTAGCCATCTCAATCTGCCTGTCCTTCTATCGTTTATTTTATTTAGCAATTAAAATATTGTTCTTTTCCTTTACAGTTTAAATTACTTTAACACATTCACATATTTTACTAATGTATATTATTTTACTAATGTATATTGTATTTAAGTTTATAAGAGATGTCAAGTTACATATAATTTTTTTATACTTATGTTATATTTCTAAGATTTGTCCAAATTGAGGCATCTTTCTGTAATTCATTTCTAAAATTAATATAGTGTACATGCACATATGAGAGAGAGAGAGAGAGAGAGCGAGAGCGAGCAGAATCCTCCACAGGGTTGGTTTTGTGGTATCTCTTCCTCCAGCTTGCTGGATCCTGGGACTTGTGCATGTGCCTGGCATGTTTCAGGCAGACCCGCTCAGGCACTTGACACCCCCTTGCCATGTGTGATCTGGCTTCTCCTGAACAGTGCATTACCACTGCACCATGGAGCTGGCCCTATAGTTCATTTTGAATCATATTGTGTGTATAACACCATGGTTTACTTGTCTTCTCTCCAATAAATTGGCAGCTTTATGTTTTTCAGATGTTTATTTTCCTCTAAGCATTCTTGTACATGTCTCCTTGAATTGCAGTTGCTGAATCTTGATGTATTTAATAGTTAAGGATTTAAGTGTATGAGGGTGCTAATCTATTTTAAAAGATGAATGCTTGAATTTTTATGCTATCTTTGAATAAATTTGAAATGAACTATTCTTTTTTTGTTTGTTTGTGTTTTGGAGAGTTTTTTTTTGCTATAGGGTGTGTGTGCTTGCCAGAAAGACAGAGACAGAGAGACAGAAAGTGAGAAATCACCTCCCCGTCCCCTGAGGGGGCATGGCCATGCCGCAATCCCTTTTCCTTCATTCTCCTCTTGGGATCTTGGGCACACATGCATTCGTGCCCGGCGTGAGTTTAAGCCACTGGGTCTGGAACTCAAACCAAAGTTGACTACCTGGGAGTCCAGCGACATAGCCATTATGCTAACTGCTGGTCCCAATAATCTATTCCTTTAAAGTTTTCTGCTATTTGCCTATAAAACCATATAGGCTAGTATTTTTTGTGATTTTTTTCCGTCTATATATTTATTATACATTCAAGCACTATCTATCATTACAGCTTGTAAAATGAATTTTCCCAGCATTAATATACTGCATATTAGTCCAGTCAAAGACATCATTATACATGCCATCATCAACAGACAATTTTCCATTTTTGTGTCCTTTTAATGTTTTGCTTCTTTTTCCCTTTAATTTCCTTCCTTTCACCCTCCTCTATTTCCCATCATCCTCCAACACTGTCTCTAGTACCCATAATTGTTCTCCGTGCTTTTATATCTTCTGGTCTTCCAGTTTCTGCCATATAGTGTGAACATTCAGTGTATATTAAATGGGGACATACAGTCCCTCTCTTTCATAGTCTGGCTTGCTTCACTTGGCAGTAAATCTTCCATGTTCTCATTTATTTTATTTATTTTAGACAGACTCTCAATACATCAGGATCCTCCTGCCTCAGTCTTCCAAGTAGCGGTGGGCTATAGGTATATGCTACCATGCCTAGCTTTTAGTGTGGTCTGGGAATTGAACCCTAACCTCCTATTGGGCTTCAGCCTGCAGAGTAGCAACGCCCACTAATGCACACTACCATGGCCAGAGTTTTTTAAGTTTTTTTTTTTATTTATTTCTTCAGAGAGAGAGAGAGAAAGAGGAGAGAGAGAGAGACTGACTCTCAACAATGTCTACACTGCAATCTATTTCCAGTTTTAGTCAGCCGGGATCACAGACACATGTGCATGTAATTGACATGCAGAAGGAGGTCCCTGGATGTGAGAATGTGAACCACGTATCTTCCCATATGGGTCCAGTTTCATTACTATTGTTTCTCTGTCTGGTCCTCAGAAATATTTTCTAATAGCATTTTATTTCCTGTATTATGTATAAAATAACTTTTTGTTTCTTCTGAAGCTTATTTTGCTAGATTGTATTTTTCTATGTATGCTTCTCATTTTAACTAAGCTTCCAATGTAGGTTGCATTGTTATTTATTTATTTATTATTATTTTTTGAGAAGTTTTTGCTACAGGGCGTGTGCGCTTGCCAGACAGACAGAGAGAGACATAGAGACAGAAAGTGAGAAATCACCCCCCAGGGGGGATGGTCACGCCACAGTCCCTTCTCCTCCATTCTCCTCTTGGGATCTTGGGCATGCAAGCACACGTGCCTGGTGTGAGTTTTAAGCCACCGGGTCTGGGACGCGAACCGCGGTTGACTACGTGGGAGTCCAGCGACATAGCCATTACGCTAACTGCTGGTTCCCTAGGTCGCATTGTTATTGATGGTCTTTTATTTTCATCTTTTTATTCTCTGCTTTATTGTTATTATGAAGATATGTAACTTTTAAATTTATAATATTATTTAGTGATAAACTCCTCCCTTTTTTCCTACATTAATCTTACCAGAATTTTTTTTCTATTCTAGAATTGGGGTTCTTCCTTTTAAAGAATGAGAAGATGTGTCAAATTCTTATTTTGACCCTTACAGGCACCAGAGAATGGTGGCCAGGGAGCTGCCAAGGAAGCTTAAGTTCCTTCAGGAATAAAGTCAGGGCAACACAGAGAATTCCTGCTCTTAAGAGAAGCTCAGAAAAAATTGGTGGGAATTAACTCACTTTAAGTTTTCATACTCCCACTCTTCCTTCTCCAGCTCCCTACTAGATGGAGATTACAATCTAAAAAGCAGGTGATAGTTTGTTCCTCAGTATGTGGAGGAGGAGTGCTGGGGGTAAAACCCTTACCTGATGAGCTGATTTCTTGATGCTGGACTTTATAAAGAAGGCTCATTGTGCACCATTCAGTTCTTAACTTTATTGCCCTTGGCACAGACTCAGAATCCTTTCCCTAATAATTATTCACAATCAGTATCTTTACTACTTCCCAGGGGAATATGAACTCATAGGCCTACATGGCAAAATACATAAAGCTCACACACATTTAAAAAGTTTCCAGGTTGGCCCCATAGCTTAGGGTATAAGAGAGCCAGATACCACAGCACAGTTTGAATCCTGGCCCTGGTGACTTGGAGAACATGCATGCGTGCTGAAGATCCCAATAGGATGAAGAAATGGAGGGGAAGGAATTGCTATGTGACGATACCCAATTGGTAAGTACTATCTCTATTTCTGTCTCTCTTATGAGCACATAGGCCTTCTGACAATTAAAAAAAGAAGTTTCTATTACGATCAGAGATATTAGAAATTAATCATCAATATTTATTTTATTTTATTTATACTTTCTTATTTACATTTAATCGTTGTACATCTTCATGGGGTACAATATGGATTTTTAAAGTATGCATGCTGTGTGTGAAAATCAAATTCACCAACATTCTTGAAGTAAATACATAAGGTGAAGCTTATTTGGTTTTCTATGACATAAATTTTAAATTTATCAGCATTTTACCCCAACCAACACTTCAGAAAGGAAAAGCAGTATAATAATGGTAGGGATGGGAGAGAATTGAAGTAAATTACAAAATCATCTATCAGATATCCAATAAATAATAAATATAACTAAAAGCGTAGTATGGAACAGAGAAGATAGAAAATGAAAAGAAGCAAGGAAATAAAACAAAAAAGATCAGACAGGGACTGATACAGAAAACAGATAACAGAGATCTCACACCTAATCTGTATGCCTGAAGATGGAAAAGGTCATAATATAAATAATACTTGAAACTATAATCCAGAGATTCTTACTCCATGAAACATGGAATAAAAATCTCTTTCTCCCACTGAATGAAACCATAAAACCTGTAGAGACTGCAAGGAGCAAGTTATTTGAGAACTCTGAAATAGCTGCAAGCAGAGAAGGGAAGATCATGAGAACTCAACCTCCAACTGAATGGTAGAACATTTATCTTTTCTTTTCTGGGACTTCCTGACCTGAACTTGGTGCAGCTAGAAACCTGCAGTGGGTACTTTGGTGCTTAAAGACAGCCTGGGAGAAGTCATCTAGTTCCGGCTTAAGGAGCAAAAGGGTGAATCTTCATGTTCAGAGAGAGTGGGCAAATATCCCCCTTTACTGACTTTGTTCTTTCACACCCCATTTCTCTGGAAATTACATGTTGACAGTGGCAGCAGCTGGTAGGGAGATGACAGGAGGCAAAATTGAGGAAGGGAATGTTTTTCCATTTGGTAGAGCTATGATCCCCAGATGATGGGGGCAGCCCCATTTTTTTCTCTCTCTCTGCTCTACCACTTCTTTCTTTCTTTCATTTACAGTTAGTTACATTCATTCATGGTACATCATTACAGTATATAGAATGAGATTTTTCCATCCAGAATACACTGTGTGTTGGCTCAATTAAGTATATTACCATACGTGTTATCGTCAATAAATAACTTTACCCTTCTTGTTTCTTACATATTTTGCTTCTCCTCTCACCCCTTGATTTCCCTACTTCTCACCCTCTGCCATTTTCCACCCTCCTCGCACACTGTCTCTGGTATCTACTGCTAGCCTGCTGATGGTCATGGGTCTAATCATGTAAATGTGTGATGGAATAGAGCAACTAAAGGCTGAATGTCTGGCAGGAAGACCAGAAAGGTGAGCCTCATGGAACCTGAAGGTACTGGAGAGAGTGCAGGGGGAGAGAGCAGCTCAGGAAGATAACCTCATAAAATTGTTTCTTAACTTCAGAGTTCACCACTGGGACACCAAGCAAGAATCTGTTCCTAATTCGAAAACAAAATGTATGAGAACTTGAAAAAAAAGAGAAGAAGACCAACTAGACTTTCAGGGCAATCGCTCTTCATGAAGAAAGTCCACCTCATTCCCCCAAAACCAGGAAAATTTACTTTACTTAGAAAATACTGGCAAAATTAGAACTGGAGCCCATTCTTTTTTGGTTCCTTATCTAATGCTGAACTCTGAGGTGTACACAAAACCCAGTAGTGTCTCCTTATTACTGAATGAAGGAAATAAAAAATATATAAATTCTCCCAATTTTCAGCATCATCTGCTGACTGCAACTTGGCTTTCCATTATAATCTTCCTGTCCCCATTATTCTGTGCTAACCCTCAATTGGAATCACATAGATATATTTAATTTTCATTTTCTGATTTTATAACTTCCACGTTGCACTTTCAAACCGTGGAATCAACTGATATTCCTGCCCGAAACACTTTTCTCCATCTCCCCTATCTACCTCAGCAGTTTTCTGTTGAGTGTTAAAGTCTTGTTTCTCAGCTACAAATTTCCTCTTCTATGATCTACTTAGTGAGGCTGGGCCTGAACTTTGCAAACACATTTCTTTACCAGACCATGTCAATAGAGGGCGCTAGAGGGATGCAGAAGCCTGGAGAAGAAGCGGCTGAGCCTAGCTGAACTTAAAATTTTTTTTTCATCTGGCAGCCCCAGCTGGTTCCTGTTAGGTTCACCCCTATCACTTCATACTGCCAGAACTATCCATTTAGTGTTCCCTCAAAAACACCAGCACTGTTAGCCAGTGCTCCTTCTTCAGAGGTCTGGGTTCCACCTCTGCAGGTCCCTCTTCTAAAGTTCCAGGCTCTGGGAATCCTGGCATTGTCCCTTTGTCCCCAATCTTAGCTGTTAGCTGTTGTATAGCCGTTTTTTGTTTTTTGTTTTTGTTTTTGTTTTGTTTGTTTTTGTATTGTTTTGTTTTGGCTACAGGGCACTGCGCTTGCCAGAAAGACAGAGAGAGACACAGAAACAGAAAGAGAAATTATCCACTGGGGGTATGGCCATGCCATAATCCCTACTCCTCCATTCTCCTCTCAGGATCTTGGGCACACACACACTCACGCTGGGGTGTGATTTTAAGCCACCCGGTCCAGGACTTGAACTGCAGTCGACTACATGGGAGTCCAGTGACATAGTCATTATGCCAACTGCTGGTCCTGCTGTTTTATTTTAACGTAAGATTCCCATTTGCAGTCCGCCAATACCTCTTTAAGCCATTCCTTATTATTTCTGACATAATAAGTAACTCTTTTCATTCCCTTAATAGACACAGACTAATAAATCTTTAATAGGTGAATGTGGTAAAACAAGTGGACAACACAACATACTGAAATGATATACTTATTCCACATTGTAAACTATTATAGTAACATTTTTATTGGCATAAGTATGAGTTATTGGGCCGGCAGGTGGCGTGGTGGTTAAGGGTGCTGGACTCCCACACGACTGACCACAGTTCAAATATCGGATCTGGTGGCTTGCTTTCTCACTTTCTTTCTCTCTTTCTCTCTCTCACTCTGTCCCTCTGGTTAGATTAAAATAAATAAAATAAGTAAAATTAAATAAAATAATTCTTTAAAATAAATAAGTAAATAAGACTTATGAAATGAAAATAGATATATGTATTTCAAAAACAATTATAGCTAATACTTGAAAAAAAACTCACTTCTTGAATTTTCTTTTACTTCATTAATTTTACTATCTGCTAGTACTTCTAACGGAGAGGCATTAAATGTCAAGTGTTTCAGTAAGATAGAGAAACAACACTTTTAATTCCTTAAAATTGAGGATTTTGAAAATGCTATTTTCCCTCCCCCTAATTTTGTAAAGGCAAAAGATGATAAATATCTGGTTCTCACAGAAAGTCTTTCTCTTTTTTTTTTGGAGAGGTTTTCGCTATAAGGCGTGTGCGCTCGCCAGACAGAGAGAGACATAGAGACAGAAAGCGAGAAATCACCCCCCAGGAGAGAGGGTCATGCCACAATCCCTTCTCCTCCATTCTTCTCTCGGGATCTTGGGCACTCACGCACATGAGTTTTAAGCCACCAGGTCCAGGATGCGAACCATGGTCGACTACGTGGGAGTCTAGCGACATAACCATTACACTAACTGCTGGTTCCCAGAAAGCCTTTGAATAACACTGAGAATACCGGGATTCAATGAATATAATAGTTCCCTTGTTTTGAGAAATAAGAGTTTTCTTTTAAAAATTTTATTTTATTTTGCTGAGAATTGCATAACCACAGTGTCACCAAGATTTCCCAAATAAATTGACTTAAAAAGTATGTGTGTGGGACTAACAGAGGGCATATAGTTACATCATTGGACTCCCATGTAGTTGACCACGCTTCGAGTCCCAGACCCAGTTGCTTGAACTTCACACCAAGTGCGTCTGCATGCATGAGCAAAATCCCGAAGAGAGAATGGAGATGGAATTACAGCATCATGGCCATCCCCCTTGGGGGTGTGTGTGTGATTTCTCTCTGTCTCTCTGTCTTTCTCTGTCTCTCTGGTGAGAGTGTTTCAGTAAGATAGAGAAACAACACTTTTAATTCCTTAAAATTGAGGATTTTGAAAATGCTATTTTCCCTCCCCCTAATTTTGTAAAGGCAAAAGATGATAAATATCTGGTTCTCACAGAAAGTCTTTCTCTTTTTTTTTTGGAGAGGTTTTCGCTATAAGGCGTGTGCGCTCGCCAGACAGAGAGAGACATAGAGACAGAAAGCGAGAAATCACCCCCCAGGAGAGAGGGTCATGCCACAATCCCTTCTCCTCCATTCTTCTCTCGGGATCTTGGGCACTCACGCACATGAGTTTTAAGCCACCAGGTCCAGGATGCGAACCATGGTCGACTACGTGGGAGTCTAGCGACATAACCATTACACTAACTGCTGGTTCCCAGAAAGCCTTTGAATAACACAGAGAATACCGGGATTCAATGAATATAATAGTTCCCTTGTTTTGAGAAATAAGAGTTTTCTTTTATAAATTTTATTTTATTTTGCTGAGAATTGCATAACCACAGTGTCACCAAGATTTCCCAAATAAATTGACTTAAAAAGTATGTGTGTGGGACTAACAGAGGGCATATAGTTACATCATTGGACTCCCATGTAGTTGACCACGCTTCGAGTCCCAGACCCAGTTGCTTGAACTTCACACCAAGTGCGTCTGCATGCATGAGCAAAATCCCGAAGAGAGAATGGAGATGGAATTACAGCATCATGGCCATCCCCCTTGGGGGTGTGTGTGTGATTTCTCTCTGTCTCTCTGTCTTTCTCTGTCTCTCTGGTGAGCTATAGCAAAAATCTCTCTAAAAAAGTATATGTGTGTTTTGTTTTAATAAATATGAAATGTGGTCACACTATTGAAACAAATAAAATAGGAATATAAAAGTATATCAGAAAGAATAATACTATAAAATATGTTTAAAATGTCTCTTTAATTATCTTGTGACTATAACAGAGAATGTTCTTTTATGTAAAAAGGACAAGAATTGGTACATTCTTTCACAGATGCCTTTGTAATAAAATGAGATTGATCTGTAAATTTGTGTTCAATCTTAGCTGCTTAGTTGTTATTCAAAAGAGATTTGAGCAAAAAATGCCTTGACCTCTTTGAGTTCAAATGAAGGAAACACTGCCATGTGTTCTGATTCTTAGTTCCTTCTTACCCACAGGTAAGGCTAAATTAATTAAACCTCATAACAACCACACCTTAAAACAGAAGCCTGTCTCCACATTGAAGACCCTTCCTTGCTGTGGCTCGATTGGGGGAAAAGGGTATTTTAACTTCTTTTAGTTCCTGCTCTGGATTGTTATACCTGGTCCTTGTTACATCAGATCCTCGAGAAGAACAAATCTAAAGCTACCTTTTGTGTCTGTTATTTTATTTTTTTGAGGTTTGAATAAAGTTTACTAAGACCAAAAAAAAAGTGATCCAGGAGATTATGTCTAGATGGCTCTTCATTGTCCTCCCTACTCTACAATCTTGGGAGAGTGTCTCAGGGACTGAGCTCCACCAGTTTATAGATTTTTTTTTTTGAGAGGTTTTTGCTATAGGGTACGTGCACTCACCAGAAAGACAGAGAGAGACAGAGAGGGAGAAAGCGAGAAATCACCAACCGGGGGGATGGCCATGTCGCAATCCCTTCTCCTCCAGTCTCCTCTCAGGATCTTGGGCACACACGCACACGCGCCCGGTGTGAGTTTAAGCCACTGGGTCTGGGACCTGAACCATGGTCGACTACATGGGAGTTCAGTGACATAGCCATTATGCTAACTGCTGGTCCCTATAGATCCTTTTGATAGATGTGACAGAATAAACTATTGAGCAATCTTAGTACCTGCTATTGTTTGAGTATATCTTCCAAATATTCATGTTTTTAAATTTGGTTGTGACAGTATTAAGAGGATAGAAACTTAATGCAACTAAGAAATTAAGAGGTGGAGCCCTTGGGAGGTGATTAGGATTAGGTTAGATAAAGCCTCAGGGTGGAGTTCCCATGACTGAATACCAGTAGGTTTATAAGGAGAGAGTGAGACCAGAGCAGACACATGAACACAAACACACAAGCTCTTCCCTTTTGCCGTGTGATGCCCTATACTGCTTTGGAACTATGCAGAGTCCCTACCAACAAGATGACCCTAACCAGATACAGCCCCTTGACTTTGGATCTCCAAAGATCTCCGTGAGCTAAATAAATTTCTAATCATTTTTTTATGTTTCTTTTTTTTCTCTTTTTAAATATTTATTGTAATTTATGATTTACATATGATCAGTACACATCTTTGTAGGGCACAGAATGGTCTCTAAAAGTATGCATACAGTGTGTAATAAACAAATTGAGGATATAAATATATTCACCACCTTCAACATTTAATATTATATCATTTATGCACATTTGAAACATGCGCCAATGGCTATTCTGCTAATATGTAATGAATTGTCTTCTATGTACTGAATTAATGTTCTTTATTGTGAAATACAGTTCTAAAGGAAAAGATACTGATTAAAAACCAGGCAACAAATGATCTCATGAATTAATGAAGGTAGTCTAATATAGCTAATGAAGAAGAATTTGTAATTTGTTTGCAGAGAGCAGTGGGAGATAGGAGTTTATAATCTGAACAAAATCTGTGGGTATCAATTATTGGTCCAGTTAAAGATAGGTAAAATTGTACATAACAGCTCATTAGTAAGAGATAAAAAAAGAACAGTTTTACACACTGCGAATTCTTGTAAGGCCATGGTACTGTGCATAAAGAAATAAGTCCTCAAAAAAGCAAAAACAGACAAAATTGGAAAGAGATGCTTAAATGTGAAGACGTGGTAAAGCCAGTGATTTGGTGATTTACAGGCTTTACAAAGTTCTTGATTTTAGCTTTTTTAAAGTTCATTCCAAAGAAAGACTCAGCTACTTGTAACATTTTGGACTTTTCCTCCATAAACTAGTTTTTTACAATGAGTGATGGTTATAGTTAATATATAAATTGAAACCGGTAGAAACAGCTGTCTATCAAATAATAGGAAAATTTGTATTTAAATCTGCCTAAGTGTAAAATAATTGAATCTGAACTTTTAGCCTTTTAGTTGGAAAATTTAGTCCTGATATTCAATGTTATTATCAGTATGTGTGGACTTATCTTTTTTTTTTTCTAGTTGTTTTGTGTTCTCTTTTATTTGTTTCCCTTTAGTTTTAAAGTAGTGGTGTAGTAGTCCCTAAAGTATTTTCTGAAGAGCCAGTTTCGTTTTGCTAAATTCTCTCAGCATTAGTTTATTTGGGAATGATTTTATTTTTCCTTCACATTTGAAGGGTGATCTTGCTAGGTATAGTACTCTTGGCTAAAACCGTTTTTCTTTCAGAGTTGTAAATATGTTCCCATTCTTTTCTTGCCCACATTGTTATAGCTGAGAGATCTGATGTTAGTTTAATGAAGTAAACTTTGTAAGTAACAAGGTCTTTTACCTTGTCATTTTTAGAATACCATCTTTGATTTTTACTAATTTGGCTGTGATATTTCTTGGAAAGGCTATTTTTTTTTTGAGAGATTTTCACTGTAGGGCTCGTATGCTTGCCAGACAGACAGAGAGAGACATAGAGACAGAAAGTGAGAAATCACCCCCCAGGGGGGATGTTCACGCCGCAATCCCTTCTCCTCCATTCTCCTCTCAGGATCTTGGGCATGCACGCACACGCGCCCGGCGTGAATTTTAAGCCACCGGGTCCGGGACACGAACCGCGGTCAACTACGTGGGAGTCCAGCAACATAGCCATTACGCCAACTGCTGGTTCCCAGAAAGGCTATTTTTGTGTTATACCTACTCGGTGTCTTTTATATCTCCTGGATTTGGATCTGCAGGCATCTCTAAATTCAGAAAATTTTCAGATAATATATTATAAAAAATGTTTTCTATGCCTTTACCCATATCTTCACCTTCTGGAATACTTTTTATGATGTCTAGAATTTCTCACACATTGTCCTAATTTTTAATGGTCATTCTTCTTTTTTTATTTTTTAATTATTTATTTTTATTTATTCACTCATTTATTTTAATTTGATCAGAGACAGACACAGACAGAGAGAGGAAGAGAGAGAGGGAAAGTGAGAAGGCAAGCCACCAGGTCCAGGACTTGAACCGTGGTCGGCCACGTGGGAGTGTCCAGGGCCTTAACCACCACACCATGTGCTGGTCCCATTGGTCATTCTTCTTTTCAGTTACTTGGAGTAAATTGGAAGGTTTTGTCTTCAAGGTCAGAGATTATTCTATGTGGTCTCTTCTGCAGTTGATTCTTTTAAGGGAGGTTTTGATTTCCTGCATCATATGCTTTATCTCCAGAAAATATGTTTGATTATTTTTCAGTGTGTCTATCTCTTTATGGAGTTCCTCTTTCAAGTCATTGAAGGATTTTATTTCCTGGAATTGGCTGTCTGTTTTCTCTTGCATCTCAGTGAGTTTTGTTACAATGAATATTATGAATTCTCTTTCTGACTTTTCTGTGATGTCTTATGTTTTATCCATTGATGGTGAGAAGTTATGATCTTTTGAGGAGGAGATATTCCTGATTTTCTCCTATTTCTTGGGATTCTTCTTTGGTGGATTCTCAGAATTGTTAATCCAGGAAGGCTTTGAGGAATAGGATTAACTATCAGTGGGGAATCCTACACATTTGAAGACCTCCAATGGAAGGGCCCCATCCATCTGAATGCCTATAATTAATAACTACATATTTTGTCAGGGCCCCATCCATCTGAATGCCTATAATTAACAACTACATATTTTATTAATCAAACCTCTGTTATCCTGTATAGTTAAGATGTAGAAAGACGGTATTTCTTTTATTTGTTTTATTATATTTCTCCTGAATGTTTTATTTCCAGTATTGACCACACAGTCAACAAATACTTGCTGAGTGAATGTGAGTTAGTGAACTCTGACTTTCTAAAATATTTTATTTTATTTTTATGAAGCAAAAATTATATAACTTTTTTTTAACAGAAAACTTTAAATTCTTTTGTCTGTTGCCGGGTCCAGCCTCGGCAGGGTGGGTTGATTTGTTGGAGGTGGTGCAGGTGAACAGAAACAAAAATTAGACTAAGACCTCAATGCCTCTTAGCATGTTCTCAGCTAGCCACAGCCAGAGTTAGCTCCAGGAGCTATCAAACACACGTATTTATTGAGGGATGTCTTACAGAAGTAGGAGGGGTGAGGGGGAAATAAAAGATTTACTCTACGAAACAGGGAATTCAAGGCACAGAAACAATAATCATAAAACATGATGTCTGTCTTGTTTGATTAGGTATAATCAATTACAGTTCTCAGGATGAAGGCGTCTATTTGTCTGGTGCATTTTCTTCTTAATCTTGATTATCAGACAGGGCCTTTTCGGGTGAGAGGGTCTTGTAGCTCAGGAGACAACACAGGGTGTTTTATTAGCAGTTTTTCATAGTTAACAGTGCACAGGGGAGAAACTGTAATTAGGTACTATCCGTTGCTTGCCTCGAACCAGATAAGAACTTTCAGCTAAGATAGTTACTCTTCCCCCTGGAGCCTTCAGGTTTGTTTCGCTGTTAGCCAGATCTGTCCTTCCTCTATTAACCCATGGGTCCCTGTATTTATTTGCTGAATTCTTTGTCTGTTAATCAGTGAATTCTTGTGCTAATTTGGCCTAATATAAGTTAACTTTGGCCTGTAGCTTTAACAAGGGGTATGGGGTGAGGGGTTATGTGTTCTAATTGTCAGTTTATAAAGTTTTAACAACAGGGAACATAGGTTTCATATGGGATTGGATTAATGGTGGGTCTATTGCAGTTCTGCAGTTGTTCGTTTGATGTAAGTGGGTCTTCATGGAATGCAGTTTCGGGAAAACAGCTCCAGCAAGCAGAGATGATTATCAGCTGATGCAACGCGGCAGCCATCTTGTGATTACTGAGCACGATGCTGAGGAAAGAAAATCTCAAGTATAGATATTAGTTCTTATGGATCTCAATAAAGAATGGAACTTATATAATTGTGTAGGGATCTAAAACTTAATTCAAGGAATCCTAATATATCTTAAAGGGGTAAAACTACTACTCACTAGGTAAGGACAGGGACAGCTTTTTCAACTGGTGGTAAAGTGACCAACAAGTTAATGAAGAACTTTAAAGTGGGTAGTGGCATACTTAAAATGTTCTATTGCCTGTGGCACCACTGTTATGTATTTTGTTAGAACATTAGCCAAAGTGGGGCAGGAGTGCCCTGGGCCCGTTTCGGCCTAAAAGATTATTTTTAAGCTTATGTTAAATGTATCTTGAAGGGCCTTCCAAAGGTCAAGAAGATTTCTGCCTAGATGTGACTTCAGCACACCCTCTATTGTGATCATGCCAGAGTGAAGCATTGTAATCAACAGTAGGTGGTCAGAACAAAGGGGAATGGTTGGGGGACTTTTAGGAAATTTTATCATATACTCAGGATGTATAAGAGAGCTATGTAATTCTTTTATAGTAGTATATTAGGGAGTCAGAGGGGGGTCACTTCCCAGTAAGGCTACCACAGTTTCCAGAGCAAATAGCAAGCAGCCTTGCTGACATGCTAATTCGACCTAAATTTTATTCCTAGGTCGGGGGGAGGTGGGGTACACAGCAGCGGCCTTACCAACGTGCTGATTTGACCTAAGATAGCTCAAAAGGTCAAAAGCTCAAAACAGATCCTGGGGCCCTACTAGGTCGGACTCCTCCAGTCTGTTAAATGTTTCTTGCCCTTTGATCTTCCCACCTGCCCTCTACCACACTATGACTTAAAATAAAGTTATCCTATTTATTGAGAGAGAGAGAGAGAGAGAGAGAGAGAGAGAGAGAGAGAGAGCATTCCCAATGGGGTCTTCATGCCTTGATCTATCCCCAGCCTCAGCCAGCCCTAGGTCATGGTCACGTGTATGCCCAGAATCTCAGGGAGGTTTCCAGACTTGAACCAGAAAAATTTCCACATGGAATTGTCTTGCAGAGTGTCATTTTATTCTGCTGGTCACTGTCTGATCCCCTGAACTCTGATTCTTGACTTTACTAATAGGGGTCAGTCCAAGGAAATCCTTGAGTTTTTCACTTTGGAGGTGTTTTTCTCTTTTGAGTCACCCTATCATATTCCTCTCTCATTTATTATCATATGACCTGTTTAATATTTATCTAATTTGCTCATCACAGAATCTTTGGGAAAGTTCCTTGGAAAAGGGCATTCCAGTGGAGATTACACACACACACACACACACACACACACACACACACATATATGCAGTGGTTGGAAATATTTTATTAATGCTGACCTACTCACTTAAAACATCTAAGTCCAGTGATTAAAAAGATACAAATATGATATAAATCAACATAGGCAGTGAGATCACAAGTATTTGTGTGTGCTGACTGTATTTAGTCAAAATAGTTTTATCTCACAACAGCTTTTAAACACTATTGTCTGGATCATAAATAATGATTGACTCCCACTTAGCCTTGATTGAGAAGTTCCCAGGGGCTGGATAAAGAGAGACTAAGCAGACAATGCGGTTGTCAGGGACTTGGTATGAGGGAAGGATTTAGAAAGCATAGTAACAAATGGCCTGGAAAAGTAACCCAATAAAATAATACATAATCTGGACCAAAGAGATGGTATGACATTAGGGGGCTAGCTATGATGGTAACATTCAAAGACAGTGTGTTGGCCTTTAGTTTTTCTCACAAAGATATTATAGATCAATTACACAGGTGCTAGTGTATCTAATCCTTGTGTAATTTTGTCTTATTTCAAATTGAGAAACTTGTTGACATGATATTGAAATGACTGAGAATGTGTTTTTTTCTTACGTTTATTTATTTCTCCCATGAGAGAAAGAGACAGAGAGATAGACACTCCAAACAGGATCTTCACACTATAATCTATTCCCAGCCTTAGTCAGCTTGGGTCATGAGCATGTGCAAGTGCACCTTGCATGTACAGGGAGGCCCTGGAATGTGAACCTGGGACTGTCTCATGTGGGTCCAACATTACAGAACATTGTGTTACTGATGTACCACTGCCTGGCCCCTGAGAATGAGATATATTTTGGTTAAATTGTCTGAACTTAATCCCCAGCTGTGTGAACTTGGGCAATTTGCTTACCCTTAAAAGCCTCAGTTTTCTCACTAGTACAGTGTAGATATAATATAAATAGTGTCTACATCACAGAATCATTATGAAGATTAAATTAAATATGGATAAAACAGAACAATGCCTAGAACAAAATAAGTGGTCAATAAACAGTTATGGTATTATTATTATTATCTGTTATTTTTGTCACTTTTCTGTGTGTGTGCATGTGTGTGTGCATGTAGCACACCATAAAGCACAATTCTACCTAACCTATGCCTCAAGGAAAGACATGGAGGAATGGGCTATTGTAATAGACAGGGTTATCCAAAAGCAAGAGAAGTGACATACAGAGAGATTTTAAGAAATTAAGTTATATCTCACATGTTTATGGGGCTGGTAAGTCTGAAATCTGTAGGATAAGCCTGCAAGCTGGGAGTTCAGGTAAGAGTTGACAATGCAGTCTTAAGCCTGAATTTTGAAGGACAATAATCTGGTAAAATAGGAAGAATTTCCATATTGCAGTCTTGAAGACAGTTTCTTCTCTTTAGGAGATCTCAGTCTTTATTCTGAATAACATCAACTGATTGAAAGAGGCCCACCATATTGTGAAGGTAATCCATTTCCTCACATTTTACTGATTTGAATGTTAATCATGTGTAAAAAGGAAGAAACAAAAACCTACGCAGCAACATCTAGACAGGTGTTTGATCAGAGAACTCTGTGCTATAGCTTGGCCAAGTTGACATAAAATATTAACTAACTATTATAAGGACTAAAAGACTAAGTGTAGGTCATTAGAAATACTACTTAAGAGATAGAAGAGTAGCTGATAGTGAGCAGAACACACTGGGAATATGAAATGATAATTCTAGTTCATTTAGGACAAAGACAAATTCCTGGACAAACCTTTAGAGAAAACTTAGGCTGTGTCTCCTCCCTTCACCATCTGGAGATCACAGGAGTTTCCAGACACTCCCTCTGAAATCCATAGACTAGATGTATTACTAGCAAGGAGCCAATCTGGACCTGAGTTCTGAAACCTAACCTTTCATGAAACCATCTCTTGTTAGGAAATTAGGGGTTAAAAAATTATCAAAAAAAATTAAATTAGGGCAGAAATATATTTCTGGCAATCATTAAAATTTTTACTATATACTAGTAACTGACAACCTTGCTTAAAGTTTTTATGACTTCCTTATTAAAAAAAATTGTTGGCATGGTTTTACTTATTATGTTTACTAGTAAAGCCCAGACTCTGCAAAGCTTGATATAACTTTTAAAAGATTTATAAATTGAAAATTATTTGTATACATTAGAAAATATAACCCAGTGGTTTCATTGCCCTTTGGAACTTTAACTAGTTTTGTATCTAAATTAGCAGTCTCATTAAAGTAATTTTTTTTCTCTCTTACTGTGTACACATTGGTTTCTCCAATCTTTCCCTGAACTAGCATTCTAATTCCCTTATTCATGAGTGAAATGAATCTTTGATATGTGCCTACTACATATCTATGAGATTCATGTATCTAACTTTTTGGAAAAGTATAGTTTCATAAGCCTTTATCTCCATACTTAACACTTTTGGGAGTAGAGCCTGGGGCTAGGACCAGTCAGTACCAGTATAGACAAGAAGATCAAAAGGGCTACCAAGATACAGTATAAAAAAAATTCAGATTAGTGAGTTTATTAGCAGATGAGACAGATAAACCAAGGAATGTGGGAAAGCTTTTCCCAGACTGTGGCTAAAGTTCCAGTATTTGTGGGAAATAATTTTCTGGAGTATATTGAATTTAAGTTCTTAGAGAGACAAATTAAGAAGATAGCTTGCAGGTGAGCAATTTTCCAGAAAAGGTGAACCTCAAATGAAGTTTCTGAAATCATCATCAGGCCTTGTTTCTCATGATGCTCAATTTTCTCATTCATGTGACCCCAGGATCATGTATTAATTCATCCAACCAACACTCATTCCATAGTTTAGCATTTGACTAGTCCTTGAGAGAACTTGGGCAATGAGATAAAGGTTCTCCTTCTGGGAGGGATCACACAGGATGGTGTCAGGACTGTAGATAGAGAAGCAAGAATGCTTACAGGCATGTGTCTCTTCACTAACTCATGAGCCAATTCCCCACACTTTCTGAGATAGAAAAGGATGTAGGTGACACATTAAAGAGCTGTTTATGCTTGGATTCTGGTTCCCCTAAGATGTATTCCCATTAGTTCTTCTATCTCTTATTCGGCCCCTCAATCCAGACTCTTCAATATGTGTGTACTCATGCTCACCTACCCTTTGTGTAAGTGAAGCATATACATACATTCATGCACATGCACACACACACACACGCACACACACACACACACACACAACCTGGCTTCCCTTATTTCTCTACTTATCTCATTGTCACAAACATTTTTGTCAAAGAGAATGAGGAAGCTGAGGATGATATCACCATGAAGACAGTGGAATGAACCAATGTGCTCCAATCCAATTGGGAAATAGTGACTCAGGAAGTTCAGGCCCAGAACGTCACCTTCTTTGGCATGCATATTTTTCAATCATCATCTTCAGAAAGGCCACTAAATACTACATAAAAAATAGAAAAGAGGCTGATAGAGACCAAGACACACTGGGAACATGTGTAATAATGGCCCATGACCTCAAGGACTACAGAATTATTCACCTCTACATCCTCATATTTGGATGAGCATGCGCTGAAAATGTTGTAGACATTTTAAAAAATGCCTTTTGAATTAAATGCTTGGGTCACATTGTTGATTTATTTATCCTTTAACTAGAAGCTCTCAGAGAGTGGAAACCAGGTCTGAAAATTGTATTGGACACATAGGAAAATAGATTCTTTCATTTAGAAGCAGACAATAGAAAACTACATGTTCTACCCATCCTCCCCCCACCAATTAGGCCTTAGGTAATGTAAGGGCAGGACTGATTGTTCCTTGTTAATCAGGAACATTAATGTATCTTTCTTTCAACTTTCATTTTATTTATTTTTTAATATCTTTATTGATATAGGATTTCCCTATTACATAGTCCATCCTCTTAAAATGTAAATTCACTGTTTTTCAGTACATTTACAACATTGAATCATCACTACAATTTTAGAACATTTTTATCACCCCTGAAGGGAAGCTATACCCATTAGCAGTCATTCCCCAGTGTGCTCCAACCCTTCCCAGAACCTGAAAACCACTTGCTTGCTTTTCATTTGTATAGATCTACTTATTCTAGACATCTCACAGAAATAGAATTATACAATACTTTTTTTTTATTAGGTTTCCTTCACTGGAAAATTTAGCATGTTTTAAAGGCTTATTCTCAATCTATTTGTTTAAAATAAATGGTAAATCTATCTGGTGAAACCCAGAATCTAAATTTTGAATAAATGAATCCCTGGTTGACCATCTCCTTCCTCGCAGGAAATGAGTTCACTTTTTATATAAGCTCCAAGAAATAATTTATACTTACTAAGGAAGTTATCAAGTCATTTGAATATCTAAATTAAGATCTCTAAGGGCAGGGGTTCTATGTAATATTCAATTGGACATAACATCTGGGCATGATTCCAGTGAATGGTATTAGCTTTTCTTTTTTCCTTTTTTTGAAAGATTTATTTATTTATTTATTTATTTATTTTGCTATAGAGTGCATGCATTTGCCAGAGAGAGAGAGAAAGAGAGAGAGAGAGAAACAGGGAAAGGGAAAGTGATAAATCACCCTCCAGAGGGGAATTGCTGCACCACAGTCCCTTCTCCTCCATTCTTCTCTTGAGACTTTGGACATGTAAGCACACCCACCCAGAATGATTTTTAAGTTGCTAGATCTGGAACTTGAACCAGAATCCTAACCACTGTGCCACTTGCTGGTCCCACATTAGTTTTTCTATTAAGTTTGTTTGTTTGTTTGTTTGTTTATTTATTTATTTGGAGAGGTTTTGGCTATAGGTTGTGTGCACTCACCAGAAAGACATAGACAGAGAAACAGAAAGCGAGAAATCACTCCCCAGGGGAGATGGCTACGCTCAATCCCTTCTCCTCCATTCTCCTCTCAGGATCTTGGGCACGCATGCACACGCACCTAGAATGAGTTTAAGCCACCAGGTCCAGTGGGACTCGAACTGTGGTCAACTACATTGGAGTCCAGCAACATAGCCATTATGCCAACTGCTGGCTTCTCTACTAAGTTTCTATTTCTATACATACTTAGTCAGTATTTATCAGGCACAAAATATTGTGCTAAGCCCTTTCCCACTTTTCACTTAATATTCAGAACAACTCATCATGCTCATTATATATATAAGAATTGACACTCCTAGTTTTCTAGCAATTTCCAAAGATTACCTAGTTGGTGAATTGCAGATTTTCTGACTTAAGTCACAGATTTAATACAATCCCTCTGGTTAGAGGAAATTATTCATTCTCAAGCACCCTCCTTACTATAGACAGAACGATAAATTTATATCTAATCCACTCATCTAATTTTTATAGAGGGTATGAGGAAGATGAAAATGAAGGACCGAGAGACTAGGCAAGGAGTAGATCCCTAGAAGGACATGAACCCGACTTGAGGCCGGGATGGCTGGATGTACAGCGGACATGAAAGAAACTTCTCAGAGTGGGGAATAATCAGAATGGAATATTTCCATTAGGACATGCACAGAAGGAGATGAAGGGAATAGAGCCTAGAGCAGCCACTGGTGCCTCACGTGACCTATGTCAAACTTACAGGGCTCTGGCCTGTGGGGGACTGTGACTGGCTAAAGCCTCCTAGACCCGAGCCTCATAGGAGGGTCCTGGGGAAAAGGCCCCATGGAAGCCCCCTGAGAGGCCAGGACAAGGAGGCAAGGGAATGTCAGGAATGACCCAGCACATGCCTGGTTGTGCAAGAGCCTCATCCTGTTCCTCCCAGAGCTAAGCTGGGCCTATAAAAGACAGCTCCAGCTCCAGCATCGCATCCTCATGTGCTCTGACTTCCCAGGGACCTGTTTGTGCTCCTGTGTGTGACCAGGGTAAGTGGAAACCTGGGAGAACAGAAGGGGCTGAGCAAGACGGAGGAGGGATGACTAGGATTGGGGGAGGCTGTGGAGAGTTGTGTGTTTGGTTTCTGCCATACTGAGCAGGAGTAAGAGTCGTGTTTAATCCCTTTACCTCTGGGGTTTGCTACTACTGACTCAGCTAGGCTAGAGGAGCTAACCATGGGCATCTTTTCCAACTCTATATCCAGTGGCTTTACTTTGGTAGCTTGAAAACAGCCATGTCAGGAACATTTACAACACAGAAGTTGGCAAATACTTCCTTCACACAGGCTTTTTGTTCTGGAGTGCTCATTGTGAAACATGTCTAGAGCACTCTTGGATGTCTCTGCAATATTACTTGGAGACACTTGTATTACTAGAAAGGACACTTTAGCGGTTGTAAGTACCTTATATAGGCTTGTGGGTGTGGAGCACTCCCAGGATTTCTCAAGAGAGAAGTATCAAGGAGCCCATTCTATTGACTTTTAATAAAGTACATTTATCTTAAGGAAAGAATCAAGTTGTTTCTTTCAGGTTTCTGAAGTAATTGCAGGATCTAAATATCATTCCTCTTCTACATACATAGTGACTTTTAAAAGAAAAATAGTTGTGACCTTTGTTTTGAAATATTTAAAGAGTTTTATTACTATTTCTTAGGTCAACTGATTTGCCAAGATGTCCTGCCAGCAGAACCAGCAGCAGTGCCAACCCCCTCCCAAGTGCACCCCCAAGTGCACCCCAAAGTGTCCACCAAAGTGTCCTCCTAAATGTCCACCCCAGTGCCCAGCCCCATGTCCCCCTCCAGTCTCTTCCTGCTGTGGCCCCAGCTCTGGGGGTTGCTGTGGCCCCAGCTCTGGGGGCTGCTGTGGCTCAAGCTCTGGGGGTTGCTGTGGCCCCAGCTCTGGGGGCTGGTGCAGTGCTGGGGGTGGCGGCTGCTGCCTGAGTCACCACAGGCCCCATCTCTTCCACCGGCGCCGCCGGCACCAGAGCTCTGATTGCTGCGAGTGTGAGCCTTCAGGAGGCTCTGGCTGCTGCCATGGATCTGGGGGCTGCTGCTGAGCTGAGCCTGCAAGGACTATCGGGGGAAGGATGGTCAAGAACCTGCTCCAGCCTGATGTTTCCCTCTTTCCACACCCTCTCATCCAAATCATCTAATTCATGGGTTGGCAGGGAACACGGAGACTCATAGAGATTCCTGGGAGGAACTTTGTGTTTGATTGACCAGATGCTCAGCCTGGACATGCATCTCTTCCTCTTGACATCATGTTATAATAAAGCTATGATTTCATACTCACAAAATATTTTGATGACTTTGTGTGTGTATGTGTGTATGTGTGTGTGTGTGTGATATCAAATGTCCTCTAAAGGTCAGGGCTCCAGAGACAAGCTTTTTATGATGCAAGAAAGGACTTGAATAAAGGACAACTGAACAGATGCTCTCAGGTCTGATTCCCTCCATCTGTAGGATGGTTGGAGCCCTAAGGAGCTCACTCCCAGCCTCTGCAGCTTTGCTTTTTCTCCACTGAGCTGTATACATGTTATTTATTTTTGTGCGTTTTAGAAGTTAAGAAAGGTTCGGAAGTTCCATTGGTTTAATTTGGGAGTCTAGAGAGAAGGACAAGTCTTTATCTAATAGAACTTTACAATTGTTAGTAGTGATAGTTGGATAAAATGCTTGAAATGAATATTTTGACTGTCCTTCCCTCAGAATACAACCCATGGTCACTGAACTCCCTTGTGGAGAAGGGGAGTCTGGTATCAGCCTGTGACTTTCTGTTCAGGATATGTGGTCTCTGTACTCAGTGTTTGCTGTGCTTCCCAGGACCTTGCCCTGACTCCATGTTTATTGGCCGTTTCTACAAAATTATGCATGCTATTTAAAAAATTTTCTTTTTGATTGTAAAGATCTCTTACTATATCAGAGAAATTAACTTTGCTCAGTCTTTATTAAAGCCCTTACTGCATCAGATTTTATTGACTCTGTTTATGATATAGTTTTTCCCTAGAAACATTTCCAGTGTTTATATAATCAAATAGACCTTTTGGTTAAGAAGATTTTCCTGTTCTTAGTGCTTACATGTCAGCAAGCAAAACAGACAGATCCTATTCTACCCCCTCCCTTAAAGCAAAATAAAACCTTCCTTTAATTAGTAATATCCAGCACTGAGTCCAAATGAGTTTGGAAATGGGGAAGGCTAGCCTAAGGGCACGGACACCTGAATCAGCTCCAGGGACGTCTGCCTTAAATAATAGGAGCTCACCCTGCCCCCCATTTCCCCAGTGGTAGGCTAGCTGGGGCTCTTGTACTCTGTTCTTGGCGAGCAGAATCCCTTCCCTATTTTGCCTTCAATACACAAGATATTCAATCTAATTATTTAGATTTCAGTTGCATCTTACCTGTGTTTGGTATTTGTATGTGTATGTGTATATTAGAAATGTTTGGCTGCTATAACAGAAACTCAAATGGCAACAACTTAAAAAAGCAAGGGAACCAGCAGTTAGCATAATGGCTATGTCACTGGACTCCCATGTAGTCGACCGCGGTTCACGTCCTGGACCCGGTGGCTTAAAACTTATGCCGGGCACGTATGCATGCATGCCCAAGATCCCGAGAGGAGAATGGAGGAGAAGGGATTGCAGGGGACCATCCCCCGTGGGTGGGTGGTGATTTCTCGCTTTCTGTCTCTCTGTCTCTCTCTGCCTGGTGAGCGCACATGCCCTATAGCAAAACCCTCTCCAAAAAAAAAGGCAAGCCAGCTATTTTCCACTCAGATATTGAGAAGTAAGATACTGAGAAGGGCAGAGTATGGCTACTATGGTGCCCCCATGCAAGCAGCAGAGATGATGTCCTTCTGTCTTACTTGTACGTCGTCAGTGCTGTTGGTTTTCTGGAAGGCGCTTCATGGTCTCAGGTTGTCTGATGGCGTTATGATGGTCAAGGGTGTTTCAGGCAGGGAGGAAAAAAAAATAACAGTGAGTAAAAAGCCTCCCTTATTAAGTCGTTCTAGAGCCCCAAAGACGTCTTAAACCTCACAGGCTGCCTACTCTACAAGTGAGGCAAAGAAGTGGAGGCTTTGATATGTAGGTATTATATTGTTTCTGGGCAAAATTTAAACATATAAATTAAAAATGAAGGGAAATGTACATATTAAGCAAATACTTAGTGGTTCCTGGTAGATTATGATTGTAGGAAAAAGATGGCTGAGTCTCTGTGTATCTGGAAATAGTGACACAGGTGCTCCTTCATCTGCATCTGAAAGAATCACACAGGTGTGTGTTTTCATAAACATTTAGACAATCATACCCATAGTGCCATGGGCTCCTATGCACACAGTAAGACAGGTCTGGGAAGAGTGGATGATTAGATAGGGAATTTGCAGCACCACAGCTGGAAGGTATGCAGGGGTATGGGAAGCTTTGTGGAGGAAAGTCTAAGGGGAACTCAGGGTTATCTCAGGCTACCTCCTTACTCCGACTCCTTGGTCCAGAGGTGGACCAAGGACCAGGGTTCTTGATCACTCTCAGGTCAGGAGGAGAGTGAAGCAGAAACTCAGAGTATCAGGCTCAGAGACAAGCTGTACAAGTATCACATGCATTTGTTTCATAGCTCTATCTTTTACAAAAATATATAGCAGGGCATTATTACTTGTGTCTTTTCATTACTGTGTGTATGATTATGTCTTTGACTAGACTGATATCCAATGTATTCATGTTAGCAAGATTCATTTTGTGTGCTGTATAGATAAACAGTGATTAAATGTAAATAAAATAAGAAAAAAAGTTAAACTATTAATAGTATATTCATATAATTAGATTTATGTATTAAATAAATTCTTTTTTTTAAATATTAGAATAATCACCAAAATTTTGCTTGGAGTGACCAGAAAGTATAACTTGGGATAGAATTGTCTTTATAACATCCATTCTTCCCTTCCAGAAGATAGACTCACCTCTTTCTTTTAAAATTTAAACATTAATTTAAAAAATTCTTATTTAACTATATTATTATTATTATTTTAATTTGACCAGAGAGAGACAAAGAGAGAGAGAGGGAAAGTGAGAATGCAAGCTCCTGGATCTGGGACTCCAACCGCAATTAAAAATGAAGGGAAATGTACATATTAAGCAAATACTTAGTGGTTCCTGGTAGATTATGATTGTAGGAAAAAGATGGCTGAGTCTCTGTGTATCTGGAAATAGTGACACAGGTGCTCCTTCATCTGCATCTGAAAGAATCACACAGGTGTGTGTTTTCATAAACATTTAGACAATCATACCCATAGTGCCATGGGCTCCTATGCACACAGTAAGACAGGTCTGGGAAGAGTGGATGATTAGATAGGGAATTTGCAGCACCACAGCTGGAAGGTATGCAGGGGTATGGGAAGCTTTGTGGAGGAAAGTCTAAGGGGAACTCAGGGTTATCTCAGGCTACCTCCTTACTCCGACTCCTTGGTCCAGAGGTGGACCAAGGACCAGGGTTCTTGATCACTCTCAGGTCAGGAGGAGAGTGAAGCAGAAACTCAGAGTATCAGGCTCAGAGACAAGCTGTACAAGTATCACATGCATTTGTTTCATAGCTCTATCTTTTACAAAAATATATAGCAGGGCATTATTACTTGTGTCTTTTCATTACTGTGTGTATGATTATGTCTTTGACTAGACTGATATCCAATGTATTCATGTTAGCAAGATTCATTTTGTGTGCTGTATAGATAAACAGTGATTAAATGTAAATAAAATAAGAAAAAAAGTTAAACTATTAATAGTATATTCATATAATTAGATTTATGTATTAAATAAATTCTTTTTTTTAAATATTAGAATAATCACCAAAATTTTGCTTGGAGTGACCAGAAAGTATAACTTGGGATAGAATTGTCTTTATAACATCCATTCTTCCCTTCCAGAAGATAGACTCACCTCTTTCTTTTAAAATTTAAACATTAATTTAAAAAATTCTTATTTAACTATATTATTATTATTATTTTAATTTGACCAGAGAGAGACAAAGAGAGAGAGAGGGAAAGTGAGAATGCAAGCTCCTGGATCTGGGACTCCAACCGCAGTTGGCCATTTGGGAATCCAGCATCCTTAACAATCATGTCACATGCCAGTCCCTATTTATTGATTTTTAGAGAGAAAAGAGAATAAAGATATCCTTGACTGGGCTTGGCTTCATAGTGATTCTTCCTGCAACTTCTTACAAATCCAGTACCATGTGGGTTGGTGGGTCTGCCTAGCAGGTTCAACTTGGACTCAGGCCATCCATGTAGCTCTAGCATCATACTTTGGTGCCCTACCACTTGTGCCATGATGTTCAGGCCAAAATTTGCCTCTTCACTGAACTTTTATTTTGTATGTGAGAGCAAAGTTATATGTAGCTTCATTGATAATAGCTCTTAAGGTTTTATTAAGGCAATTTTTATTATGAGGCTTTTTTTTTTTTTTTTCCTGAGACTATTTCTAAGTATTTTTCCTATGGTTTTTATGTAAAATATCATTTCTTCTCAGAGCTTCAAACTCAACTTTGTTTTTTTTAATAGTAATTCCTGGTCAGCATAAGAGGATTTTTAAAAATTTTGTACTAAATTTAAGAATTTTCTTGTTTGGATTTCCATATATTCTATATTTATAATCATGGTAATTCGAAGAACTATTTTTGTTTCCTTCTTTAAGTCATTTTACCTCTGTTTCTGTTTTATATATCTAGCTGAGTTTGATAGCTAATTCAGTCCCTGAATAAAATAAAATAGTGATGAGGCTCTCATTTGTGATAGGCATTCTTCATCATATAACAAATAGCTTTTCCAAAAAATTTAGCAAGGTTTTGTTGTTGTTGTTGTTTTTCTTAAAGCAGGACATTGTGTTGAGTTTTTTTTTTTTAAGAATTATGATTTAATTTTATTTATTCATTCATTTATTTTAATTTGACCAGAGAGAGACACAGAGAGAGGGAAAGTGAGAAAGCCACCAGGTCCAGGACTCGAACCATGGTCAGCCATGTGGCAGTGTCCAGTACCTTAACCACCACACTACCTGCTGGCCCCATAGTGTTGAGTTTTTAAAATTCCTTTTTAGAAAGGCTAAGATAATCATGCCTCCTAGAGTGTGAGTGCTGTTGTCCAGTACTTGTGGCCTATTATTATTATTATTATTATTATTCTCAGTATTGGGCACAGAGTAGGTATTCAACAGGTATTTATTGAATTAACAGATTGATGAATGACTCAATGAACCTCATAATAGTAATTTTTATTATAGCCACAGACATTTAAGATCAAGTGAAAGTTTAGATGAAGAAACCTAGCCAGAACAGTAAAATGACTTTCACAAAGTGGCAGATGATAGTGAGAACAAGGCTGGGCCTTAAACACATGTCTAGTGTCCAAAGTAGTGCAGAGTACGCAAATTTCATCTCTTGTCTTCTCAGAAACTCCTATGACTCTCCACTACTCATTGAAGGAATTAAAACTTAGATATTTAATAGTCAAGGTCATTTATAATCTATTCACAGTGGAATTTTCCATAAAGCACAATTGCCCATAAAAACCCTTTGCAGAAATCAAACTGCTCAGTTGGTTGTTCCCGTGGTGCTATGATTCTCTCCAGTCTCTGCTTCAGGTCCTTGTCTGAAACCCTGCCTCCTCCTCTCCACTTACCTGGCTATTTCTACCAGGTTAATGTTGTGCAGCAGCTGGACCAACATACATACAAAAGTTGAAGTAATCTAATTTCTGAGTTTGCTCTTAACATTTATTACTTCATTTTGTATATCTTCTTTCATCATTGGTCAATACCTTAGTTAAAATAAATGGCCCGGAATTATTTGAACCAAGTAACACCTTAAAAGTCAGGAAGATACAATATTCATTTATTTCTTTTACTAACACTGGGGTAAACACTGATATTTTTCACTTCTTAGAGATGGAATATTTATGTACACAGGATACCCATTTTACATAAGAACTTACTTCTAGAGCTTCTGCATATCCTTCAAAGTCTATCTTCAGTTCACCCTTTTCAAAGGAGCCTTTCCACATCCCTTTACTGGCAAAACCTTCTTGTCTGTTAAATCTGGTGGTTTTCAATTCTGTCCACACGTAATAATCAGTTAGCAGAACATTTGTAAAACATTGCTGCCTTGGTCCCACTTCCAGAAAAATTAGTCAAAAATTACTATTTTTTTCTTTTCTTTTTTTTTTTTTGTTTCCAATATTACTGTCTGAGAACAACCAGAGCAAGAACTATGAGGTCACCAAGGTCTTGAAAATATTGACATCTTCCACAGAGTATAATAAAATAAGAAATGGATAAAGAATAAATTCAAAAGATACTGGCACCTCACTGGTGTCCATTAATGTTACAGCGAGGCTGAGTTTAGAGCTATCCCTGTAGGCTGACGGAGAGGAGAGAAGTTAGTACTGCATGTCATGGCTGCAGATATGCAGGTTGGGATTCCAAAGGAAGTCATCATAGGCACAAGTTGCCACAGCAAGATCTCAGGGAATGTGCAGACCAGAGCCTTTGCCTGGGACAACCAGCATAAAGATCCAGAGTATGGTGCTCTGTGTTTCCTATTGAGCTTCTGATAAGAAGCAGCTCTGGCCCTTGGAGGTTTTGAGGATCTCCATTTCCCCAGGACTCAGCTTTATATAATCTTAGATTTCTGAAGAAACTTTGGATGGCATTACAGTGGGAAGAGAGGCAGGATTCCCTGGGTATTAGAATATATGTTTGGGAGAAATTGAGGTGAGTGGGAGGATTAAAGGATGTTTAAGGATTCCTATGAGTTGGATTATTCAAAATATGACCCAAGTGAAGAGGTGTCAACGGCAGCTAGAACACACTGAAGTAGGATGGTTGTCACTTTGGCCCAAACTACCAGATACCTACAAATAGAACTACCATATGATCCAGAAATTCCATTCCTGGGTATTTACCCAAAGGATAGGAATGCACTCAGTCAGAAAAACACTTGCACATCCATGTTTATTGCAGCATTATTCACAATTGCTAGGACATGGAACTAACCTAAATGTCCATGAACAGATGAATGGATTGAAAAAGTGTGGCACATATACACTTTGGAATACTACCCTGCCATAAAAAACAATGAGACCCTCAACAATAATGTCCACACTCAATATATACTGAACTTGCACTCTATGGCAGAAACTGAAATATTGGATGGTATAAAGGCATGGAGAGCAACTGTGGATACCAGAGACAGTGTGGGGGGAGGGTGGGAAATGGTGGAGGGGGTGCAGGGAGAGAATCAAGGAGAAAGAGAAAGAAGCAAAACATATTTAAGAACACAAAATGGAAAATTATCTGTTGATAATAATATGTATGGTAATATCTTTGACTGAGCTAAAATACAGTGTATTTTGGATGGGAAAATTTATTTGTATATGCTATAATGATACACCATAATTGTCTAATAACTAATAATAATAATAAAATATATAATCATGTTATCTGAAAATACGAACAAAAACAAAAACAAAATCACCAGAGAGCTCTTCAACACCACATCAAGCAGAAGATTTATCTTATAATGTTCTTAAGTCCAAAAAGGATCAGCCTGGGAAGTAGGAAATTAGAATAGAAGCAAAGATCCTTGGCCTTATGATTGTCCCAGTACTGACCCTCTGAGATCAATGGTCATATCCCAGAGATGTAGCAGCAGAAAGTCCATGTCTGTCATTGTCACTGCTGTAGCACAGCTCATCTACATGGTTCTGGGGTGCCTGTAGTAACGCAGGGAGTAGCTGCTCCCAGAGCTGGACCAATATCACCTGTGCTAGGAAATGCCTGGTTGTGGGCGTGGGGATAGGCTTACAAGCAGGCTTGTGGAAAGGGTTTGCTTATACTATCATCGGACTCAATGAAATGATATTTCAGCATGAGTTAAATCAAGTTCAAAGTAAATTAAGCAGTACGAGGCATGTATAAACCTAGAAAAATGATACTTTTGCTTTAGTAAACAACTCTCCCTCTGCTTGTAAGTCTACCACGTTACCATTTTGTGGAGCTGCTTGCCTTTCAGTGGAATGGCTGCTAAGTACGGTTCCACTACAGTCTGTCACATCGGGCAGCATTTCTCTCTTCACACTTAATTCAACACTATGTAATTATAAAACTATACATTTGTACTTACTATGTGACATGATGCTTCTAAGTGTTTATGTGTAACTGAATTAACAAAAGAAGTAAATTTACATAATATAACTATTAGGTATTTATAGTTATTACCCACACTTCCCAGGTGGGAAAATTGGCAGTTTAAGGACCTGCTCCAAAGTTCCCTAACAAGCACCTGATTCCCAGAATTCAAGCCCAGATCTTCAGCTCTAGATTCCGTGTTCCTTGTTGGTACTCTCAAGTTGAACTTGGGAGACCTGTGCTATTTTTTTGAATTTGAAATTCAAACTGCTTAAACTAAGTTACTCCCAATGAGCTAGACTCAGAGTAACTAATCTCTTATTTTCAGACTTCTCATCCTATTGTTCTGGACTAGTTCCCATCCAGCCTAAAATACCCTTCTATTTCTCACACCCTTCTCTTCCATATTGCTCTTCCTTTCTAAAAAATTATTCTCTAGGAGGGACTCATAATTGCTGGCCTCGCTCCTGCTCTGAACCCCTTCAGTGAATAAACTCATGATAATGGCAGATGAAGGAAAGAACAGGTCTCTGGTAAGTAAAAACAAATGGGGGCATGAGATGTTGTTTATAGTAGTTACTGGGATAGTTTCCATGTTCATTCTGGCTTTTGGAGTAGCAGGAAGTGATACTTACATTAAAGGTGCATGTGGAGGGTCAGCCACCAATGGTGGGTTGGTTAAAGCAGCTAGATCTCACATAGCTGACTGTGTGGTTCGAGTCCTGGGCTTGGTGGCTTGAAAAAACATGCTGACACCTGTGCAGAAGTGCCCAAAATCCCCAAAAGAGGGAGAGCTGGAGGAGAAGAGATTTTGGCATGACCATCTCTGGTAGGGGTGCTTTCTTTTTTTTTGGAGAGGTTTTTGCTATAGGGCACATATGCTTGCCAGAAAGACAGAGAGAGACACAGAGACAGAAAGCGATAAATCTCCCCCTGGGGGGATGGCCACAACACAATTCCTTCTCCTCCATTATCCTCTCGGGATCTTAAGCATGCATGCACACATGCCTGGCATGAGTTTAAGCCACCGGGTCCGGGACTTGAACTGCAGTCGGCTACATGGGAGTACAGCAACATAGCCATTATGCTAACTGCTGGTCCCAGGGGGTGCTTTCTTATTTCTGGCAATCTGGAGGAAGAGGCTGGAGAAGAAGGGAGTTTATTTCTGTATCTTAGTTACAGGGAGACAGCCAGCAAGTACCACCAAACTGTCTCAAAAAGCTTAGCACGTGCTCAATATTTATAGATACAAACATGTGTGAATAATTTCTGACTATAATCAGCCGTTCAACTGTTTTCCTTTGAACAATTACTCTTATCCCTATTTCTCTTCAAATACTCATTCTTGGTTTCTCATCTGGTTGTTCCTCAAACAGACCTCTCCATAACTCAGCACTTTATGTTAGATTGTTCTTGTCATGGGCCTTTGTTTAATTTCAGAATGGATGCAATCCTCTAAGCCTCAAACTGCCCTGCTTCATTCTCACATTCTCTCTCACACACTCTCTCTGGTGAGCACAGGTACCCCCTAGGGGGGAAGAAAAAGTGCACACATAGCTGTTCCTGATATTATTGTTTCCTTCTTTCTTCTGTCCTTGAAAATCTGTGGAGATTCCAGGCTTCCTCATCAGATTCTGGTGCTCAGAATTTACTTAGGCAGTAAGAATCTAGCCACCGGGCAATGAATCTGGGACCCAGGTCAGTATACCACCATATCTTTCTGGGAAATGTAGGTCATACTTTCACTGTCCAGTCTGTTTTGTGAGTGGGTGGCTCAGGACTAGAGTTATGACTTTTAAGTAGGGAGGAGTGGTTGTAATGAGCTAAAAGATGTGTTTTAGGTAGAAACTATAATATACATTGTTTCTTACAGAAAACAGAATTTGTAAATGAATGGCGCTGGCAAGGTCCTAGGCCTGATAAATAGAAGTAGTACCAGAAAGAGAGAGCATGTTTTGGAGTTGAGTTTTGTGGTAGAATTAGTATGAGATTATCAAAAACTTTTGCAATTTTAGAAGACATTTGGCTGAACCAACCTTCACGTCAATGGTTTCCTAAGTAAAAGGGAATCAGCTAAAGGGAATATCTCAAATAAGTTTCATATTGGGACCAGCAGTTGGCATAATGGCTATGTTGCTGGACTCCCATATAGTTGATTGTGGTTCGAGTCCTGGACCTGGTGGCTTAAACTCATGCTGAGCACATTTGCATGTGTGCCCAAGAGCCTGAGAGGAGAATGGAAGAGAAGGGATTGTGGTATGGCCATCCCCCATGGGCAGTGATTTATCGCTTTCTGTCTCTATGTCTCTCTCTGTCTTTCTGGCGAGCATACATGCCCTATAGCAAAAACCTCTAAAAATAATAATAAAAAAAACCCCTCTCATATCATTTTTCTAATAACATTTCTTTCATCCGTTGATTCATATTAATCAATAACCCATGGGCAATAATTAGACTCTTTGGGAAAACAAACATTTATTTATTTATTTATTTATTTATTTTTGGAGATTTTTACTATAGGGTGCATGTGCTCACTGGAGAGACAGAGAGAGACAGAGAGATTGAAAGTGAGAATTCACCCCAGGGTGAGGGCACACCACAATTTCTTCATCTCCAGTCTTCTCTCAGGATATTAGGCACGCACACACATGCACCCAGAATGAGTTTAAGCCACTGGGCCTGGGACTCAAACCATGGTCCACTACATGGGAGTCCAGTAACGTAACCGTTACGTCATCTGCTGGTCCCAGAGAACAAATGTTTAGACAACTCATGCTCTGGAGACAAAATGACTGTGGACATGGGTCCAAGAATACCTAGAATTCTTATGTACTGATGCCAAAGGTCCTGGGCCTGATCTCTAACAGTGATTGATCATATAAAATCACAAAAGGAAAATCAGAAGAATATTTTATTTCCTGAGACTGGCTTCCTAAGAACAAGGCACCCAACAACTTGGCAGTCTTTTATTCAACTCTTCTGTGCTACCCTTAGCCTTGCAAATGTACATTCATGCACATGCGGTACACACCCATTCCACATACATGAAGGCACCGCCCATCCCATTCTCTTCCTTTGTGGTTACTATCTTCTTTGTCAGTGAGAATGAGGAAACTCTTTATGACATAACCCAGGGTATTGTCAGATTACCTAGAGTCTCACTGGAGAGACAGAGAGAGACAGAGAGATTGAAAGTGAGAATTCACCCCAGGGTGAGGGCACACCACAATTTCTTCATCTCCATTCTTCTCTCAGGATATTAGGCACGCACACACATGCACCCAGAATGAGTTTAAGCCACTGGGCCTGGGACTCAAACCATGGTCCACTACATGGGAGTCCAGTAACGTAACCGTTACGTCATCTGCTGGTCCCAGAGAACAAATGTTTAGACAACTCATGCTCTGGAGACAAAATGACTGTGGACATGGGTCCAAGAATACCTAGAATTCTTATGTACTGATGCCAAAGGTCCTGGGCCTGATCTCTAACAGTGATTGATCATATAAAATCACAAAAGGAAAATCAGAAGAATATTTTATTTCCTGAGACTGGCTTCCTAAGAACAAGGCACCCAACAACTTGGCAGTCTTTTATTCAACTCTTCTGTGCTACCCTTAGCCTTGCAAATGTACATTCATGCACATGCGGTACACACCCATTCCACATACATGAAGGCACCGCCCATCCCATTCTCTTCCTTTGTGGTTACTATCTTCTTTGTCAGTGAGAATGAGGAAACTCTTTATGACATAACCCAGGGTATTGTCAGATTACCTAGAGTCCCAACAATCTCCTGAGGAATTAGCAACTCAGAGAACACTCAGATCCAAGCCTCATCTTCTATCCACAAGGATTTCACCGTGGTCTTCAGAATGTCCACTGGATTGGGAGTTCCCAGAAGTCACAACGTACATGTTATTTACCTCTGTAAACCTAATTGTTCTGACAAATGTGCACTGAATACCTGGTAGATGATACAATAATGTATTTTTGATTAATTGCTGTCTTTATATATCAGAATTTTACACTTTGACCTGAAAATTATTAAGGATTCCTAAAACAGAACCAAATTGAAAATGGGATATCTTTTAGTTGGAGAGAATTTTTAAAATGATATACTCTTACATTCTAGGCAACACGTATATGAAGGAAGGAACTATATCTTTTTCAAAAGCTGTATTTAAAATTCATGCTACATAGTAGGCCCTCAGTAAATGGTCAATTAATAAAGTGTATTGATGAGTAGAAGAATGTATCTAACTGAAAATTGTGTTAGATTCCTTACTCTTTTCTTATTCATTACCAAGGTTAAATAAGCCATTTGACTGCCATTACTGTTTTAATGAGAAATAAAAATGCTTATCAGAATCCCGAATGCATAATGTTTATTCTGAAAAGGATGTGCACTAGCCTACTTACATTATAGAAGTTTTTATATTTATTCATGATAGAGCACGTGCACACATATATGAGAGTAAGAGAGAATAAGATAGAGGGAGAGAGAGAAAGAGACAGAGGGGTACCTGCCAGAGGGCCCAGTCACTCTGTGATCACCTTCTCCAGCTCTCTGGTCCCTCAGATTCTGGGTACTTCTCTGAGTGCTCAGTGTGTTTCAGGATGACTGGGCCAGGGGTTAGTTGCATGATCTCCATGTGGGACCCAATCTCTTTTGAGTGTGCATTACCACTGTGCCACAGAGCCACCCTCTAATTACATCTTTAAATAAAATTTCTGAGTACAGGAACTGAGTCCGCATCTGTCTCATATGCTGCCTGGAAAATGTGCCTAGACAGCCATATGTTCTTTTAAAAACTGACATTCTTTAAGAATTTCCTTGTGCCTTCTCATGAGTTAATAGTCCCAACAATCTAGGGAAGAAAATACTAAATGCCTATTTTATTGTTGAGAATTTATATTATCTAAATAAAGCTGTTAAGGTCACTTGGCTCATATATAAAGAGCTAAAATTTGAACCCAGCTTTACTGATTCCAGATTGAGAGAGTACTACCTTATAGTGAAAACTGACTTGTAGTAGAGTGGACATTTTTACTCCTAAGTCAAGAGTTTACCCACCATCATCATCACCACCAAATCTGAGGAAGTCATACTTATCTACCTAATAATCCTGTTAGTGGTAACCTGTGGTCTACATGGGACCTAAAGTCAGAGACGAAGGACTGACTAGGATGGGTGCCTATTTCCTGAGAAGGACACGGTCCCTGATCCAGTGCTCCAGAGAGACCAGTCTCTCCATGAAAGTAGGGCTCAGAAGACCATCCTTGAAGATGAAAGAAGCAAGAGCTAAACCCTTCCACAAGGAAGGTGTAGTATGGATCTCTCATCTCCTCAACGGTCTCTGCCTGAGGCTTTGTCAAGACATACATTCCTTGAGAATCTCCAAGCAGCACCTTAGGCACCCAGCCTAAAGGAAGGGTGTGACTGGAGAAGCCCTGTAGGCCCCAGGCCTTGGGTGGGGGTTCCTTAGAATTCACAAGACTTCCTAGAAGGCAGGGACAAAGATGCAGGGGAATGTCAGCAATGACCTAGCCATGCCTAGTTGTGCAAGAGCCACATTCTGCCCTTCCCAGAGCTAAGCCCAGGCCTATAAAAGACTGAACTGGCTACGGCACCTCAGTCTCTTCTGCTCTAACTCCCAGGGACCTACCTGTGCTCCTGTGTGTGACCAGGGTAAGTGGGAACCAGGACCAGAGTGGGGCTGAGTATGATATAAGGTTGGAGATGATGGGAAGGAGACCGTGGAGAGTTGTATGTTGGGTTTCTGCCTTCTGAGTAGAAATAAGACTCAATCTTAATGAATTTTTTGAAGTGTGAGGTTTGCTTCAGCTGCCTTAGCTGAGCTAGGGGAACCTACTGTGGGCATCTTTCCAAACTCTTTGTTCAGTAACTTTACATTCGTAAAACGGCCATGTTGGGAATACTTACATCATGGAAATTGACATGTTTCACATCAGGGCTTTTGATTTGGAGTGCTCATTGAGAAAAATTCATAGCACTCTGTAGTACTTTTGTAATTTATGCTTCGGGTAGTAAAATGAATCCTTCAGGGGTTGCAGGCACTTGATACTGGCTTGTGAGAATGGAACACTTCCAGACTCCTCCCCAAAGAAAGAATATGAAGTTGATTGTATTGATTAATTAATCTGTGTACTTTTTTCTGGAGTAAATATTCAGGTTAGGTCTTTTCAGGTTACTGACACAATGTATAATCTAAGTATTGTTCCTCTTCTACATACATTTCGATTTTGAAAGACATAACTTGACCAGTGTTTCTGAATGCTTAGAATTTCACTGTTACCTTCTAGGTTGATTGATCTGCCAGGATGTCCTGCCAGCAGAACCAACAGCAGTGTCAACCTCCTCCCAAATGCACCCCCAAGTGCACTCCAAAATGTCCACCAAAGTGTCCCCCCAAATGCCCACCCCAGTGCCCAGCCCCATGTCCTCCTCCAGTCTCTTCCTGCTGTGGCCCCAGCTCTGGGGGTTGCTGTGGCTCCAGCTCTGGGGGCTGCTGCAGCTCTGGGGGTGGTGGCTGCTGCCTGAGCCACCACAGGCCCCACATCTTCCACCGGCGCCGCAGGCACCAGAGTTCTGACTGCTGCGAGAGTGAGCCCTCTGGAGGCTCTGGCTGTTGCCATGGATCTGGGGGCTGCTGCTGAACTGTGCCTATAAGGGCTATTGGGGGAATGAATGATCAAGAACCTACTCCAGCCTGATGCTCCCTCTTTTCACATTCTCTCACCAAACTTACCCAACTCATGGGTTGGCAGGGGTCACAGAGACTCATAGAGATTTCTGGGAGTAACTTTGTGTTGGGTTGGGCTCCTCAAAGGCTCAGTTTGAACATGCATTTCTTTCCCTCCTGACATCATGTTATAATAAAGCTCTGATTTCCTACTCACAAAAATGTTTTGGCCACTTTCCTCTTATTTTTCTCTCTTTTTCTTTCTTTCTTTCTTTCTTTCTTTCTTCTTTCTTTCTTTCCCTTTTTTTTTTTTGTTATATCTCATATCTTCTGGTGTCAGGAACTCAGAGGCATGTTTTTTATGATGCAAGGATAGTACCTGAATAAGAGATAATTGATAATATTAATTCAGAAATGGCTATTGCAGATCTCTGCCTCTCCTACTCTTCCCTGGGTCAACCTTACTGCTGTGAAGCTACCAGACTGGGCACCCCACCTTCCAGACCATAGGCATTAGTAAGGATAGAACAGTTGCAGGCATCTCCATCTCTGCCTCTCCTGCCTCTCCTTGGGTCCACCTTAACTACTGTGAGGATTCCAGCATGGGTACCCCCACTTCCAGACCATAGGCATTAGTAAGGACAGAATAGTTGCAGGCATCTCCATCTCTGCCTCTCCTGTCCTTCCCTGGGTCAACTTTTACTGCTGTGAAACCCCAGGCCTACCTCTCCCCCTTCCAGACCATAGGCATTAGTAAGATAGGCAAAAACACTTCTCTATCCTGTTGTTTTCTATCTTTTCTAACCTACTTCTGAATGGCTTCATGGCTACTGAAGATATTAAGAATGAAATAAAAAGATTCATGGAAATAAATGATAATGTGTGCATGAGTTTCCATAATTCATGGGACACTGCAAAAGCAGTCATAAGAGGTAAGTTCATAGCAATTAGTGTGCATAAGAAAAAGATGGAAAGCTGGCAAAAGAACAACCTAACATCATGCCTCAGGGAATTGGAAAAACAAGAACAAAATATCCTAAAAATGCCAGAAGAAAATAAATAATAAAGATTCAAGCAGAAATAAATGAAATAGAAAATAAATCAACTATACAGAAAATGAATGAAAGCACAAACTGGTTTTTTGAAAAGATAAACAAGATTGACGGATCATTAGCTAGAATAATTAAAAAGAAGAGAGAAAAGAACAAGATAAATCAAATTCTCAGTGAAACAGGCACTATTACCACAGACATAATAGAAATACAAGATATTACTAGAGGATACTATGAGTGACTACACACCAATAAGCAAGAAAACCTGGGTGAGATGGACAAATTTCTGGGAATATAATCTACCAAGATTGACTCAGGAGACATAGAAAGCCTGAATAGACCATAACAAGCAATGAAATTGAATCAGTAATAAATAACCTCCCAGCAAAGAAAATTCCAGGCCCTGATGGCTTTACTACTGCATTTTACAAAATTTTAAAGAAGAGGCAACTGTTTCTAGAGATCTAAAAGGAAAGAACTTTTCCAAATTCCTTTTATGAAGCTTCCATCACCCTCATTCCCCAAACAGATAAGGATAGGACCGAAAAGGAAAATTATAGACCTTAACTCTGATGAATATAGATGAAAAAAATCTCAACAAGATTATTGCAAACCGTATCCAACAGCATATCAAAAAGATTATTCATCACTACAAGGTAGGCTTTATTCCAGGGATGTAAGGGTGGTTCAACATATGTAAAATGATAAATGTAATATACTATATGAAAAGAAAGATAAAACCCATAATGATCATTCCAATTGATGCAGGAAAAGCATTTGACAAAATAAAACATTCTTTAATGATTAAGACTCTCAGTAAAATCAGCATATAAGGATCATTTCTCAGCATAATAAAAAGCTATCTATGAGAAACCTATAGCTAACACTATACTGAAAACCGAGAAGGCTGCCTACTCTGTCTACTCCTATTCAATATAGTACTGGAAGTCCTAGCCAGTGCAATCAGACAAGAAAATGATATAAGGGAAAGAAGAGTTGAGATTATCTCTGTTTGCAGATGACATGATTGTATTCATAGAAGACCCAGTAGTATCTACAGAAAAAATTCTTGAAGTAATAAATGTGTGCAGTAAATGGCAGGATACAAAATTAACTTATAAACAACTATAGCATTTCTATATACAGACAACAAGCAGACAGAGGCAGAACTAAAGAAAGTAATCCCGTTTACCATAGCTGCAAAAAGTATAAGGTACCTAGGAATAAAAGTAACCAAGAAAGTCAAAGATTTCTATAAGGAAAACTATGAAAATCTTCAAAAAAGATATTGAAAACAACACAAAGAAGTGAAAGGACATTCCAAGTTCCTGGATTGGGAGAATTAATATAATCAAAATGGCAATTGTACCCAAATTAATCTACATACTTGATGCAATCTCTCTAAAATTACGAGATGTCCTTCACAGATCTAGAAAAGACAATCATATCTGGAATCATAAAAGACCCTATATTGTCAATTCAATCCTATGCAAAAAGAGTGGAGTGGGTGGCATCTCACTTCCTGACCCCAAAATATATTACAAAATTGTAATAGTCAAAACAGCGTGGTACTGGCACAAAAAAAGACATGAGGACCAATGGAACAGAGTAGAGACCCCAGAAATAAACCTCAAAACATACAGCCAACTGATCTTTGATAAAGGGTACCAGTCAATCCAGTGGGAAAAGAAAAACATCTTTAGTAAATGGTGTTGGAAAAACTGAGTATCCATCTGCAGAAAGATGAATCTGAACACCTCTCTATCACCATTAACAAAAGTAAACTCAAAGTGGATCAAAGATCTAAATATAAGACCTCAAACTATAAAATTACCAGTGGAAAACACTGGGGAAACTCTGGGTGGCATTTGAGTAGGCAAAGACTTCTTAAGCAAGATCCTCAAAAAACAGGCAAAATAGACAAGTGGGATTACAGCATATTAAGAAGTTTCTGCACAGCAAAGGACACAGTAATTTGTGTGAATTGACAACCCTTGGAATGGAAGAATGGTTTTTTTTTTTCTTTTTTTTTTAGAGAGGTTTTTTGCTATAGGGTGCATGCGCTCGCCAGACAGACAGAAAGAGACAGAGAGATAGAAAGCTAGAAATCACCCCCCAGGGGGGATGGCCATGCCACAATCCCTTCTCCTCCATTCCCCTCTCGGGATCTTGGGCATGCACGCACACGCGCCTGGCGTGAGTTTAAGCCACTGGGTCTGGGACTCGAACTGTGGTCAACTACATAGGAGTCCAGCGACATAGCCATTATGCTAACTGCTGGTCCTGGAATGGGAGAATATTTTTGGAAACTATGTCTCAGATAAGGGACTCATAACCAGAATGCATAGAAAACTCAAGATGCTTACTCAGGAGAAAATTATTAGCCCATTTTAAAAATGGGAAAATGAACTGAATAAACAAATCTCTAAGGAAGACATATGAGCAGCCAAAAAGTATATGAAAAAATGCTCAATATTCTTCATCATAAGGGAGATGCAGATCAAAACTATGAGATAACACCTAACTCCAGTCAGAATGGTGAAGATTAAAAACACAAAAAATGATAAGTGCTGGTGGGAATGTGGTGAAAGGGGAACTCTCCTACATTGTTAGTGGGAATGTAAATTGGTCCAACCATTGTGGAGAACAAGATGGAGGTTCCTCAAAAATCTTCAAATAGAACTATCATATGATCCAACAATTCCACTCCTGAGTATATATCCAAAGGACAGGAGAACACTCAGTTGGAAAAGCGCTTACACATCTATTATTTATTGCAACATTACTCATGATTGCTAAGACATGGAACCAACTCAAATGTCCACAACTGATGAATGGATTGAAAAAGTGTGGCGCATATACTCCATGGAATACTATTCAGCCATAAAAAAACCAAGTCCCTGGTATTTGATAGAAAGTGGACGAATATCAGGACCAGCAGTTAGCGTAATGGCTATGTCACTGGACTCCCACGTAGTTGACCGCGGTTTGCGTCCCGGACCCGGTGGCTTAAAACTCATGCCAGGCACGTGTGCATGCGTGCCCAAGATTCCGAGAGGAGAATGGAGGAGAAGGGATTGCAGTGTGGCCATCCCCCCTTGGGGGTGATTTCTCGCTTTCTGTCTCTCTTTCTCTCTCTGTCTGGCGAGCACACGTGCCCTATAGCAAAAATCTCTACACACACACAAAAAAAAGAAAGTGGACGAATATGGAAGATTATTGCTGAGTGAAGCAAGTCAGGCTGTGAAACAGAGATACTGTATGTCTCAGTTAACATATACTAACTGCACTCTATGTTAGAGACTGAAAGACTGGAGGACATAAAACATTGAAACTTGTTATAGACACTAGGGACAAAGTGGAAGGAGAGTGGAAGAGGGGAAGAGTGTAGGAAAGGAAATTTGGGGGGAAAATAGAGAGAAAAGACATTTGTGGGATACAGATATGGTTTATTACCTGTTGATGATGACATGTATAGTATTCTCAGCTGGGCTGGACTGAGGTGTACATCTCGCAGGGTAAAGTCTCTTTACAATCTAAATGATGTATAGCAATTGAATATATAAATAATAATAATAATAATAAAATAAATGAATAAAAAGAAATGGCTACTACAATGAGAATATGCTTGCCATAGTAAACTATGGGTGTGTTCAGGAAGATAAGAGAAGATGAGTTTCTAACAAAAATAAGGTAGAATTACATAAATTGTTTAGGGACAATTATTCTTGCTACTAGGATCACTAGCATTGGTGGTGTAGTTCAAGAATGAACTGAAGTTTGAATCTCCCCAGATGCAGAGTGGTTAAGCCCAAAGGGCATCACCTCTGTGCATAGTAGCTCTGTCTTTTCCCTCTGAGTTGGACGAATGTTCTATTTTTAAAAATTTGTTCAGGAAGTTGATTTAGAAAGGTTGGGGAATACTGTTATGTAGTCATGGCAGTCATGGGGGAAGGACGAATCTCCATTAACAGAGCTTCTCTGTTGTTAGAAGCAGTAGTTGGATAAAATATTGGGAAAAACTTAACTTTCTTCTAGAGAAGATGAATGTGGTTAGATCAGCCACTGATTTGCTGCTTAGGATACATGGTCTCTTCTCTTGGTGTTTGATCTGTTTTCAAGGACCCTGTCCCACTACCTGGGCCATGTGCTCTGTAGGTGATTGATGAGTGATGGATGTACTTATTAGAAAAGTGCTAATGTCTAACTTACAGGATGGAAAAAAAAAATCTAAGGTTGATGATGCTCTGGAAAAGAATAAACCTTGTCTCCTTTAGTACTTGTCTTTTTTACCCAGTTAACCTTAACTGAGGTTAGATAAGTACCAGGTTGTTCAGGAACTTTTGGTATAGGATTATTAGAAATTTTTTTCTACTTCTATGAAAAATTCAAATGACTGCAGTTTTAAAAAGGAAGGAGGCTATTTTTACTTAGATCTTGAGAAACCTGAGATGGGCAGTGATTGGCTGGTATGGGTGGCTTCATGGAAGTATCAGAGACAATGTCCTTCTATCTCATTTATTCCTCATCAGTGCTGGTTGTTTTCTGGAAGTCACTTGGTGATCTTGGGTTGCCTGATGGAGTTCTGAGGGTCAAGGCTATGTTTCAGGCAGGAAGAAGAAGAAAGTGTGGGTAATAGATCTCTCTTAGTAAAGCCTGCTTTACTGGACTTTCCTAGAAATCTCTATATATCACTAGCTGCCTATATGTACAATGACGATAAAGAAGTGATGGTTTCAGTATACAGACATTGTTTTTTAATATGTATATGTGTGGATAAAAATTAAATTTATAAATTAAGATCAATAGGAGAATAAAAATCAGGCACACATCCAGTAGTTCTTAGTATTTTATGACTCTCTGGGAAACGTGGCTGGGTTGCTGGGTATCTACACTTAGTGACACAGACTCCTGGGTGTATTTCATTTACATCTGGAAGTGTCACAAAGGTGGCTCTTAACATAAACATTTAGGAAGTCACAACCACAATGCCTCTTTCATGGGCTTATATGTGTGCACTCAGGCAAGTGTGGGTACAGAGGCTGATAAAGCAGGGAACTCCCAGCCTCTCACCTGGGAAGGTCTAGGGGGGCGTGGGAAGCTCCTTGAAGACAAGCACAAATCATGACCTAAAGAGTTCTCAGGGTTACTTCTGCTTCCTCATTACTCTGATTCCCTCATCTTCCAGAGGTGGGCCCAAGACCCAGATCTTGATCAGTCTCTCAGTGCAGAAAGAGAGTGAAGCAGAACCTCAGAGTTTCAGGCACTGACAAGCTGTACAAGCCCAACACACATTTGTTTTATAGCCATTTGCCTTTCAAAATATCTGGCTGGGTTTTAATATTTTTAACTCTTTGCTATTTTTTAAAAAATAACAGTATATTCACATAACTAGATTCCCATATTAAATCAAAGAATCTTTTTAGATACTAGAATGGTCACTAATATTTTGCTTGGAGTCACACAAAAGTACAATATAACTTGGGGAAGAATTGGCTTTTTTTCCTAGCAATCAAAAGATGTTTATTTTTCATAGAAAGATCTGTAAAAAAAAAAAATTTTCCAAACAGCCTTACCTTCCTAGAGACAATTTTTTAGAGGTTGACTAAGATTTCAATATTTTAAATTATACCATCATTAAATAAGGTGGGAAACCATATGAATTTCATTGTACTGGAAGAAGTGCAAAGCATTTTTAATATAAAGTATACAGAGCATTCTAGTCAGCTACAGCTGTGTTAGAGCTATGTGTACTTTTGGATTTGGTCTGTTTCCAGAGGGTATGAAAAAATGTTATAGACGCCTGACCAGCTGCTCCTCACTGAAGGATGCACAAAATCAGCAGTCCTTATAGATCCCACTAAATCCAGTTTTCGACACTGATGCTTTCCTTTTTCGCTTCCCCCACCCCACTTCACTTCAGGTTCCAGGCTTGGTTCTCCAATCCTGGGCATTCAGATTTTCTTCATTAACATACACATCCCATGGTCGGATGAATGACCCAGTTTTCCAGTCTGTCATCACCTCTTCTGTTCCCAGATCTTGGCCATATTTAGGTCCAAATCTTTAAGACTTTTTAAAGCTTGAAGATTTCCAGTGCAGAAAACTACATCAGTTATGGCCAACCCATTCTGAGGTCCTCTATCATTTATCACATTTAAGTGAAATAACTGCTTTTTCAAGTGACGTTTATAACTTACATTAATTCTTTTTATTTATTTATGTATTTATTTATTTTATTATTTTCAATTTGACCTGAAAGAGACAGAGAAAAAGAGAGAGGGAAACAGAAAGCAAGCTGCCAGGTCTGGGTCTCAAACCGTGGCCTGCTGTATGAGTCCAGCACCTTAACCACCATGCCAGCTGCTGGCCACTCCAGTAATTTTACAAAATAACATCTGAGTTTGTTCTTCTAGAAGGAGATTGAATATAGCTTTTGTATCTTTAGGAAGACAAATATTCTTTCATTTTTTAAAAAGAGGTTTGCCCTAGGGGATGTGCACTCTCTAGAGAGAGAGAGAGAGAGAAAGACAAAGACAGCGAGAGGGAAAGTGAGAAGTCACTCCACAGGAGGAATGGCTACACCACAACCCCTTTTCCATTCTCTTCCCAGGATCTTGGGCACGTACACACAGGTGAACTTTTCAAGCCACTTGTCCAGGATTGAACCATGGTAGGCCATGGGAGTCCAGCAAGTAACTGCTACACCATCTGCTGGCCCCAGGAGGATAAATATTCTAGCATCTCTCGTGAATCTACTCTCACTGAGAAATTTCCTGTTGATATACCGTAAAATGTTCCTTGCTGATCTGTGGGAGGTAGAATGAAAGTATGACATCAGTGTCCACAATTCTCAGGTTGGTGATAGGAAAGAAAGGTCCGTGTTTTGGGAAAGTTCTATTTCAGTCTTTGTTGAAATTTATAGATAATTCAGGACCATGATGAATTAAAATGGTAATAGAGCCCTTATTTGTGATAGACATTTTTCATAACATAATAGAAATAGCTTTACCTTTGTATTGTACATGTAATTTTATCTATAACTTCCTTGTTGAATGTTATCAACTTCCTTTTAGAGAGGCTGAAATCATTGTGTCTGCTGGATTGTGAGCACTGTAGGAACAGGAATTTTGCCTGTTTTCTGTTAGTGCCAACACTGTGAACAGAGGAGGTACTCATCAGGTGTTTATTGTATTAACTGGCTGATGAACAAATAGATGAACATTTTAAATGAGCTATTTTTATTATAACCATTGACTCTTGGAGTCGTTGACAGAAATAACAAACTCTATGGGAATAATAGCTAATGCAGTTTATTTCTAAACACTAATGTGTGTGACCAGGCTATTTTTAAACATGAATGTGTGTGATCAGATGCAGAGGTTCCTTTTACTTGGTTTTGAGAGTGATCAGGTTTTGAATTTAGTGAAAATAGTTTTCCCATTGGTCTGGCTCCAAAGAGCAGGGCATCTAGAAGCACAGGGGTTGGGGGGTTGGCTGCTTATAGGCCTTAGGTGGGTTTTACAATTCTTAGGTTGGTAGTTGCAAAGAAAGGTCTGTGTTTTGGGAAAGTCCTCATCTCCTCAGACTCCCAAGACACCTGTCTGTGCTCCTAGGTATGACCAGGGTGAGTGGGAATCTGGGAGACTAGAGGTGTCTGAATAGGACAAAGGAATGGAAAAGATTGAGGGAAGCTGTGAAAAGAATTGTGTTTTGTGTTTCTGTCTTACTGAGCAGGAATATCTTATTGAATCCCTTGACCTAAAGTGTTTGCCATAGGTGGTTAAGATAGGTTATGGGAGCTAACTATTGGCATCTGTCCAAATCTAAACTCTGTTCAGTGACTTGATCTTGGTAACTTGAAAATAACCAAGTTGGGAACATTAAACTATAAAAATTGGCAAATGTTTCACACTAGATCTTTTGTTCTGGAATGCTCATTGTGAAACATATCCCAAGCACTCCACTGTGTGTTTGGAAAATTATTGGTGCCAATGCTTGTATTAAGAGAAAGTGCACTTTAGAAGTCGTGAAGACTGTTTGCAAATTTGCGAGGATGAAAATTTCCCAGCGTCTCCCAACAAGGAAGATTAAGAAGCTCATTTCCTGAATTTTCAAATATAACTATTTTATGTAGAGGAGATAATCAAGCTATTTTATTTTCAAATTGATGATATGAGTATATGATCTAAAGATCATTCCTCTTCCACATATATAATAATTTTAAAATAAGTATAATTATGAGCTTTGTTTTTCTATAATTAGAGAGTTTCATTATTGCCTTTAGGTGGACTGATATTCCAAGATGTTCTGCCAGCAAAACCAGCAGCAGTGCCAATCCCCTCCCAAGTGCACCCCCAAGTGCACCTCCAAGTGTCCACCAAAGTGTCCCCTCAAGTGCCCACCCCAGTGCCCAGCCCCATGTCCCCCTCCAGTCTCTTCCTGCTGTGGCCCCAGCTCTGGGGGCTCCAGCTCTGGGGGCTGCTGAAGCTCTGGGGGTGGCGGCTGCTGCCTGAGCCACCACAGGCCCCATCTCTTCCACTGGTGCAGGAGCCAGAGCTGCACTCGCAGCTGACTGCTGCGAGTGTGAGCCCTCAGGGGGCTCTGGCTGCTACCACGGATCTGGGGGCTGCTGCTGAGCTGGGCATAGAAAGGCTCCTGGGGGAATGGATGATCAAGAACCTGCTCCAGCCTGATGCTCCCCTCTTTCCTTGCCCACTCATCAGTTCATGAATGGCCAGAGACCACAAAGACTCACAGGGATTCCTGGGAGAAAGTTTTGTGATTGGTCGGGCTCCACAAGTAGTCAGCTTGGTCATTTGTCTTCTTTTCCTACTCTCATATTATAATAAAGATCTGATTCCTAACTCATTAAGTGTCTTGATCACTCTCCTTTTTTGTGTGATAAACAATGTCTTCAGGACCTCACAGGCATGCTCTTTATAATGCAAACAAAGGATCCGAATAAGAGAAAATTGAACAGCTGCTCTATGGTCTATTCCCTCCAGGTTCAGGTGTTTGGAGTGCCAAGGATGTAACCTCCAGAATTGCACTTATACTTTCTCCATTGAGCTGGACAGCTATTCTATTTTGTGTGTGTGTTCTGTAGTTGAAATGTGTTGGGACATACTGTTTTGTAGAAATGGTAGTCTAGGGAAAATGACAAATCTTCATTTAATAAACCATCCTACTGTTAGAAGCACAAGTTAATAAAAATGTTTGAAAAGACTATTGAGACCCTTCCTCCCCCCAGAATACAACTCATAGTCACTGAACTCCCTTCTGGGGGAGTTATTCTGGGTAGGATTGGTCTGTGATTTGGTGCCTGGGATATATGGCATTTATACTCTCGGTGTATGTGAGTATAAGACCTGCTTCCTTGGACTGCATCCTGCCACTTGGGCCATTTGCTCTACAAAAAATTGAGAAGAAGTGGAGAGACAGAAAATGAGAAATCATGCCCTGGGGAGGATGGCCACAGTGCAATCCCTTCTCCATCCTCCTCTTTGGATTTTGGGCAGGCATGTACATGCTCTCAGTGTGAGTTTCAGGCTTCCGGTTTTGGGACTCGAACCACCATCACCCAAGAGTACAGCAATGAACTATACCATCTGCTGGTCTAAAGACATCAATTTTATATGAGAACATACTTTCATAATTCCTATATATACTTCTAAGTCCATCTTCAGTTTGCCCTCCTCTAGGGAAGTTTCCAAGAGCAGGTTTCTAATACAGAAAATTTCCTGTTTAGTCTGAGAGTTTTCAGCTTTGGCCACACTTTAGAATCACTTGGGGAGAGAATTTTTTTTTTTAAATACTGTTTTCTTTATCACACTGCTATATACTTTAGTATTAACTTGCTATTTTTCTCTTCTGTTTGTAATGTATTTCTTTTCAATGCCAACCAGAGAAAAAGCTGTAAGGTCATCAATATCCTAAATATCACTGATTTCTGCTTTAAAATGGAGTTAAATGCTAAATAGATATAGAAAAAATTCCAAAAATACTAGCAACTAATCAGTGATGTTCATCAGTCATGAGGTGGAGACTGATTCCACAGCAAACAGAACAACTGAGCAAAAGAACAGGTAGATTGATTGTCACTTGGGGCAGAATCAAAACAGAATTCATTGAAAAGAGAATTCATTCAAATCCTAGTCAAGCTGAAAATCCAACCTTATAATAGTTCAAAAAATGTTAGTCCAGAAAGTGGGAGAGTACAAAAAGAAGCTTTGGGTAAAGATGGATTCTTGGCCTTGTGGTTATCACAACAATGATCGAGACAGCGAGAGGGGAAGTGAGGGACCATCCCTGGGGGGATGGCCATGCCACAGTCCCTTTTCTCCCATTCTCCTCTTTGGATTTTGGGCAGGCATGTACATGCTCTCAGTGTGAGTTTCAGGCTTCCGGTTTTGGGACTCGAACCACCATCACCCAAGAGTACAGCAATGAACTATACCATCTGCTGGTCTAAAGACATCAATTTTATATGAGAACATACTTTCATAATTCCTATATATACTTCTAAGTCCATCTTCAGTTTGCCCTCCTCTAGGGAAGTTTCCAAGAGCAGGTTTCTAATACAGAAAATTTCCTGTTTAGTCTGAGAGTTTTCAGCTTTGGCCACACTTTAGAATCACTTGGGGAGAGAATTTTTTTTTTTAAATACTGTTTTCTTTATCACACTGCTATATACTTTAGTATTAACTTGCTATTTTTCTCTTCTGTTTGTAATGTATTTCTTTTCAATGCCAACCAGAGAAAAAGCTGTAAGGTCATCAATATCCTAAATATCACTGATTTCTGCTTTAAAATGGAGTTAAATGCTAAATAGATATAGAAAAAATTCCAAAAATACTAGCAACTAATCAGTGATGTTCATCAGTCATGAGGTGGAGACTGATTCCACAGCAAACAGAACAACTGAGCAAAAGAACAGGTAGATTGATTGTCACTTGGGGCAGAATCAAAACAGAATTCATTGAAAAGAGAATTCATTCAAATCCTAGTCAAGCTGAAAATCCAACCTTATAATAGTTCAAAAAATGTTAGTCCAGAAAGTGGGAGAGTACAAAAAGAAGCTTTGGGTAAAGATGGATTCTTGGCCTTGTGGTTATCACAACAATGATCTCTGAGATAAACAGCAATGTCCCAGAGAAGCGGCAACAGCCAGAATCTCCAGGACTGTCATTGTCATTGCTGCAGCTCAGCTTCCTACATGGTTCTGTGGTGCCTGTGGCAACTCAGGGAATAGCTGTTCCCCTAGTAGCCACACCAATGATGAGCAATGCCTGGAGGTGGGCATGGGAATGGACATATTGGTGGGTTAGTGAGATGGATTCATGCTGTCACTGGATTAATCTGCAGGATATCTCAGCATGAGTTGTGAAGTTGAAGATGAATAAAACCATTTATCATTGGATAAACCTGTAGTGAGCATATTTTTCTTTTTTAAAAAACTACTCTCCCCTTGTTTATAAATAATGGAAAATATCCATTAATATTCATAAAGATTTGCTTTGTTACCATTTCATGGTTACTATTTGGCCATACCAATGGAACAGACAAGCTAAGTCAGGTTTCAACCCCATTCTATTACATCTAGCAGCATTTCTCTCTCCTCATGCCATATTCAGCACTATGGAATCCAGAAATTGTGTAAGTACAAATTTTTGTTCTTATCAGGTAGAGTGCACTCTTCTAAGTTTCTTATGTTTAACTCAATTAACAAAGGAATGATTAATTTTCACAATATTGCTATTATGTAATTACAATGATTGCTCCTCACAGATGAAAAAATAGGCACAGTTTGAGAAACGAGTCTAAGATTTCATGGGAAGTACCTAATTCTCAGAATGTGAGCTCAGGTGCATATTTGTGCTACTAACCAGTGCTATAGAGCTGAACTGAGAAGATCTGTAGTATTTATTATATGAGAAATTAAAACACCTCATAGTAATTGCTTCTCAACGAGCTAGACTAAGAACAGCTTGTCTCTCACTTTCTGGCTCCACATATTATTGTTTCTGGCTTAGTTTTCATTATCCACAAAATTCTCCTGTTACTCCCACCCTTCTCTTCTTTTGTGTCCCCCTGTTCTTCCTTAATATCTGTTCTCCCAGGGGGCTATTTCCCAGATCTACACCTTTACAAAAATGCTTCAATGGATTCCACAATAATAACAAAGGAAGAAAAGGGCAGATCCTTGAGATTTATATAAAGGGGCAAGATGAGGGCAAGATGTGCCTTTAATAGGGATTCCTTGAGCAAACTTCAGGTTCATTCTGGGTCTCACAGTAGTAGATGATGTTTACACATTTAGGGTACATGCATGGTTGTTCATGGTATTCTTTCCTCCTTTCTTCCATGGAAAGTCATGAAATATTCCAAGACTCTGGTGCCCAGAAGTTATACTTGAATGCAATAAGAATCTATCCACTGGGCAATGGTTCCAGGGACTCTGGTTACTATACGATCATCTCTTTCTAAGAAAATGTAAGTCAAAATCTTACCTTCAGCTCTGCTATGTAAGCTGGTGGCTTGGAAGTGGGGTTATTGGTTTTAAATAATGAGAGGTTGGAATGAGATAAGAGATGCATATTACAAGGGAAAAAAAGTATAAAGTAAATAATTGATAATTTGTATAATAATGGAGAGGGATGAATGACATTGGTAAAGTACCATAGCTGGTGAGTAGAAGTAGTATGACAAAGACAGTATGTTTTACAGGTGAGTGGGTATAGTGGTAGGTAGTTTGAGGTCACTATAAAACCTTTGCATCTCTAGGAGATAGTTGGCAAGATCAACCTGCAGTTCTGACTCTCTAGGCAAAGGGGAGGTAACTTAAATGCATAATCTCAAACTTCCAGGTCATTCTTCTAATAACATTTCACTAATCCATTCATCCTCTATCAATATACTGAGGGCAACTGCAAGACTCCCCTGAAAAATAAACAAGGTGTAAAATCTCATTAAGAGAGCTCATGCTTCAGAGACACAATGTGGGCATATATCCAGAAATATCTAAAATTGTTGAGCACTAGCGGTAAAGGCTATGAGCCTGATCCCTATCAGTGGCTATCCCTATTGGACCACACAAAGAAATGTGGGAAGATTTGCATATTATTAGGCAAGAGGGAGGGACTAAAGCTGTCACTGGATAGGTTTTCAGGATATCTCAACATGACTTGTCAAGTTGAAGGTGAATAGACTCATTGGTCACGTGTATAAACCCCTGAGTCTGGCTTCCTGGTAAACAAGGTATCCATCAGCTTGGCAGTCTCCTATCTCACTCTTCATCCACATTTTCTCACTTGCCATTGGCATTGCAAACAAGTCTTCATACATATTCTGTACCTCTACACACTAATGCCTGCCCACTCCTAAAGGCACACTTTATGTCATTCTCTTCCTTCATGGTTACTATCATCTTTGTCAGTGAGAATGAGGAACCTAGCATGACATCACCTATGGCACTGACAAGTGGTCCAGAATCCCAACAATCTTCTTGGGAAATAATGACTCAGAAGATTCCCATCCTCTATCTGACCTTTGAAGGATGAAGACTTTTCAGTGGTCTTCAGAATGTCTACTGGCTTGTGAGTTCCTAGCAATCACAACAGACATGTTATTTGCCTCTATAAAACTAAACATTTAGACAGATGTGCTCAGATGTTCAGTTGTGAATGCCG